>NC_080539.1:361032739-361332739 GCF_028640845.1 Ahaetulla prasina
TCGGCTGCACCTATTTTGTATATGTGTTTTCTTTAGAAAAAAAGAAGGAAAAAAAAAAGCCCTAGAACCATTGTAGTCACCTCTCCCATCACTTTCCCCCCCCACCAGAGGAAGATTCTGCAATTCCTATTGCGGTGCCCACCCGCCTACCTGTCTCACTCGCAAACCATCCTGTCGTCGCAGCACAGGCTGCAGCTGTGCAAGCCGCCGCCGCCCAAGCTGCTGTAGCTGCTCAGGCGGCAGCGTTGGAACAGCTACGGGAGAAGCTGGAATCGGGGGAGCCACCAGAAAAGAAGATGGCGCTTGTGACAGATGAACAGCAGCGTCTGATGCAACGGGCAATCCAGCAAAACTTGCTCGCCATGACCGCTCAGCTGCCGATGAGCATCCGGATCAATAGTCAAGGGGCCCGCTCACCAGGTTGGTGGGTTGCTGCATGTTCCCTCCCTTTCCCCAAAGGTTGATAGCTGTCGTGTCCCACTCCTCCGCTGACGGCCGGGTCAGGGAAATCCGAATCAGGCTTGCCTCTCTGCAGCTCTGCCCAAAGTCCTAGCAAAGTCCTCAGAGCAGGCAGGAGACCAGAAAGTGACTTCAGCAAGATAAGTTCGACTTTGCCTGACTCAGAGACTGCCAGAAAGCAGATCCTTTATATAGGCCATGGGGTGTGGCTCCATGACTCAGCACTCATTAAGGCCTGCCCCTCCCTTCCTTCTGTTGCCTCCGCCTATCCAGTCTTCTGATGCGAGGGTCACTCCAATCAGCAGCTGTTGGAAATAAACTTTCCTCAGGCTCACATGCTGTGGGGGAGGGGGAGGGGTCTAGCTGCTCCGTTTGCCTGGGCATGGAGCCAGGGCTGGGGCCGGGGGGGTGCTCCCTCCTCTGCAGCCTGCTTGGGCATGGAGCCAAGGCTGGGGCCGGGAGATGCCCCCTCCTCAGCCTGCCTGGGCATGGAGCCAGGGCTGGGGCCGGGAGGACATTCTTCAGCGTTCGGAAGCAGATAAGCAGACCCCGGCTGCGGTGAGAGCGGGCAAGACACAACAATAGCCACACCAGGCTTGAGGTGGAGATGGATCGAAGCCATGAACCTTGGGCCCAAGGGTTGCTGAGGATTGCCTCGTATTGAAGCCTGAAGCTCTAACCACTGCGCCAACCACGGTGGCGCAGTGGTTAGAGTGTAGAACTGCAGGCTGCTACTTCTGCTGACTGACTGCAATTTGGCAGTTCAAATCTCACCAGGCTCAAGGTTTACTCAGCCTTCCATCCTTCCGAGGTCGGTAAAATGAGGACCCAGATTGTTGGGAGGCAATAGGTTGACTCTGTAAACTGCTTAGAGAGGGCTATAAACAATAGAGGGATTCAGCCAGGATGCACCACTTCGGGAGAACCGGTTGTTAACTTTCTGAGCAGTTTGGCAAACTAGTTGTTGGAAGAAATCATTAGGGCAGAGAACCGATTGTTAAATTACTTGAATCCCACCACTGGCTGTAAAGCAGGGGTCTCCAACCTTGGCCACTTTAAGCCTGGAGGACTTCAGCTCCCAGAATTCCCCAAACAGCAAAGCTGGCTGGGGAATTCTGGGAGCTGAAGTCCTCCAGGCTTAAAGTGGCCAAGGTTGGAGACCACTGCTATAAAGCACTGTAAAGCAGTATATAAGTCTAAGTGCTGTTGCTGTTACTATTCAGGGTACAGGTAATCCTCACTTACCAATCACAATAGGGGCCAGAACCTCTGTCACTAAGCAGTGTGGTCATTAAATAGAACATCTCCTGACCCTGACTGGCTTCCCCATTGATTTTGCTGGTCGGAAGCTCACTGTGAAGGTAACAAAATTGTGATAATGCATGCTGGATGCAAGTGCTTGAATCGGGACCACAGGACCACCCTGCACTGGCTTTAGCTTTAAGGAGCGTCTGTCTTTAAGTTTGAACAGCCCCTGAATGATATCGGTCAGTGAGGACTATCTGTAGTTAACACTCCCATTAAGAAACCATTTTACAACTATTACTGGAGGAGAAAGTTGTGACTTCATGGTTAGAAAGTTTATTTTCCAAGTAAAGGTCTGTTATGATCTTCTCTTTTTATTGTATGCTGCTCAGAATCATGTTTCGTGAGATGGGTGGCTATATACAGTAGTACTCAATTTAAGACCAGTCACTTAACAACATTTCAAAGTTATGATGCCCTCCCAAAAGCTACTTATGATCCATTTTTGAAGTTATGATGGTGTTATGTCCTCCTCGCTTCCGTCCGAACGATGGCTTAATTAGCCGGCTCTTATCAGCTCTGGCAGCAAAAGAGCCAGCGTCTGCCAAGAGCCCTCGTTAGCTGCCAAGACGCTGGTGAGTCACAACCTTCAGCTCTAGTCAATCCGTGGATTTGCCTGATACAAAGAGACACACCAGCTCTTGCTGCCTTTTATATCCCATGGGGTGTGGCTCCATGACTCAGAACTTCCTAGGCCTGCCCCTCCCCTACTTCTGTTGTTCTCTTCTCTCCTGCCTACAAAACCTGGGATTGAGCCAAGCCTGATTGCTGTCAGCTGGGTCTGCCGGGGGGGGGGGGGTAAGAGTCAGGGGAAGGAGGCCTCATTATCTCTTTCGCTTGGCCTGCTTCTGGCTCCTGGAGCTGATCCAGGGAGGCCGGTGCTTCCGAGGTAAGTCCTGATGGCCCTTCCCCCTCACTGTCCAAATCACTTTCTGGCAGCAGGCCCGGCTCCAAGGCACTTTTGGGCATGGGGCCAGGTTCAGGGGGCGGGAGCCACAACAGATGGCCACATAACACATACCCCACAATCACACAATAGCATTTTGAGCATTTGGTAACCAACTTACCTTTATGGCTCTTTGCAGTGTCCTGCAGTCATATGACTGTGATTTGCAACTTTTCTGGCCGGTTTCCGGAGTTTACTTCTGGTTTCCAGCAAAAAAGCAGCCTTCGGGGAAAATTAATTTGCTTTATGACTGCAGCATTTGCTTAACTACAGCGCTAGCTTAACAACTGTTGCAAAAATGTTTTTTTAAAAAAAAAATCAAGTCTGGTCACATCATGCCTCAATTTATGACCATAACGACTTATGATTGTAATTCCAGGCATAACTACAGTCATAAGATATAAATGTGATGAATAAAAATAAAAATGGATAGATTGTTAAAAACTCTGTAAATGATATAAATCAAACAAGTTTGCATTATTCCTTTCATTACTGCCAGCTGTATGTTTTCTGCACCATTTTAGCTTGCTGTAACTAGGCCTGTATTGAAAACTGAGTGCTCAAATTAGAAACTAATCACTGTCATTTTTATAAGTCTGCAAACCCCCCCAATTCAGTGAAAACTGATACTTTGTGTCTTTTGATGAAACCATTAAAAATTCAAGTGGTTAGGATCTTTCTTTTTAACAAGATTTCAGCATATTCAGATTATCCAAGTGGCTTAGAGATTTGCCTTCATTTCCATTTACAATATTTACATGTCCTTATTTTCCACCTTGCCCATTTAATTTCCAATTTATAAGCCGAGTATGTATAGCCCCAAATTTAAGTATTGATGCTTTAAGCTAATCTTTCGCCATACAAAGATCACTTTTTGTATCTAAAAAAAAGAGCCATCTTTATTCTTTTGCAGAAAATCGCCAAGACTCTTCCATGAATCTGGCCGCCAATGGCACCAGTAGCATAAGCATGTCAGTCGAGATTAATGGCATCGTGTATGCAGGTAAGGGGAAAATGCAGTTGGGACTTAGCGAAAATGGTTGGCTATTGTGGCAAGAATTGATTGTTCTATAAACTGTGTCATGTATTGTTAAAAAAGTGGATGGTGAGCATCCAGTCCCTAATCGAACAAGAAAGGGTGGGGGGCATGCAGTTTAGGAGTATTATTATTTTTTTCAGTCTGCAGAGTGTATGGCAGAGACATGATATCATCAGAGAGGGAATGGGCACGCACTGTTAATGCAAGCTTTTGATGACAAAAGAAAGCTACTAACATAAAGTTATTGTGCTGATTTTAATCCTTTAAAAACACAGAAACCCTTAAGTAGTCCAGAGAGCATTTGCAACAGTTCATAAGCTGAAGGCTCCCCCCTGATATTTTAAGAGAACGTCTCAAGTTCATCTTGACTTGGGAGGACTTCATGTCATTCTCCTGGCATTGCTTTATTGGGGGATGGGATGGGGTGTTTAATTGACTTGCCAATCCAGACTAAAGGTGTGGGATTTTCTAGTGGGCTCCCATCCAAGTTTTAACTAGATCAGACTCTGCTTAGCTTTTCACAATCAGCCAAAATTGACTAGCTGCTGCTATCTAGCGTGACACCTCTGTCCTAAGATGTAAAAACTAATGTGCTTACTCTAAAGTACTGCCCTCTTTAGTTAACCTTGGCATATTAATCCACATGGGTTACATTGCTTGAAAGGTGATACTTTAGTTTGGTAGGCTTCAATTATTTTAATAATCAGGCTTTTTGAATATGTTTTCTTAATGGTTTTCTTAATTTGTATATATATGCTGTTTTATTTGCCTGTGAACCGCCCTGAGTCCTTCGGGAGATAGGGCGGTATATAAATTTGAATAAATAAATAAATAAATAAATAAATTGTTATCGTATTTCCCTGAAAATAAGACCCTGTCTTATATTTTTTGGAACCCCAAAATAATCGCTTGGCCTTATTTTCGGGGAGGTCTTATTATTTTGGGGTACATGGAGCAAGACGGGGCTCCTCTTGCCGTTTTACCTGATTTCCAGCTCTGTCTCCCTAACCTTATCCCGAGGAAATGGCGGGGACTGGCTGCGCATGCGTTTAAATATTTTCAGGGAGGGCTTATTTTCGGGGAGGGCTTATTTTAGTGCATGCGCTCAAAAGCCCGATTTGGCTTATTATCAGGGGATGTCTTATTTTTGGGGAAACAGGGTATATAGGGAGGTACAAAAAGACGGGCTGCAGGAAAAGAAGAGTTATAGCCGTTGTGAACCTTCCCTGTCCATTTTTGTTCCCTGTTTCTTTCCAGGAGTGTTGTTTGCCCAAACTCCAGGAGCCTCATCTTCTCACAATAAAGGAAGCGCCAACAGTGGGCGGAGTTCCAGCAGCACTGGCAGTGGTGGTGGTGGCGGGGGTGCAACAGGTGGCACGGCAGCAGGTTCCCAAGTCGGTGTGCCCCCTGCACCGACTTCTACCTCAACCAACTCCTTATCGCCTTAAACCCACCACACCTCTTCTTCCTCCTCCATCCTGCCAAAATGAAGACACTGTTTGGACAGGACATTTGAGACCGGCCCTCCCCTTCCCTGTTTCCCCCGTGTGCAGTGGGGGAGTTAAATTGTGCCTTCTCCGCCCTCTGATACCCCCTAGGCATCAGGGCCTGACTGATATGTTTGGATGGGGTTTTCTTTGGATTTTGGGGCTGGATGGGGGTGGAATCGGTGATGAACCTTACCACACGTGGCATCCAGCCATGGACATTGAGGGGCAACAAGCATAGTGCAGGGGGTCTCTAAAGGTGCAAACTCCCCCCTCCCCACCCAGGCAGCAAGGAATTCAGGGATGGTACTGTCCTAGGATGGGACAAAGATTCAGAAAACAAAGTGCATTTTTCCAATGTAGCTGAAAACCAAACACCAAACAAAATTCAGGGGAAGTGGAGTACCTGGAATGATGGTTTTCTCCTGTCCTCCTTCCTCTGCTGTTCCCCCCCCCCTCCTCCCCTTTAAAGCATTTTTTACCCACTTGGTATTCTCTGTTTAGGGTTGTGCTCCATGGGGTTCTGGGCATTGCAGTCCCTGCATATCCAGAGGGCACCAATTTGGGGAAGGCTGTTCCTAGTGAATACATTGGAAAGAACAACCACACAAAAATTAAGTGGGGTTGGAGGGGGTGTTGTTAAATTCTGAGCCAGAGCAATACTGTGCAGACTTAGCTTTTTGATGTGATGCATTGTAGATCAGGGGTCTCCAACCTTGGTCCCTTTAAGACTTGTGGACTTCAACTCCCAGAGTCCCTCAGCCAGCAAAGCAAAACTGGCTGAGGAACTCTGGGAGTTGAAGTCCACAAGTCTTAAAGGGACGAAGGTTGGAGACCCCTGCTGTAGATCCATAACTCCTTACCTCATGCAAATCCACACTTTGCACTGTGTGTCCTTTTGATTTTGATTTTGTTTTGTTTTTTTAAGTTATTCTTTGGGATACCTCCAGACAAGTAGCACTGGCAGCAGTAGCAGCTGGTGTGCCTCCACTCTCACGGGCTTGCTTTGAAATGGAACCCTAAATAAAAAATATATATGCAGATATCAAGGATTTCACAGATGGAGGATAATTTGGGGGAAAGCTTTATTCCTTGCCTTTTTTAAAAACTGCTGTCAAACTATTTTAAGGAAAATGAAAGGGAGGGTGTAAATACAGTGTTTATTTTCAATAGATCTCTCTCCTCCCCCCCCCAAATCGGACCCACAAGCAAGCTTTCGTGTCTTTGCATTTGTTAAGGAAAGCACCTCTAAAAAGGGTTTTCTTCCCCCCCTCCTTCTTGCGATCTCGTAACAACTCCTTGGAGCTGTCCGATTCTTTCTTCCTCTCTTCCCCCCCAGATCTGGGTAGGGCTTTGAGGGTGCTCAGGTAGTTTTTTGTGTGTGGAGTGGGTGGGGTTTGAGGGGCTATGGTAGCATTTCATAGGATAATATTTTTATACAGAGCTGCCCCCACCCCACGTATGGATTGTACGTTTGTGAGAATGAGAACTGAAAGGAGCAGCCTGCCAGCTGTTTAATTGTTGGCTCTCTTCTAATTCTTTATCTTAACCCACAGAAGATTCCGTCTGTCATATGGTCAGAGTGGCTGATTACTTCAGAGGTTTCTTGAAAACAATTTAGATAGTAGCATTTACCTGTGGCATAATCTCTGCAAAGCTGCTTTTGTCTAAGCTTCTTTTCAAAGCACACCTATTTAGAAAACAGAAGAGAGAGGCATAGACATCATCATGACTTCTCTCAGGCGGGTGGGAATTATAACTGGGGGTGCACTACAGGATCCCCAAAGACAGTTCACAATCAACTTGCAGCTACTAATACTTTTTTTTAAAAAAACCTTCCTTTTTTCTTCTTTGAAAACCATAATTTGTTAGAACGAGTGCTAAACTCCTCAGGCTGTTTTAAGATTGGCTTCCTTGCTAGCTCTCAGATATGTTTGGAACACCGAAATTAGAAACTCGTTATAGGTTGTCCTGTGTCTCCAAAGGTAGTTTTAGCACAGTTTGCCTGAATGCTACACAGGGTTGCGTGGGATTCTACCAGGCTCCAGTGTTGTTGGGATATTATGGTACTCCAGAATCACTCCTGCCGTATTTATAATTTCATTTATAAGGAATTGAAAGGTCTGCAGGACAAATACCCTCCATTATTTCTAGCAGAGATCACTCCATTTTTGCCCCTTAGTCTTAGTCTTCTAGTATCCTTTCTCTGACTAGCTATATTTGGGTTTGCTTTAGACCAGCTGCGTGAGAGGCATCTACCTAGATTTCCCCCCCACTGCTTTTTGCAGTAACAAAGGAGGTGACAGGAACAGTTTGGTCTGTAGGTCCTCTGCAAATATAGAAAGGTAGCTTGGAAACAACATATTCGCAATCTCAAAAACCATTGTTTTTCAGGGCCACTGTTTTCAGTTTTTCCTTTTCCTTCTGACCTCTTTCTTTAATGCATTTTAGGAAAACAAATTTCCTTCTGAGTTCCACCCTTTCATTTCATTTGCAAAAGACCAGTGAATCCCAATAATGTCAACAAAAGATAATTCCTCATCTGCCATAGCAAAGGCCCTGTTGCCTATTTTGATCGGGTTTTTTTCCCCTCCCGCATTTTAATTTGCTGCTGAGGGAAGTGGACCCTGGTGAGCAATTTGGTTAATTCCCTCTTTCGATTCTCCTAGGTATATGCACTCCAATTCACTCCCTTTGTGCCCTCTGCAAGTATAATTTATTTCAGCCTGTGCAGTTAAATGACTGCCGCTTTCAAAGAAACGGAGCCTCTGTAAGAGAGACCCTGTTTGTGGATTTACCATGTGATATGAGACAGAAGTTGGAAACCTAGTTGGAGACACAGTCGGAAGAGGTTGCTTTATCATTGACGTCCTCCCAACATTAAACACATACTGTAGAGCAGGGGACTCCATACTTGGCAACTTTAAGACTTGTGGACTTCAACTCTCAGAATTCCCCAGCCAGCCATGCTGGCTGGAGAATTCTGGGAGTTGAAGTCCACAAGTCTTAAAGTTGCCAAGTTTGGAGACCCCTGCTGTAGAGTCAAGATTTCATTTTGGCAGGTGTTAATGTCAGGCCATCTTTTGTATTAGGCCTTCAGGCCTGCCACGTTACTAATTTGGGAAACTGGGAGGTCTGAAGGCCTAATACAAAAGATGGCTTCCAGACCTGACATTTAATTTTCTATGTGGTTGGTTTTGTGGATTTTTGAAACAGGCGTATATTCTTTCTGCCTCTTTGTTGCTGGGATTTTAATGCTATCACTGAGTTGCATCATAGAAGACTGGCATGTGGCAATCCTTTCCCTTAGGGCTGGTTTTTTAAAGTTGGGATCCTGTAATTGATTCAGCATAAACGGAAAGTATTTGAATTAAATGTCAGTGTTTTCAAGTAGGAGGCATGCATTTTCACCTGACTAACCCATTTCAGCCAATCGGCTGTGTTGGATGACCCAGACACGAGGATACCTTGGCAAGGGAGTGTTGGGAAATGGAGCCCCACATTTCTGATCGGATGCCAATGTAGCAAGGGCTAACGCCTGTGGAGAATTCACAGTTGTGGATCAAGCAGCTTTTGGGCATGCTGAGAATAGGAAAATTCAGCTTATCTTCAGGTTCCACAAATGCCGAAAGGAGTGCACTTCGTTTTGGGAAGCAGAGTGTCCTGGCCAAATTGAGCAGTTTCCCACAGTTACAGATCCCAGACACTTCAATCTATTTTGGGGCCTTTTATCGTAGTTCAGCTTTTCAGCATCTCCCCTCTAATGCCAGATAAGGTGAAACCCCTTGGTTACAACGGCTCCAGGTCTAGAAACATGGGGCAAAGCATGGCGTCTCTAAATGGTGGAGGAGGAGGATGGGTTCATTTTCTGAGATGAATGGAGGGCTCTGAGACCCACAAGCTGCCACACACACGGAATTTTTCCATTCTCAGGATAGCAGAGGGTATCTCATATATGGGGGTGGGAAAAAGACCTTCGGAAAGTGAAATCCAGGAGATTGGCTTCTAAGGGATGTAGAGGAACTGCAAAGTGGCTTAAATATGAAAGGGAGAAGGGGAAAAAAGTGCTCTTAAAGGCTGAATCCAACCCTTTTTAGATAGCACAAATCATTCTTTTTTCTCTCTCGTCTGCTTCCAGAACTCTGTTGACACAGGGAGGGGAATGCAAAAAAAGGGGGAAACACAGTTGTCATCAGGCACACTAACAAAAATTGCTTTTCATTAGTTAGATGCTGACTGGGTTCGAGGAGGAAGAGACACATTTAGGGTTTATCTGTGACCCATAGGCAGCCAAAGGGAGGAGAGCGTTGGGACAAGCGTCCCTCATCATTTCATCTGTGTTCTTTTGGTCTGATAACAGGGTGGTATCACATCCCAGCCTGGAAGCATTCCTTCCTCCCTGGAATGCCCTGCCATTCTGTCTTTCTGTGAAGACTAGCTACGAGATTGGAGCCTTTCCCTTCGTGCCTTCACCACAGTTCTTGGTATTTTCTTGTGTTTGCCCCGAATCAGCATTCCCCAACATGATTTCTTCCAAATGTGATAAGGACTCCCATCTTCCAGAACAGGGGTCTCCAACCTTGGCAACTTTAAGACTTGTGGACTTCAACTCCCAGAATCCCTCAGCCAGCAAAGCTGGCTGAGGAATTCTGGGAGTTAAAGTCCACAAGTCTTAAGTTGCTAAGGTTGGAGAGCCCTGTCCCAGAATGCCCAGACAATGTGGTGTAAGATCACTCTAGGAGTTCTGGGAACTGGAGTGCTATCACTGCTGGAGGGTGTCCAGCTAGGGAAGACTTGGTGTCTAGAGTTTCTATGAGATCTGGAAACTTGACTGCCCCTCAATTTTTCTGATCCAATCTACATGTACACCTCACTGGGTGGAACCAGCTGAAAGCATTTGGAGACTTTTTCTGCAGAAGCAGACTATTTGAGAATATGTTTCATTGAGTTTTAATAAAAAGCAGAGTTCTCAATCTTTGTGGAAATTTCATAGGCTAAAAGGGCTAAAACAGTCGTTTTCTAGATTTTATGTCTGAGGTGGGTTTTGTAAGTATGGCAATGAAGAAATCTCTACTTCCTCCCAGAAAAAAACCTTGAGTCATAATTGCCAGTAAGGTCCATCAGTATCTGTATTCTCTGCCACATAGCCAGCATTTTCTATTTTTGTTTCTTTCATCTCCTGTGCGAGTCTGAATGTTTTCTATCAGAGCTTTCTTGTAAAAATACAGGTGGTGGTGGTTTTTTTTTTTAATTCTTAAAATGATCATCCAAATTTGATCCATGTCTCTGCTGGCCATGCCCAAGATAGAATTTTGTGCAAAATTGTTCTGCTACATTCTTTCCATAAGCAAGTTATCCCTGGTTTAACTTTAGCTATAGGTAGGAAATATCTAACAATATAGTTGTGTGCGGAATATATTGGCTATCAAGTAGATAAAAACATATCACACAGGGCAGAGAGAGGGGAGGAATTGCTCCTATATTCTTCATTGTTCTGTGAAAAAGTGTCCCTGCTTCCCAAATATGCCTTTGCTAGATTGGTTAAAATGAGTTAAAGCAGTCTTTCTCTTGTGAATCCTTGTCCTCCTACTTCTCTTTCATCCCCAACGGGAAGTATTTTTACCTAACTGCTGGATGGACCATCTTCTTCCAGCAGCATAGAGAGTATTTAACAAAGAGGCAATTGAGGTAGCCATCTTGTCAAAGTTTAGGCCAAGCAATGTTCTCACCTCTGTTTGCAGCTTGTTGTAGTAAGACAAAGGCCCTGTTACCTTCCTTTAGTAACATAACAGATGCGTAAGTGTCTTTCTTGTGTTTGCTGCTCCATTGTAGGAGCTGCAATTCAAGTAATGAACCATAATTTCCTATCTCACTTGAATAGGGAAAACAATGGTTATTAGCTTTGGAATCAACTAGGATATTAACCCAGCTTCAAATAATGCTTTAATGTCCCAGAGTATTCCAGCTTTTGACGATCAGTTCAAATTACAGGGAAGCTGGTTAAATAGACAGTTTTTCATTTGCTTGGCTTTATGTTCACAAAGAGATTGTGAGGTTTGGCAAAAAGCATGTGTGTAGTAGTATTTCAGCCATAAAATTGTCCAAACGTGGCCAAACCTTTAGCGACAGCTTTCAGGAGCTGCGAAGTGCAAGCTGTCACTCTTGATTCCTTATTTTGGTAGCTCTTCCTTTGAAATTTACTGGTCTCAATCAAAGTAATTTAAATATGCCAATTTTGCATGAGACACCCTCCCAACCTGTGTGCGTCTACTGAGCATATCACTCTATTCATTATTGATGGGTGGGTCTTGGCATTTTCCCCATAAACACAATGAAAGAGGATTCTAGTATGCAGGTGGGTGGAGAAGAAAGATTCTATAACTAAATTTATATAAATATATATATATATATATAAAATGAGTGTGTATGTTTGTGTCTCTTTTCCCTTTTTTGAGTGTGTAATTGTGGGCGTGTGCGCGTGCGTGTCTAAGAAACGTATAAAATTTATTTTTCAGTCCAAGCTTTTTGACTAAGGATTGGATTTGTAACTCAGGGGAATTGAACCTGCTGTCTAGATCTTGATTGTATCGGGGGAGGCGGGTAGGGGGAAGGGTCTCGGAACAAGGGCGGGTTAAAAAAAATGTTCAGATTTGCTTGCTGTGGCTGTTACTTAGATGGTGGTGGGTTTAAAATATACGTTCTTCTGCTTGTTTTTAAACTTTCAAAAGAGCTGAGCCCCAGCATTGGCTTTGGTATTTCCATTTACGTGAATTTAATTATACCCAACAATCAAGGAACATTCCAGATTCTTTAATGATTTTGGAAAAGTTGCATTGGCGCCTTGAAGGAGTTGTAGTTGAGCAGGCAGTTGAGAGAAAAAACGGATACTCCTGAAAACATTCGGGTAAAAAGGAGACTTGAGTTAGAAGTGGTGATGCAAGATCACTCAGTCTCTTTGGGAAATAACTCTTCCTGTTCTCTTCTTATTTTAATAGCACACGTTAAAACACATTTAGCATTTTAAATCCACCACCTTTTTTTTCCCAGACCTCAAGCAATGCTCTCCAGCTTGCTCAACCCACAATCAAGTTTTGTCTTGGGGGGAGTTTATTGGCTTATTTTTATTCTTGCGAAGGGGGGGGGGGTAAGGGATGGCTTTAGTTAGTAAAAGGGTGTTTTTGTTCTTGCATTTGTACAAACACTGTGTTGAGGGGAGGTCTTGATTTGGGGGCTGGGAGAACATAATACTCTTCCCCCACTCTCCTTTGCATATCAGCTTAAAAATAAGATGTAATTTCAGTTTTTCTCTAGGGATTTTGAATGGAAAAAAAATTGAATACAGCAAGGATATGCAATCTGTACAGCGTATGTAGTTTTTTGACTCAGGTAAATATGAATTAAAAATCGTAAAAGAAACCACATTCTACCTCTGAAAACAGTAGGCCTGGGACTACCTTTTGTCTCCTGGCCTCTGTACTTTGTTTTTGTTTGTTTTTGCTTTTGTTTTTTTTTTAAATCACTTTTTTCGCAAAACATTCAGGTATTAACCTTTGTGACTTAATAAAGAAATAAAAACACTGAAAAGTTTACATTTTATAACATTATTACAGATTGTATTTAAACTTCAGAAATATTTAAGATGATTGTAACCTTGTAAAGTTTAAGAAATATTAAAAAAAAGAAGAAAAAGATACTTTCAAAGGTGTATGCCATCTATTTGTGTGTATGTGGGTGTGCGCGGGTATACATATTTATGTGAACATATGAATATGGTGCCTAAATTGAAATGAGGATAAAGGTAATAGTTTCCTCAGTTCTTCTTCATTCTCTTTCTTTAAAACAAATGGCAGCCTTTGATTTTTTTGCATGACAAAAATTCAATGGGGGAGGGATGAACTAAAGAATTACTTTGCTTACAGGATACTAAATGGATAAACAATCTAGCCTGTCATAATGTACCTTCTTATGTTCTTAAGCCTTCCCATCTGCCATACAGGGATAATAATATTGACTTACCTTTCTCGACTGTTGAAAAGGCTGAAAGAAGGTAAGAAGCAGAAGGCTGAGTTACATCGTTGAACCCTGGAATAGCAATATTCATTGATCCACAGGCAAAATGGCTTTTCACCTCATGCGTTGCCAAATTTATTGGAAGGTTCTGATATTCAGACTGTAAATTTGAATCACTAATACTCAAAATTATTTTGAATACAGAAAATAATACAGCACTAAGGTTCAGATCCAGCTACAAAATAATGTGGAACATACACTTTGAAATGACTATGGCATCCTCAATATTATCCACATTAAGAAAGGTTTCATTAGCAAAGAGAACAGGTTTGGCAATGGCCTCTGGTACGTGAGAAATAGAAATACACATTGTAGGTTTGTATACTGACAACGGCATTGTATCGTGCTGTGTAAAAAAAAATTGAAAATATGGATTATCTAAAAATCAGCATGAATGAAGGCCTGTTGAAGCGGACATCTTTATTTCAGCTTAAGCCAGCGATCCCCAACCTTTCCGCTCTGCGGACCAGCAGAACGGGGGAGGGAGAATCGTTACCTGTGAGCGGTGGGTGAGCAGACAAGTTGGATCCTGTTCTATTTGTGCCCTCCCACAAGTGGAGCTGTGTTTGTGTGTGCTGCTCACACAAGTGGAGTTGTGCACACGTGTGTGCTAGTCTGCTTCTGTGGCCCAGTTCCGAAAAAGCCGCAGTCCCGTGACAAGGCTGGGTACCCCTGCCTTAAGCAATTTTTAGGGTTTTTCTATTTAGCGTGATGAAAAATTCTGGAAAATTTTCAGATGGTTCCACACACTACTTTGAATAAAATATCATCTAACCATGGGTTTTGGATTTTCTTAGGTCTACCTTTGTTTTGAATATGAGATTTAACATTAATATCATACTTTTCTGAGAAAA
Source organism: Ahaetulla prasina (assembly GCF_028640845.1). Classification (NCBI taxonomy): domain Eukaryota; kingdom Metazoa; phylum Chordata; class Lepidosauria; order Squamata; family Colubridae; genus Ahaetulla; species Ahaetulla prasina. The sequence continues at coordinate 361,046,900 of NC_080539.1, forward strand.
TAACAAGTAGGGGTGGGGAAAAGGAGGGTAGTTTGGATAAACATACATTAAGATACTTTTCTTTAAAAATAAAGAGACTCTATGGAACCTGTACATTTCCAATATATTTTCCATCTTAATAAAGATGTTCATTTGCCAGTTTGACTAAAACTTTTAAGAGCTGACATGTGATTAAGTAATATTTTTATCATGCTGTTTTAACAATGCTTCATTGACCAAGTCATAAGATGGAGCAACCACAATACAGCCATAGCAATGGTGAAATTCTACCAGTTTGCAGCGTTTCAGGTGAACCGGTAGTGACTAAAACTACCGGTTCCTCCAAACTGGTATTTCCAACGATCAGCTGTGCCGCACAATTTAAAATTGCAGGAAATCCTGCTTTCTAATGAATCTAAATCGTGCGGCACAGCTGTTCCCCCTCTCGCTGTTCCTTTTTCCACACAAAACGTGTGTTTGGCATGTATTGCGCATGCGTGCGCAGCATGAGTTTGGGGCGCACTGTGCATGTGTGCAGTGTGTGTTTGGCGCGCACAGCACGTGTGGGCAGCAAACGGGAAGATTTCACCACTGAGCCATAGTGGTTATGTACAATAGAATAGAATAGAATAGAATAGAATAGAATAGAATAGAATAGAATAGAATAGAATAGAATAGAATAGAATAGAATAGAATTTTATTGGCCAAGTGTGATTGGACACACAAGGAATTTGTCTTGGTGCATATGCTCTCAGTGTACATAAAAAAAAATACATTCATCAAGGTACAACATTTACAACACAATTGATGGTCAATATATCAATATAAATCATAAGGATTGCCAGCAACAAGTTATAGTCATACAGTCATAAATGGAAAGAGATTGGTGATGGGAACTATGAGAAGACTAATAGTAGTGCAGATTCAGTAAATAGTTTGACAGTGTTGATGGAATTATTTGTTTAGCAGAGTGATGGCCTTCGGGGAAAAAACTGTTCTTGTGTCTAGTTGTTCTGGTGTGCAGTACTCTATAGCGTCGTTTTGAGGGTAGGAGTTGAAACAGTTTGTGTCCTGGATGCGAGGAGATAGTCCTCAACTTACAATCACAATTGAGCCCAAAATTTATGTTGCTAAGTGAAAATTTGTTATGTGAGTTTTGCCCCATTTTATGACTTTTCTTGCCACATTTGTTAAATGAATCACTGCAGTTGTTAACTGCAGTTAGTAACATGGTTGTTAAGTGGATCTGGTTTCCTCATTGACTTTGGTTGTCAGAAAGTTGCAAAAGGGGATCACATGATCCTGAGAGACTGCAACCGTCATAAATGTGAATCAGTTGTCAAGCATCCGAATGTAAAATCACATGACCATGGGGATGCTGCAACAGTCATAAATATGAAAAATGGTCATGTTACTTTTTCAGTGCCGTAACTTCAAATAGTCACTAAGTGAACTGTTGTAAGTCAAGGACTACCTGTAATCGGTTTCCATTCTGATATAATGTAACGGGTGACTCCATCCAATGAGTCTGGATAGTTTCTTCTTTTCATCTAAAATCTCAAATGCATTTTGCTATGCTTTTGCACATCCTATCTAAACTCCTACAATCCTCATTTTCATCTGTATCAGATCTATTATCTACAGCTGCCTCTCAGCTCTTGTGTTAACCCACAAAAAGCTAGCTTTGTTTGTCCTTCCGTTGACAGGTAAACATGTTTTTATTCAGGCAGGCACGTAGGCTTTAAGATGATATTACTGAAATAGATTTTAATTGGTGAGTTACAGTAAAGCTGCTTCACTGATTATTTTTAATTGTTAATGTTTTCATTCTAATCCTGTTTTTATCCACAATAGCATTAGCTGCTCCGCATGTTTTTTTACAGAACAAGAGAATACAAATTTAGCAACAAGAAATTCTAGCTGCCATAACAGATTGCTCCCAGCCCCCCAGTCTAAAGCCTTTGCGTGAGGTTCATTATTCAGCTACCACAATTTAAAACCACTTACCATAACTTTTTTCTTGTAGGGTACTGTAAAAATGAGAGCCAGTTTGGCGAAATGATTAAAGAGGCTAAGTTGAAGCCAGGAGAATGTGAGTTCTAATGCTGCTTTAGGCAAAGAAGCCAGTTGGGCGACTTTGAATCTTATTTTTTCCTAGGAAGGAGGCAGTTGCAAACCACTTCTGAAAAATATTATCAAATGCTGTGGCGGAGGGAAACCCAATACCCCACATCATTTGTGTAGTTGCCAGGAGTCAAGATTGACCAAAAGGCATAAAATACATATAGTAGAAGCCGCCTAGATTGTGCGAAAAATGTATCACAGTAGTCATAATCAAGTATTTCCCAGATTTAGAAACTGTTAAGTATATTAAGGTAATTTAGAAACAGATGGTAGGAAAGTCTAGAATCAGATGCAAATGACTTGTCAATATTGGCTGGATGGTAGGTATTGTATCCAGCCATAGTTTGCTGATGAAACCCCAACAGACTGACACAGCACAACAAACCATGCCATAAAATTGAAATTATACCTGGCCTAGTCATCACCTGCTCTACATCTTTAACATCCCAAAAGAATACCATTCACATTCCTTTGAAATAAAAATAGTCAAAGTAGTCCTTGACTTACAGCCATTATTCCACTGAAGTTACAATAGCAGTGAAAAAAGTGACCAATAAGTGCATCACCACCCCATAGTCACATGATCAAAATTTGGGCACTTGGCAACCAGCCTGCAATTTGCAACAGTTTCAGCCTGGGGTGGGGGGATCATGCAATTGCCATTTGCCACCTTCCCAAGGCAGCTTCAGACAAAGTCAATGGGGGAAGTTGGATCCATTTAAAGGCAGCATGATTCACTTAACAGCTGCCGTGATTTTTATTTTATTTTTTAAACTGGCAAAAGTCATAAAATCGGGATCGAATTATTTAAACTGCCTCTGTTAGCAATGAAATTCCGGTTCCAATTGCCATCACACAGATTACCTGTATAAGCAGAAACAAACTTGAGATCTCCAGCCTTTATTTGAGACAACAGGCGATGAAAGCTAGGCAGTCCAAGATGCATGGAAAAAAGTTCTAGGGCAGGGGTCTCCAACCTTGGTCGCTTTAAGACTTGTGGACTTCAACTCCCAGAGTCCCTCAGCCAGCAAAGCTGGCTGAGGAACTCTGGGAGTTGAAGTCCACAAGTCTTAAAGCGACCAAGGTTGGAGACCCCTGTTCTATGGTAATACCGACTGCACGTCTGTGCATCAATGGCTAACTACTCCGATACAGGGTTGCATTATGGAAAACATGGTATTACTTTATGCAGAATACATGAGTAGGAGGCAAGCACCCCCTAGTGATTGCTTAAATGATGGCCACAAACTGAGTTTCAACTAATGACAATTTCTTTCCCGATTTTTATACGAGTCTTATTTTTTCCGGCTTGCACTTCAGTAGGGAGACAGATTAAATCTGCGGGCGGGCGGGGGGGGGGCTGTTAAACCAAGTCAATTAAAGGTCAAAAGTGTTGTGCAAAAACACTATTCGGTGGCTAACAAAAAAAAAAAAAGAGAAAGAAAAGCTTCACGAAATTTTGTATCAGTCCGCAGACTCCCTTCTGTAGCTTCTGCAATGCGGGTGGGGTTGTAAAAAGACGAGAGAGAGGAAGCAAAGACGGACTCACGTTACATTATAAAGCCTCAACCTGCCTGCTATCTAAATGTATTACAACCTGTTCTGACAACGTGAGAACGCAGAAGCTGGGGGGGGAAAAAGTAGTAGTCACGTGGCTTTAAAAGCAAGCCCCGCCCTTTGCCCGGCGGTCTGTAGGTCACCACCCTCCCAAGTCCGCCTCCTCTCAGCCTTCTTCCGGCAGAAAAGGGCCGGTCTAAGACTTGGAAAGCTCTGTGCTCTCCCGACTTCCCGCCCCTCCTTTTGGTTCAGAGATAGACCCTCCTTGAACCCGCACGGCCGCCGTAGGACATTTGCGTTACCAAGCGTCTTGACGTAACTCGACGCAGCGTGTGGCGGTCTTGCCTCCCTGTTAGGGCGGGGGGGCGGGCGGGGGAGGGAGGAAAGAGGAAAAGGAGGAAGCAAGATGGCGGAGGCTTCCCCGCAGCCGGGACGGTATTTTTGCCACTGCTGCTCGGCTGAGATCGCGCCGCGCTTACCGGTGAGGAGGGAAAGGGAAGGGTCGGTGGTGATGGTAATACCGGAGCAGATCCGCCTTCAACTTGATGTCTTCCTGATAAGCTGGGGACTGCAATTCCCACCGTCCCCATCCAGCATGGCCGTTAGCCTAGCGGCTGAGAGTGATGGGAACTGTAGTTTTGAAATATATGGAGAGTATCAGGTCGCCGAATTCTGATTTAATCCTTTTTATTTTCATTCCGCTTTAATTCCCCCACTTGGTAGACCTCCAAGGTAGACTAGCCGTATACATGGAGGATCCACTGAAAATGGGAAAGGTGGACATGTCTCTGCCTTTTCCAGATTTTTTCCCCTAGTCGTCTGCACTTCCTCTCACCTGTCCCTGCTGTTCGGTGGGGAATCATGGGTCTTTGAATCCAGTTTGTGTGTGAAACAGGCCAGGCTGGGGGAGACTGGTTTCACTTTTGATACTGTCAGAGCAGGAGTGATGAGCCTTGTAGGCCTCCAGATACTTGGATCCGAGCTGCCCCTGCCTGTTGAGGGGGTTGTGGACGGGTTCATTTAGGATTCTCTGAGATTCATCTGTTGATATTTATTTTATAAAAATGGTATCCCTCAGAACCAAACTGCTGCAGGAGAGAAATCCCCCATCACGTCCTGCTTCCTGCTAAGAAAAAATAAATAAATCCTAGAGCATAACCAAAGGTGAGGCAACTAAGAGAACCTTTTTTTACATATATAGCTTTAGTGCTGCAGGTAGGAAAATGTGTCTTAATATATCACAAATTGAACACAACCCAATAAGCTAATGCCCTGCTAATTAAATGTAGGCTTAGGCTGGATGAATTAAAGGTTTAATGATATTCTTACAATATTATGAGATGTGTGTACACATTCAGGCTTAACTTGGTTATTGTATGTATGGCCTACCTCATCATGAACATATATAATTAATCTGATACTTTTAAGATGCATGAGATGCTTGGTTGGCTGCAGAAGGCTAACACAACTACTTCTCTGGAATGTCACTGTACATATCACTTTGCAAAAAGCAGGTACATTATAGTGGCTTTTATCCCCAAAATGTTACTGTTTAAAAATAGGAAAACAGATGAGAAGGACGGGAAATGAGAAGGATTGGTAAATGAAGGAGTGTGTGATTGTTTAAGCTAAGGTGAGTTGATTGGATCATAGCCGATAATAATTTCATTTTATTTCTGTGTTAAGATTCATGTGGAGTAATATGTTTTGTTCTGAATTCCACCTTTTAAATAAGCCATAGACAGAATTAAAGGTAATCAAGATAGTGAAGGGTTTGAATATCAAGTGTTATGAAAGGCTTGGGTTGTCATTCCAGATAGCAGGATTGAGATAAGGAGGCTGAAATCAGAAGCATATTTACCAAGAACCTGTAAATAATGAAACACTGTAGCAGTGAAACGCATGGTCTATGGAAGCGATGCTTTGACTTCCACTGAAGGTATTGAGAAAGGGGCTTGTATTACATGGCTACCTAAGTACCATCTTGTTTGATGTTTCAATGCTTTTCATGTATTATCTCCCTTTTAATCTGTGAACACAGCCATTGATACTTATCATTTACATTGTAGTTTTCCCGAGGATAGTAATCTCTGGTTTACTGATGAGGGGATAAAATAGTGGAGGATAAGGGTTGCCTTCTGGTCCATTTTGTGAACTTCCATTAGGGCATTCAGTGGCTAAAACGATGAGCTTGTCGATTGAAAGGTCGGCAGGTCGAATTCCTAGTGCCGTGTAATGGGGTGAGTTCCCATTACTTGTCCCAGCTTCCGCCAACCTAGCAATTCGAAAGCACGTAAGAAATACAAGTAGAAAAATAGGAACCACCTTTGGTGGGAAGGTAACAGCGTTCCGTGTGCCTTTGGCCACATGACCAGGGAGACATCTTCGGACAGCGCTGGTCTTCGGCTTTGAAATGGAGATGAGCACCGCCCCCTAGAGTTGGGAACAACTAGTACATATGTACGAGGGGAACCTTTACATACACAGTGGGAAGCAGGATATTGAACAAGATGGGCTTATCTTGGTTTGAGTCAACAGGACTTTTTGTTTGTTTTCTCAGTTACATCAATGATCCAGGATGTTTTTTTTAAAAACAATGTTCAGCATTTGATGCTGAATCCACCTTTAGCTTTCATGATAAGTGGTCCTCTCCTTTTAAAAGCCTGTTGGTTAATGGCTGTGGATGGACTCGTTTTCCATAAGGATGTAGCTGAGAGCAAGAAGAGTCGTGGTAGATCAGAGCAAGGTAAGCCCACTTTGCTCAGCCTTTGATTATAGTGGGAAGCTGAAAAGCCAGATGTGAAACAATACAGCTCTTTCTTATACATTCATATCCCTTTTTTATCTATTGAACAAGCAGACTCAGTTTATCCCACTTATTGGTTGTCAATAAAAAGACCTGGTCCTTCCTAAGAATATGCAAAGGCCTTCTAGATCAGATTAAAGTTCCATCTTGCTCAGGGTTCTGTTTCATTAGTGGCTGGCCAGCTGTCTCATTCATTCAAGAAGTGAATGTATCATGCTGGTTAAAAGATTGAGCTATGAACCACGAATCCCCATTTATATTCATGGAATCCTAGAGTTGAGGAGGGGGGCATACAAATTGAATAAATCATTATTATACTTAGCAAGTGACTGTCAGGCTGGGTCCATGCATTGTAGTATAACCTAGTTTACTGAACAAGTTGTAGCGGTTTGATTTCCCACAGCCTTACATCAAGATCTATGGTTTACAATTCACAATGGCTGGGATCATATGTTGCTCCAAATCTGAACCAAGGAACCCATGTTATGGGCAATATAATGTTTGCCTGCTCTTCTGCTTCACTATTTTTACACCTGCCATATAAATCAAGGGTCTCCAACCTTGGCAACTTTAAGACTTGTGGACTTCAACTCCCAGAATACCTCAGCCAGCTTTGCTGGCTGAGGAATTCTGGGAGTTGAAGTCCACAAGTCTTAAAGTTGCCAAGGTTGGAGACCCCTGATATAGAGTGACACTGGCTTCCATCATTATTCCTTCAATCAAGGAATTCTGGAAGTTGTAGTCACAAATACCTGGAGAACATCCTGCGGAGTCTGCTGGTGTAAAGTTGGTGGCTAGAAAATTAGCATGAAATACTTTTCCGTGATAGTCAGGTGTTGTGGAAAAACTCTGATCTGTGCTGCTGCTGTTTAGAACTGTTTATCAACCTTCACAACTTTAAGATGCATGAACTACAACTCCCTATGCTGACTGAGGAATTCTGGAAATCGAAGTCCATGTATCTTAAAAGTTGCCAACATTGAGAAACACTGGCTTAGGACAATAGTGCTAAAAGTTACTTTTGTTTTCCTTTAATTTAGCTTCAGTCAGTTGCTTTTGAAGATATGAGAGAGGATTTTTAAAAATGTTCTCTTTTCCAAAATGTTTAACATTCAGGGATAGACTTTGGTCCTGCATCTTCACTACCAAAGGCAGCAGCTGTTCTTAAGCTTATGGTCCAGCTGAATCAGAGGAATTTGTGAGTGGAAATGGTGCAAGCAGAAGAGCAGCCGAAGGCTGGGTGGGAAGGATAACTGCCAGGGTGGAGCATAAATTGCAGGGAAAGATAGGTAAATGTATGTTCTCCTTTGAGTCAAACTCAACATCAATGTGGTGTCCTTTTCAACAGTACAAAAATGTGTTGTTGCTTCCATTCAAGAGGTTTGCAGCTTTGGGGTTTCTGGTGGTCTCTCATTCAAATATTAATATGATATCTGATTCCAGATAGTGAAGTTTTTAGCTGGGTGCTGCCACCTAACTGCCTATGAGAAGTTGCAATGGAATTAAAGACATAGATCCAGAATGAAGGTAGTATAATTTTCAATATTGACAGTTCTTAGGAAGAAATAAGGGACGTAGTGGTTCAGGGGCTAGGACGTTGAGCTTGTCGATCGAAAGGTCGGCAGCTCAGCGGTTCGAATCCCTAGTGCTGCCGTGTAACGGGGTGAGCTCCCGTTACTAGTCCCAGCTTCTGCCAACCTAGCAGTTTCGAAAGCACGTAAAAATGCAAGTAGAAAAAATAGGGACCACCTTTGGTGGGAAGGTAACAGTGTTCCGTTGGCGTTGAGTCATGCCGCCCACATGACCACGGAGACGTCTTCGGACAGTGCTGGCTCTTCGGCTTTGAAACGGAGATGAGCACCGCCCCCTAGAGTCGGCAACGACTAGCATGTATGCGAGGGGAACCTTTACCTTTTTAGGAAGAAATGTTCATGAGAAAAAGAGATGGCATTCCCAGTGATACTCTGTGGAATATGGCATTCTCAAAATATGTAAGGCCTCTGAACATCATTGGTTTGGAAAGATTTTAAAAACCTACATTTTTCCCAAGCTGGTGATGAAAATGATTGTTTGTGTTACTTCTCCAGCAGGTTTTCATTGAATCTATTCATGTGTATTTTCTGGTAAGGCTGTATTTGATTGGTTAATTGCACGTTATGGTTTGGTATTATGTATTGGAGTATTGTAAGTCACCTTGGGAAGATAGTGGCCTTGAAAGTCAATCAAGAAACATTTTAAAGAAGTATGAGAATGAAAGCAGAATCTGCTGGTTGGGCTTCTAGAATCCCAGAAAAACATTTTCTGCTGTTAATCTCTACTTATCTGCATATTGATTGCTGTGGGGTGTGTGTGTGTGTAGGTGTCCCTACCAGCAATCAACACACAGATGAACAGAGATTAACATCAACATTAACATCAGACCAACAAGAAGTAAACAATACCCCAATCAAGGAACTGCCAAACAAGCTAACAGTAAACAACCAAAAAACCACTGAGGCCATTCCCAGTCAACACTGACAGGGCAAATGACTAGAATATAAACTGAGACCAAACTCCACTCTCTCCCTAGTTCTGATATCTAAGGGGATGCCACAAAGAGGAGGGAGTCAAGCTATTCTCCAAAACACCTGAAGGCAGGACAAGAAGCAATGGGTGGAAACTAATCAAGGAGAGAAGCAACCTAGAACTAAGGAGAAGTTTCCTGACAGAACAATTAATCAGTGGAACAACTTTACCTCCAGAAGATGTGAATGCTCCAATACTGGAAGTTTTTAAGAAGAGGTTAGACAACCGTTTGTCTGAAATGGTATAGGGTTTTCTGCCTAAGCAGGGGGTTGGACTAGAAGACCGCCAAGGTCCCTTCCAACTCTATTATTCTATTCTATTATTCCTACCAGCACGGAGGGATGATGTTACCTAGTTTGGGTAATGAAATGCATGCAAGAAAACAGTCAAGCTCAAAAAGCACCAAGGAGCCCTCATGCCAAGAAAATTTGCATATACTACTACCATTACTATGATTTATTGAATGAGTCCAAATCTATTGGGTTTCTTCAACATACTCATCTGTAAATGTTGGATGACAACCCACATTGGCTGGCTTCATGCATCGTGGCAACCTTGAGTGTAATATATTTAGTTTCAGTTTAGTGTGCCATGTAAACCCTGCTGTTAAGGTTTCTAACGATAGGCTATCAGTTAGCATGTGTATACCCAGCCAGTTACAGCTTATGAAATAAGTTAAACAAACAATGATCAGTGTGCCCAACAAAGCAGCTTGCATATTGGGAAAAGTTAGATAAAGGCACTTGGAGCTCATCCAGAGTGCCTTCAGAGAAGGAGACCCTGGTGGAAGTGTTCTGGATGAATTTTCATGTAGCAGAGCCAACCCTGGAATTTTTCCTAGGAAAGCGCCTTGCCCAACATAGTGCTTGGAACCAAAAAGCCCAAAGCGGCAACTAGTAATTCAGTGTTGCATGGGACTGTGTTGCATGGGACGTTCACTCTTCTTTCACTTTGGTCAGTTAGATGCCTTCAGACATCCCACTAATATGTTTTATTGCAGTCCCTGACACCTGCTATCTGGAAGCTAGCTGTCTCTGAAACTTGAATTTGTATATAGCTATTATAAACTATTTTCTACTTCCCGGCATCCATCTCATCATTTTTGAAACCTCATTTAATGGTAGCCATCACCACATCTTGAGGCAGCAATTGAGTGAAGGACTGGCATTTTTTTTTGTTTTTTAAAATAATATTTCTCAATCTTGACCACTTTAAAATGTATGCACTTCAATTCCCAGAAATCATTTCATTCCATAGCTGGCTGAAGAATTCTGGGCGTTGACATTTACACATCTTAAAGTTAGCAAGGGTAAGAAATATTGGTTTAAGGACAAGCACCCTTCTTCTAAATATTACATCCTTTAAAAAGTGGGGGGAGAGAACCCCAAGATGTAGAGAAGAATTTCATTTTTCTTCCAAGGACATCAACTTAGCCTCAGAGCAGATACTGAAAATATGACTAACCTTTGATGTCTGAGAATACTAGCCAAGCCATATGTATCTGAGTCCATGATCTGATTAACAAAGCATGCTAAGTCATATGGCGGTTTGCAAACTGCAGTGCAATGGATAACTTCATTAGATATGTTTAACCATAGAATTCTAGAGCCGAAATGGATCACTGGGCCCTTGAACCGAATCTGCAACTTAGTGCAGGAATCTAAACTGAAGCATCTTCAGACTGTAATATAAGAGGTTATTCTAAAGATTAACCCAATGTGTGACCTCTTCATTCAGTGTGCAGGTGGAGTCGCACTTCACACTATGCTGTGACATTTGCTTAGTTTGGATTAGTGTCTTGCTAAAACTGATCCAATTGCAGACAGTGATGTAGGAATCCAGTTTGTGTCTTGCACTCTAAAGCCAAACAATGTTACCATTTTTTAGATTTTTATGTAACATGTTTAAATCTGTTGGCTATGGTTTATGAACCTTGGATACTTTATTTGAATAGGTTAATATATCACGTTAACCCAAAAACAAATAACCCATATTGTCACCCTGAACAAAATGTCATCCTAACTAGGCAAAGTGCAAAATGGCTTATATCTTGTTGTGAATATCAAATGTTTTAAAAAGATTAAGTCAAATTAAGCCAAAACTCAGCCAGTTATAGGTCATGGTGTAGGAATAGTTTGCCTCTTGCATCCACCTATCCGCCCATTTAAAGACTGGGTTTCTCCCATGTCACTTTTCCATAAAGTATTCATGTGGTAGCCATGGTTAAATAAATCATGATTTATCACTATATAAATCGCACCACATGCTGATTGTTGTGCCAAATTATAACAGCTTGCTTGGTTTTAGTCAAGTGTCTTGTTTGAAGCAGATTTGTTTTAAGCCGTGTTTTATGAACTATCTGCAAATAAAGACACTTATGACTTGTGTGGCAAACTGTAATTAATGCAGTCCATACCTTAGCATGTGGAGCGAATTTTGCAAATATCATCATCATCTATTCCTTAAGGAAACATGTTCAATCCGGGCAAACTAGTTTCCCCAAGCAGACCGGCTTTCTGCTGCCCTTACCGCCTATTCAGAGTTTGGTTCTTAATTGTAGCCAAACAGCTTACCATTTTTGCACCCTGTTGGTGTAAAATCGGTGTAATTCTGAGTAGCCACGGACTTTGTGTCACAGAGACGGCTGTGGGCCCAAAGTCTAATTTGCTGGAGCTGTTTGGTTACCTTCTCCCCTTAAATCTTTCCTCACCGTCCTGTGGTTGCTGGCAACCTGTTAAGTATTCTGTCATCACCGAGCCAAACCTTTGCTACATCAGACTTGAAGAATGTTGGTAAAGACTTACCACCTTGCTTGTTTTTTTTAGCTGTCATTGTTATTAACCTGGGTTCTCACTGTTATTATTACAAATATAAACCACACTCTGAGTACAAGCCCTAACTTGGATTTTGTCTACTCGGAGAGCTCTCCTGGTTCATGATAACCTGGGAACACCTTTCCCCAAGATGGCGCTCTTCAAATACGTGAGGGCTGCTAAGAATTCTGGGAGTTGAGGTTCATCTGTCTGTCTGGAGAGCTCCCAGGAGATAAAAAAGTCTGTCTTAAATGTTGTGGAAAAAACACCATCATATGGAGTTTAATTAGCTGGGTAGTCCAGTCCCAAGTGGCAAGGTATACATAGCTACATGTCTTTGGAGAGCAACTTTATTTTGTACACGAAAAGTAAATCGGTGCCTTGGTTAAAGAAATCGAACAGCCAAATACTTATTCCAAAGGCAGGATAAGAATGAACCCCAAGTACCTATGAATAGTGGTCATATTGTCGCATATGGACACAACAGGAAGTTGGGTTCTAAAGGAAACCGGCTTACCAGGAAAGAATGGACTGCTGGTTACCTTGCAGCCCAGTTGTTTCTGCCAGAGGATGAAGGGTAAGGTAAGCTAGCTAGGAAAAGGAAGCTGGTTATTTTATCTAAGCCATGATCCCTGGCTTTTCACTTCTAAGGGATTGTAAACCAAGGTTAGTGTTTAGTTTACAAATCCTGGCTTCTTTTGAGGCTGCAAATTCCAAGCCTAGTTTTACGTAATATTCTTTTACCAAAAAAATATTTCTATTGAGGAATTTTATAGAATAGTAAAAATGTTACAATTTAAAAAATATATACATATGAATAAATGAAAGTGGTGAATAGGAATAAAGAAAGGAAAAAAATATAAAGAGGTGGCTTCCAATCTTTAAAATAAATTTATCATCTATCCTCTTTCCGTACAGTTACCAAGTGATTCCCTGCTTCTCATATTTTTTTCCTTTCCAATCATCAGATCCATCAATCATCAGTTTATTTTTATCATTTTCGGCAAAAGGCCCATTAAGCATTCATTTTGTGGGGTAATTAAACCATTTTTTAAAATTTACATTTATATCCCGCCCTTCTCCGAAGACTCAGGGCGGCTTACAGTGTGTAAGACAATAGTCTCATTCTATTTGTATATTTACAAAGTCAACTTATTGCCCCCCCAACAATCTGGGTCCTCATTTTACCTACCTTATAAAGGATGGAAGGCTGAGTCAACCTTGGGCCTGGTGGGACTAGAACCTGCAGTAATTGCAGGCAGCTGTGTTTTAATAACAGGCTATCTTACAGCCTGAGCCACCACGGCCCTATATATTTGCTGGTGGACATAGAATAGAATAGAATAGAATTTTATTGGCCAAGTGTGATTGGACACACAAGGAATTTGTCTTGGTGCATATGCTCTGTGTACATAAAAGAAAAGATACGTTCATCAAGGTACAACATTTACAACACAATTGATGGTCAATATATCAATATAAATCATAAGGATTGCCAGCAAAAAGTTATAGTCATACAGTCATAAGTGGAAAGAGATTGGTGACGGGAACTATGAAACGATTAATAGTAGTGCAGATTCAGTAAATAGTCTGACAGTGTTGAGGGAATTATTTGTTTAGCAGAGTGATTAATTTGCTGGTGGACATAGCCAACCAGGTGCAGATTGGCTCTGGGTCCTGGTTCTGCAGTCTTCAGCATCTCCCTAGGTGCCTACATAGTGTCTAACCCAGTGATGGCTAACCTTTTTGCCATCGTGTGCAAAAAGCGGAGGGCTCATGTGCGCGTGTGCCCACACCCATAATTCACTGTCCCCCCACGCATATGCGTCCCCCGCACGCCCCCCCCCCGTTTTTGGCATGTGATGGCACGGTAGGCCCACTTTTCGCCCTCCCCAGGCTCCAGAGGCTTTCTAGGAGCCTGGGGAGGGTAAAAACAGGACTTCTGGTCCCACCTGAAGTTGGGAAATGGGCTGTTTCCGGTCTCCGGAGGGCCTCCAGGGGGGTGGGGAAGGGCCAAAAATCAGCTGGCTAGGGCAATAGTTACGTGCCCACAGATATGGTTCCACGTGCCACAGGTTCATCATCACGGGTCTAACCGCATCTGACTTACATCTTTCAAGAATAATTTTATTTTGTTAAAAAAATAGGAAATGCCACCAAGGATAATAGTAGAGAGAAGTCTATAGTGAGTCAGCTAGAGATGGAATATTTGATGGAATTGTGATGGAATATTTTGACAAGTCAGCCCTCCTGGCCCCAATAGCTAGCATTTTGGGGGGGGGACGTGTTCCAAGAATTTAAAATTATCATATAAAATACAGAAGACAATACAGATATTAGAAAGTGGGGAAGGGGAAGGAAGGTGTAAGTACATGGGGAAAGGGGAAAAAATCCAGCTTTTTTCAGCGCAATAAAGCACAGGATAAAATTACAGCCTCAACGTTTTTACTTTGCCAACTTAACAAGTACTAGCTATTTCTATATCAAATATATAAATAACTATATTAATCAGCCAAACCCAACATCGAGGATTCATTTTTTATATGTCTTGTGCACAAAGTCCAGAAGCGATTTCCTAGTAATAGCTGCCATATTGTGAATCTATACTGTCTCCCCAGTAGCCATTTTGCAGGAATGCCCACAATGCATTCCTGGAAGTTCATCCCAGGAAGGTTGAGGAACACCTGCTCTGGCAGGCAGCTTGTTGTGATAAATCGGGGTTCTTCAGCATGCCAGGCATGCTGTTGCCAGGCAAGCATGCAGCTTCTCCCAGCTTTTAACAAAAGAGAGCAAACCATCCTTTCACTCTGGATTCAGAAAAAAAAAGGCTAGATCACCTTAGTAATACAAGCCAATCCAGTGCTGTCTCCTCCATATGTAAATTATTTTTAAGCGGTACAAGAAGTTCTCGACTTACTACTATTACAGGATTACCTGTACTTGAACTCAGCTTTGCTTCTTCCCCTCTTTATTCTTGGGAATATAATTTTGCATGTGAGACAAGTATCCACTACGGAAATCTCTGCTTGTATATGGTAGAAAATAGAACCCCTTTCAGTATTTTAGAGAGTTCTCGTTTTGCTTTTTTTTAATGTGCAAAAAAAGACGTATACCACTGCCTGAGTGAAGTGGTAGGAAATCTGTAAGTCAGTGTTCCTCAACCTTGGCCATTTTAAGATGAGTGGAGTTCAACTCCCAGAATTCCCCAGCCAGCCAGTGTTGAGAAACACTGCTATAAGTGATTCTAATTCATGAAAAATTAGCTGCCAGTGGAGGCAAGGACGGATCTGTTGAACTGAGGAACACTGAAATCTGGACAGTGGTTGACTGATGTGCTCTTGCCGGAGAACATCTTGGCAATCTCCCATCTTTTGCTCCTTGCTGGATTTTTGAACGTAAAAAGCATTCTCACATAACATTTCCTCCTGTAGGATTACATTTGCCCAAGGTGTGAATCTGGGTTTATTGAAGAGCTGCCCGAAGAACCAAGGTAACAAGCCTTTTTTTTTACTTTTGAAAATGACAAATGCGTATGTGGGATAGCTCTGGGTCAGGCCTTGGCAAGTTTTCTCAAGAACTATTTTCTGTCTACATGTGAGGGGTTGGATCCACATATAGCTCAGTATGATTGGTGGAGAAGTTTGGTTTCTTTGTCTTGAAAACTCCCCGTATCTCGAAGATATGCAAAATCGATGAAGGTCCTTAGCCAAAATCTTCTTTTCCCTAGAATAACTGACTGATTCCATCATCCTTGGCCACAGGGGCCAGGAAGGAAAAAAAAATGTTCATTTCCCAGCATTTCAGTCCCTTCTTCCTGGCCCATTTCCCTCAGATGCCTTCACAAATGATCTCCTTTGTCTGAAATTGGACGTGATACAGTCTTTATTTCCTCAGTTTGTTTCTGTTACACATACATCAAGGAAGGAGTGGCACAAAAGTTGGTTAAACGTCATTAGCTGACTCGTATCTGGTGCAAGTCATATGCTTAAGCAATGCTAAATTTCCAAGATCAGTTTAGATCCTAATATGGGTAGCCCTCGAACTGCAACTGGTTGGTTAGCAACCATTCGAAGTTATGACCGACCCCCAAAAGGGGATTTATGACCTGGATTCGAAAATCTGACAGTTGGTCCCCATGTGACCAAACTTTGGGCACTCAGCAACATGTTCACATTTACCGGTGTTTGGAGTGTCCTGCTGCCAACATGACTGCATTTTACGACTGAAAACTGCTACCTCTGGTTTTCAGCAAATCTGCACCCATACCGAGCCATTGGTTTGCTGAACAACTGTGTGATTTGTTTAATGAATGTGGTGATTTGCTTAATGCCTATTGCAGAAATATCATAAAATATGGTGGCTGACCTGTATTGCGGCCATCAGGACATATGACCTTACTGGGCAAATTCCATAAGGGTCATATGTCAAGGACTACCTGTGTCCATAACGCAACAAATGACTGGGCTTTGATATCAGCCCTTTGATATAAAGCAGGTTAGGAAACAGGCTCCATAAGAAATGCTAAAACTCTCCTATCTTGACAGCCTGACCGTGTTTCACCTTCTTTCCCTCTTGGACCAAAGAGAATCAAAGTGGAGCAACCTTGAGTTTCTTTCTCACACTTTCCCAGATCCTGGGCTAAGCTCATATTTCATTAACAGTTGCTGCATATTTTTTTCAAGGCCGTATTTATACCTTTTTACACTGGAGTCTCATGCTTTCCAAGTATGTCCTCTCTTTAGAAATGGTGGCGATGATAAAACCTGCCTTGGTGACAGCTTTTCTACGGGATATCTATGGATGTCTACGGAGCTTCTCAGTCATCCAGATCAGGGGTCTCCAACCTTGGCAACTTTAAGACTTGTGGATGTCAACTCCCAGAATTCGTCAGCCAGCAAAACTGAGTTCAAGGGAGTTGAAGTCCACAAGTCTTAAAGTTGCCAAGGTTGGAGACCCCTGATCCAGATCATAGTTGTCCCAAAGGGGCTTTTCAAAAGGCAACTGGACTTTCTTGGGTTTTTTTTTTTTTCCTTGAAGATGTTTCACTTCACGTCCAAGAAGCGTTCTTTTGAAAAGCACCTTTTGGACTTTGCAGCTAGAGTTGAGGTCTCCAGTGTAGTGCCTGGGGGCATAATAAGCCTTCAGATACCTCTTTTAATCTCTGTCAGGAACTGTATTCCCAATCTTACATCAAAAACAGAAACTACACAAAACAGAAACTACTACAAAAACAGAAAGGGAAGTAGGTGTGCTACAAAGATAAACACCATCCCTCAGTGTAATCTTTATTTCTAAGCATGCCTGAGGGCCTCGTGGACTTTGTTAGAAAATCACAAATTGCTGCCCCAGGGTTTTGCTAAAGAAAAGGACGTAGGAGGATTCTGTGTGGAATTTTGTAGCTTCTGTCGTCAGTTCAGAAGGTGAGAACTTCTCAAAGTGTCCACCAGCTCAGAAAGTTCAGCAAACTCCTCTCTTCAAAATCCTCTTGTATATCACAAACGTTTTGTGGGGTTTTTTTCACCCTTATATCTGACAAAGATGCATTGTTCTCCTCCAGTTTTAGTTTCATGGAAGGGTTTGTATCTATTGGAATTCTTACTGAATTTTTGATGAATTCCTCTGCTGTTATGAATTCTAACAAAAGCCCTACATTCTGCCATGTGGTCACTGGCACTATTAATTTTATATCAAGGCTCTCAAATCAAAAACTTTCCATTGTTGTCTCCTATTTTTGTTTTATTTCCTTGTTCAAATAAAGGCAGATTTGAATTTATTTGAGTTAAATTCAGCTGTTTCCAGTTCTACATTAGGACCATTCCTGTATAAGGCCAGCTCAAAAGTTGCCAAAAGCACTTTTTTTTTAATATGACCGCAAGGTTACAAAAACCTGATAAAAGAAGAGATTTTAAAAAAAATGTCTTAATATTGGTGGCAGAAAGGATTTCAGGAGGGAATATGGGAGGAATCTGCAGACATTTAAATTAGCTTCTGCTCCCAGCTGGGATGGTTTCAGGTTTTAACCTGGCTAAACCCCTGGGATTACTGGTTTCAGGTTGCAGTAAAATAAATGATACTCTTCTGCTCCTTCTTCCTTTCATGAGTAGATAAATATATTTAATTCAAACAGGTCTATTGTATCCTTCACAATAGGTAGGCTAGAGCAGTTTACACCTTGTAAAAGATACAATATTATAATTAAGTCACTGAAAGCAAATCTCCTTGTTTGCAGGAAGGGGTTTCCTTCTGAATGGATTACACAGCATGCAGTGTACATAAAACAGGGAAGAGAAAGTTCATCCAGCAGTGTTATTTCTCTTTCTGCCAGGAACATTTGGCATGTGTGGGGCCCTGAAAAGGAATTTAAAGCACAGCCTTATTTATCTTTTATAAGTGTCATGCTAGGTGCTGCTGAGCCTCCCGTCCCACTGCACAGGTTCACCATCCTATTAAAAAGCAGAAGAAATCATAAGACAAGGCAGTTGAAGAGAAGGGGGATTTTTTTTTCAAAAAAAAAGAAAAGAAAGAAAGGTAGTGGTTACTGAATGAAGAAGAAACGGAAAGATTAAAAAAATACGTGTAGATGGAAAAACAAGAAGAAGAAATATTGGCAATTTTTCTGTTTTCCAAAAGAAGGCCTGTTACACAGATTGTTTCTATCACTCATGTAAACCCAACACAAGTTACTCATTATTTTTTATTATTATTATTATTAAATTTATTTGCTACCTATCTTGCCATGGGGCTACTCTAGGCATTCACAGCCATGAGCAACAAAATAAAAAGGAAGTTTGAACAAACAAAAGTTAAATAATAGAACAATAAAACAGACAAGAAGAAGAAAACACAGATATGTCACTATTTTTAAAAAAAATATTGTCGTGTCTTTTTTTTTTTAAGAGAGGCATCTAAAAATGTACAGTTTCCCTTATCTGGCTGTAGTTCTTGTCTAGCATTCTCGGGAATCCTAATTTTCATTGTACTTGAGTAATTTGCTGTTTTTTTTCTTATACTCTTCCAGAAATGTTGAAAATGGGTCCAGCTCCTCAGCCTCGACCAGTGATCAGGCCAGACATCCGTTTGAGGTGAGTTCTTTGTGAATAAAGTCTCCAGTCAGTGACACGGGTATAAATACATTGATAGACAATTAAGAAAAATCTGCCAAAGGTTTACCCAGGATCTTTTATCAGTGGTGGGATTCAAATAATTTAACAACCGTTCTTTGCCCTAATGGGACGTGGCCATGGGGGGCATGGCCATGGGGTGTGACAGGAAGCACCTGACCTCCTGCACCCCCCTGGGAAGAAAAACAGGCCACGGGGGGATGCCCGTGGGCCTATTAGGCATCCCTGAAGCCTCATGGGAGCAAAAACGGGGCTCATGGGGACTCCTGGAAGGGAAGGGGCAGGAAGGGGCAGAGCCAGCCAGCAATTTAACTACTGGTTCGCCTGAACTGGCGTGAACCGGCTGAATCCCACCACTGACCGTTATTTCTTCCCCCTTTTTCTTGAGAGATTCCAGATCCAATCCACAGTTGGCAAAGGAATGGAGACCATCTGTGACGGTCAATGGATGGTAATTTTTTTGCCAGCTGACAATTCAGTGCAGTACCTAGAACCCCCTTCAGTTAGACCACTGTTTCTCAACCTTTTTCACTTTAAGGGCTGTGGACTTCTTCCCAGCATTGCTGGCTGAGGAATTCTGGGAGTTGAAGTCTACACATCTTAAACTTGCTGAGATTGGGAAACCCTTGGGTTAGACCAAGCAGTGAATTCTCAATTCCCTGGAGCCAAGCTGCTAGGCATAGTGAATCATCCATCCGTTGCAGATTGGAAAGTTCTGTTCTTTCAACTCTGGCTCAGGCAGACAGGCTGGTGACTGTAGACCCCACTAGCCCCACCGATACCTCACTTGGCACCCAATCAGATCCATTCTTTAAATTTCAAGAGTGACGCAGAAAGCTCCTACAGAGCAGGAGCCACTGGCCTTATATTTATTTCTGTGAATGCCTTTGGGCCTCACTGGAATTCTTAGAAAATAGAAATGGTTAGAGGATCCATCCCAGAGTTTTCAATACTTAGCTACGCAGAAGAAACAGAGAAAGGAAGTTAGATTGCTAAGGAGAGTTCTAGAGAAGATGGCAGAGAGAAAAAATAATTGGTAAATGAATATTTTGTGACCGACAGCCATTTTGTGATTGGGCCACTTTTCTGCTTTGGCAGCCATTTGATGTGAGTGCCTGTGATGATGTGCTTCCACAATTCTGGCAGAAAAGTAGAAAGAGGTACCTGGATCAGACATTTTGGAGTTTCAACTTTCATAAGCTTTTGATAAGATGAATAATGATGAAGGACTATGGGAATTTTAATTCCATAGTCGGATGATGTCAGCTTACCTCTCCCCCATCACTGGCAGCCCTGGCTTCTGGCCTGTCTCCATAAGTTACCTTCCTCTTTTCTAAGCAGTTTCCTTTTCTCTGTCTGGTGCTTTCTCTTTCCTTTCTAGAATGTGGATCAGCCCCTCTTCACCCTCCCGCAGGGCTACGGCCAGTTTGCCTTTGGGATAATCGATGACAGTTTTGAATTCCCAGCCTTTGGGTCCAACACACAAACAGAAGATAACCGCGATGCTGAGAACAGGCGGGAGAGGGAACATCAGTCTCGGCACCGATATGGAGCCAGGCAACCTCGGGCTCGTTTTACCGCACGACGGGCGGCTGGCAGACATGAGGGCGTCCCCACATTAGAAGGGTGAGGACAGTTTGTCCAGCTCCGATGGTCAAGTCGCTTCTTTGAATATAGGTATTTTAAAACCATAGAAGTGGATTCCTGGTTGATGGTGGCTGCTGATTCAATATGGATGTAGGAGAACAGTAGTTTGGGGAGTGGGTATGGGTTGGAACTGCGCTGTTCACAAACTGGAAGGGCCACACCAAGTTGGAGGTGAAAGATCCTGTACAATTACAAAATTAAGTTGCAGTGCTTCCAGAATTGAAGAATTGGGCATTACTCGTTTCTCCAGCCACCATTTGGAGGTCCCTAAAGCAGGCCTCTCCAACCTTGGCAACTTTAAGACTTACGGACTTCAACTCCCAGAATTCTTCAGCCAGTGTGAAGACTGAGGAATTCTGTGTCCACAAGTCTTAAAGTTGCTAAGGTTGGAGACCCCTGCACTGGAGCATGGCCATTATAGTTAAGGCAGCCAGCGAAGTTCCAATGACCACCCCCCCCCCTCCCGCCCTGTGCGATCACATGATTGCATTTTAGATGCTCGACTACCAACCTGTATTGCAGCCATTTGCAATATCCCGCAGTTACGTAATCACCAGCATTTACTTCCAGTTTCCCGCCAAAAGCACAATTTTTTTGCTTAATGATTGCCAATTCACTTAGTGACTATGATGATTTGCTTAACGCAGAAAATGTAAAATCGGGTCCGTCACATGATGATGACCCACTCAATGACTGGCACAATTTAAAAACTGTAATTCCAGGTACAGTTACAGTTATAAAGTTGAGAATTACCAGTATCCCCTTAAAATTCCACATATTCTATCACCAGAAATTGGGGGACCGTGAGCTCATTCCTCAGTTCTCTTCTCCCTGCTCCAATATGCCTCAACATGTTTGTTTTTTCTTTCCTTTTGGCAGAATTATCCAGCAGCTGGTCAATGGAATTATAGCACCGACCACGATACCAAACCTTGGAGTAGGGCCTTGGTGAGTTGGTCAGCACATGTTCTAGATCAATGTATCTCAACCTTAGCAACTGTAAGAACTACGGACTTCAACTCCCAGAATTCTGTCTGACTGGGGAATTTTGGGAGACGGTCCACACATCTTTTTTTTTAAAAAAGTGGAATTCTTAGGCTTATTCTAAGAATCCCCCAAAGTCAATAAACCTTGACCATCTGCCTTACGGCAGTCCAGCCAGTTCCAGTGAAGGCTTAACTTTTCCTCCTGTCCTTTCTTTGTTTTGGTGCTTTCTATTTATAAAGGGGAGTCTTGCATTCAAATCCCATGGACTACGCTTGGGGCGCCAACGGCTTGGATGCCATTATTACTCAGGTACAGCTGGCTGTGTGTAGGGCACATCTCTTCCTTTTGCGGGGCAGGGGAGGGGAGGGCAGAATGGTGGCATACGGAGGGTTCAGAGCTTAGGACTCTCACGTCCTCTTCTGTGGGCTCCCACCGAGATGCAGCTTAATTCTAGGAGGCTCAAGTTCCATTAGCTAAAGCAGAGGTCTTCAAACTTGGCAGCTTTAAGACTTGTGGACTTCAACTCCCAGAATTCTCCAGCCAGCTACGCTATGCTGGCTGGAGAATTCTGGGAGTTTGAAGTCCACAAGTCTTAAATCTGCCAAGTTTGAAGACCTCTGAGCTAAAGGGAAACTCCATGTTAGGGAAGAATCCACCTCAAGACTTGTGCTGGAAGCCAACAGCAGAAGAAGGTGTAGCCTACAAATCCTGCTTACGTGATTTGGGCCTAAAACCAGGGAGGAGACAGTGTTTACTAATGGCCCTAGCTTATCCTGTACAGCAAATGTATATAAAAACTGTATAACTATACCACAGTTAATAAACATGACCAAGGTGAGACCCTTCCAAGTATCCATACCTTGCTTAATATCACAGGTGGTCTTTGACCTACAACCATTCATTTAGTGACTGCACTGAAGTTACAACAGCACTGAAAAAAATGACCATTTTTTTGTACTTACGACCTTTGCAGCATCCCCATGGTCACATGATCAAAATCCAGATGCTTGGCAACTGACTCATATTTATGACGGTTGCAGTGTCCCAGGGACATGGGATCACCTTTTGGGACCTTCTGACAAGCAGTCAATAGGGAAGGCAGATTCATTTAACAACCGTGTTACTACCATAACAGCTGCAGTGATTCACTTAACAACAGTGGCAAGAAAAGTCGTAAAATGGGGCACAACTCATTTAACAACTGGCTCACATAGCAACAGAAATTTGGGGCTCAATTGTGGTTGTAAGTCAAGAATTACCTGCATTATTAATAATCCTATCATTTGGTTAATATATAATAATTTGGAGGTAACCCTGTACATGTCTCCCATAAAACATTTGGAGTTAGAAAGCGGTCGGGGACGGGAGGTTTTAAGCACGTGGGGTTCTTGTTCTGAAAAATGGTTCAAAACAGTGTTTCTCAGCAACTTTAAGATAGGTGGACTTCATGCCGGCTGGGGAATTCTGGGAGTTGAAGTCCACTTATCTTAAAGTTGCCAAGGTTGAGAAGCACTGGTTTAAAGGAAGCTGAAACTTGGGCTTTGTAGAGTGGCTCTATGGAGTGGATGCGCCTTTGAATGGAGCAGCCGAAGCCTAGCCTGAAAATACGAGAATCGAGCATCCCTGGCTAGTGCATGTACAGGCTCATCTTGTGGAGCTCAGTTGGTTTTGGTTGTGTTTTTTTTTAATCATAACTGAGCCAGCTTTATCATGACTGCCTCCTAGCTGCTCTCGCCATCTTTATTGGGTGGGAAGGGAAGTAGCCGCAACAGGCAAGGAGGGTTGCTCTTTCACTGCCATTAACAGGAGGCTGCAAATTTAGCTGACCCTGGTTATCCTGATACCCAGGCCTAAGACAAGGTGGGTGGGTGAGTGGGTCTTTTTTTTTTTTTAGACATGGACGCTTATACTGGGTGTTCAAATGGGCTGCTGAGACATTTTCCCCCTCAGATGGGCAAGCAGGAGGAAGGCCAGCTTGTTAACAAGAATTAATTTTAAAACCTGCATTTATTTCAGCAGGTTGGCCTTCTCTAGCCTAGGAAGTTATGAAGGATTTGGCTTGGGTAATGATTAGCAACTCCAGGGAGTTCCAAGCTTGATTTACAGCCACAGTCTGGCAGCAACATTGGGACTGTCTCTCCTTCCTTTGTCACCCTTTTATTTTCTTTCAGCTCCTGAATCAGTTTGAAAACACCGGCCCGCCTCCTGCAGACAAGGAGAAGATTCAGGCCCTTCCAACTATTCATATAACAGAGGAACATGTCGGTAAGAGGGCTTACTCGTTTTTCTGCCTCTCTTCTCCACCCCCACCTCCACGCCCAATACATTCAGAAAGACCTGGATCATCTAATCAGAGATTTTCATTTGAATAGCATTATTATTTTTAAAAGATTCTGCTGTCTTATTGTAGTTTTTGTTGGCCAGCTTTCCTCCTTCTCTTTTGCCCCTTGGTTTATTCTCTGGTTCAGGGTTGGCAGCTTTAATTCCTTTCTGTGGTTGGGAACCAGAGACAGGCAAGGTTTCTTAGGCTTACCCTAGATTAACTTGGAACTGATCTCAGCTTGTTCTTAAAACTTCAGAAGATTGTGGCTTTTGTTTTGTTGCCAAGGACCTACAAAACAATCACCTTTCAGCCTCTTTCATCGTCCCCTATTCAAATGGAATGGGGTGGCTGGATAGCATTGAATAGGGACATATTTCTCAAGCTGAGCATTGCTTGTTTTGACTACAATGCTCTGTTATGTTTAGCACATGAAGCTGAAGGATTGAAGAAGATCGGTGTCTCTACTTCTGAAAAGAAGTAGAACCCTAAATATCTTCAGCCATCCAGTCAATGGGTTGAGAGCAAGTTCTGCACCTACCGTACAACCATTTAGTGACTGTTCAAAATTACAGTGGCACCAGTGGTGGATTTCAAATTTTTTTACTACCGGTTCTGTGGGTGTGGCTTGGTAGGCATGGCATGGCTTGGTGGGCGTGGCAGGGGAAGGTTACTGCAAAATCCCCATTTCCTCCCAATCAGCTGGGACTTGGGAGGCAGAGAATAGATGGTGGCGGGGCCAGTCAGAATTTTTACTACCGGTTCTCCGAACTACTCAAAATTTCCGCTAAGGGTTCTCCAGAACTGGTCAGAACCTGCTGAAACCCACCTCTGAGTAGCACTGAAACAAGTGACTTGTGATTGTTTTTTTGCACTTAACAACCTTTGCAACATCCCTATGGTCACATGATCAAAATTCAGACACTTGGCAACTGGCATGTATTTATGATGGTTGCAATGTCCCAATGTCATGTAATCACTTTTCGTGACCTTCTGACAAGCAGTGGAGAAGCCAGAAGAACCGTGTTACTAACTTAACTGCAGTGATTCACTTAACAACTAGGGCAAGAAAGCTCATAACATGGACAAAGCTCACTTAACAACTGTCTCGATTAGCAATAGAAATTTTGGGCTCAATTGTGGTCATAAGTGGAAGTCTACTTATAGCATAACAAAAGAAAGCTTAGGGAACCTGGTAGTAAATTCTTAACAGATCCTAATTGCTTCTGTTTTCATCATCCTCCAGAACACTTGGTTTCTCGTCCGTTTCTGTGATTTTCCCCTCCATTAATTGCTTTAATTATACAGGTAGTTTCGACTTATGATTACAAACGGGACCAGAATATCCCTTACCAAGCAAAGGGGTTGCTAAGTGAGTCGCACCTGATTTTTATAACTTTTTTTGCCACAGTGTTCACCGAATCACTGCAGTTGTTGAATAAATCACATGGTTATTAAATGAATCTGGCTTTCCTCCATTGCTTTTCCTTGTCAGAAACTGGCTGGGGAGGTTGCAATTGGCAGTCCTGATGTACAAATCAATTGATCGACCTATGTATGGGGCAAAAGACTAATCAAACCGTCTAATAGCTGGTTTCCTCCGAAGTTCCCTCTGGATGGCTGGCGCTCGCTGGCACAAGGCTGCTGCAGTTTTATCTGGTCAAGCAAATGTGTCAGTTTTGGAGGGCTTTTTTTTCTTCTTCTTAACTGCCACATATTTTAGTTGGGGAAGTTGGCAGGGGGTTGTTGTTGGAGCGGTAGAAAGTTAGTCATAACAACATTCCATATTCAAGGACTTTTGCCCGCGTCTGATGTAGACTGCCTGAAGATTGCATCCAGTTGAGTGTGAAGAGTTGATTGGACAATGTGATGAACTTGTGGGTATGGGGCAGAGCTGTGAACTGTCAACTGGGTGTGGAAAACCTGGAAGCTTTCAGTTTCAGGTTTTCCCAGCTGTGCCAACATGACATCTCTAATAAATTGGAATTTTGATGAACCTCAATCCTCAGAGCTTTATTTCGTTGGAGGTGTTGCTTGGAACCCTGACAGAATGATTAGGGGCCTTGGGGCCAAAACAATCTCAACCTATTCTCAGACTTTAAATCAGGGATCTCCAACCTTGGCAACTTTAAGATTTGTGGACTTCAACTCCCAGAATTCCTCAGCCAGATTTAAATGGCTAAGAAGCCTGGCTCGCTGGCGTGTAGTCGGGTGTGGAACGTGAGACGCCTAGTGGGCCACTTTTGGTAAGCAGAACTGGCGCAGCGGGATGAACCAAACGCCTGGTTAAAGGGCCCGATGCCAATGCTCCTCAGACCCCAGAAAAGGTGTTGCTTGATATAGCCATCGTGAATACATGCCAAGTGCCCAAATTTTGATAATGTGAACTTGGGGATACTGCAACAGTTGTAAATGCAAGGACCTAATCCGTTTTAGTGCTGTTGTAATTTTGAACAGTCAATAAAAAAATGGCTGTATTTCTTGTTTAGCAACCATTCACAACTACGGTAACAATGAAAAAGTAACTTTGCAACCCATCCTTCCATTTACATCCTTCCCATGTCTGTAAAGCAAAAAGGAAAGCTAAAATAAGATCCTAAGCACAGTTGCGGTTTCACTTAGCCACTGCTTCACTTAATGAGAAAATTGCTGGTCCCAGTTGTGGTCACTAAACAAGGACTACCTGTAATGGGGATGAACAACTCAGTTCTAGTTCAGTGGTCACCAACCGATGGTCCGTGGACCACTGGTGGTCCGCAAGAAAATTTTGGTGGTCCGCAGAAAAATTATTTGCATTTTTAATATTGCACTAAATCAGGGGTCCTCAAACTACGGCCCCTGGGACAGATACGTGCAATGAACGTTTGTGTTGCTGCAGAGAGTCTGCCCCTTCGGGATCTTCTTGTGTGGGTCGAAGGGGGACAGAAATTCTGACTTGGGGTCTCCTTTGGCCTCCTGGTGCGGAGCTTTGGCCGAAGGCTGGAGGGAAGTGCCGCTAGTGGCAAAGAGCCGGAGGGCCTTGTTCCAGTGGGACTGCATCATGGCCTGGAACTGGCTGACCATCTCAGTCCACTGAGCCTCCAGGCGCTGCTACCTGGCCTTGCACTCCCACAGGTCTTCTCTCTACTTGGAAAGCCTATGCTCCTAGTCCTCAGTGAGGTGCTCCTGCTGAGCCTCCTTTTCGGTCAGATCCAATTTGAACTGAACTGTTTTGCCAACTCTTTCTTGTGGTGGCTGCTTAGCTCCAGCAACTGCTTCCTATTGGGGCCCTAAAGAGCCTGGGCAGGCAGGCAAGGAGTTGGCCATGCCCACCCAGTCACATGACCACCTGGCCATGCCCACTCAGCCGGTCATTAGGCAGATCATATTAGTGGTCCGCGGGATTTAAAATTATGAATTTAGTACTCCCTGAGGTCCGAAAGGTTGGTGACCCCTGCTCTAGTTCATTTCTCTCTCTCTTTCTTTCTCTCTTTTACCAATCGTAGTTTCGGGACTGGAATGTCCCGTCTGTAAGGAAGATTATGAAGTTGGCGAGAGCGTGCGACAATTACCCTGCAATCACCTCTTCCATGATGGCTGCATAGTCCCGTGGCTGGAACAGGTGAGCTGTCAGGGGAAGGTCACGGAGGGACTTGAGCGGAGAGCATCCCATCTCCACTGTTGCTTTGGGGAGGCTGGAGGTGATCCACCAGAGGCCCCAATGGGAGCCTTGTTTCCTTTGGCCTGCTGTGATTCAGACATTTTCGAAGAGTGACGGAGAATAATAGATGTCTTTGGAGATTAAACGGGGAAGAGAAAACTTTTAAGCAGGGGTGGGGCTGCTGGGGGCTTGGGAGAACCTCTAGCTCAGGGGTCTCCAACCTTGGCAACTTTAAGCCTGGTGGACTTCAACTCCCAGAATTCCCCAGCCAGCAAAGCTGGCTGGGGGATTCTGCGAGTTGAAGTCCGCCAGGCTTAAAGTTGCCAAGGTTGGAGACCCCTGCGCTAGCTAAGATTCTGTGCAGTTCGGAGAACCCCCAAATCCCACTCCTGGCTGGCCCCGCCTACCCCTCCTCTCACAGGAGTCCCTACGCGGCCCATTTTAGATGCAGGTAAGTGCAGGGCACGCACAGAGGCTCGGGGAGGGCGAAAAACAGGCCTACTGGAAGATTGGGAAGGCTGGAAATGGACCCGTTTCTGGCCTCCAGAGCCTGGGGAGGCCGTTTTTGCCCTCCTGGAGGTTTGAAGAAAGTCTCCAAAGCCCAGAGAGTGCAAAAAGGCCCCCTCCCCCATCATGGTGCAGGAGGCCAACTAGACCACACCCACCATGGCCATGTCTACCCAGCAACCGGGCAGAGAACCCTTTGCTAAAATTTTTGAAGCCCACCTCTGCTTTTTTAAGATAAGATTTTTTTAGCAAGAGGGGGCTTCTGCTAGATTCCCTGTTTCGTTAGAAGCCTAACACTTTCTTTTTAAGGGCTTGTTCCTGCAATAAAACATCTGTGTGTGTGTGTGTGTGTGTGTGTGTGTGTGTGTGTGTGTGTGTGTGTGTCTGTCCCCCCCCCCTTTTTTTTTTTTAGTGAAAATCCTTTCTAGAAATCAATATACAGCCCTTGAAAGTCATTTTTAAAATCGAATCATTCCCAACGCTTGTAATTGAAAAGTCAGTCTCAAGGCCAGGCATTAACAGCTTACAGCATGCTAGATAAATCGTCTCAGTTAAGTCCATTTAAAACAGATGAGTTTTTGATAATCTTTTTGAAGATCGGGATTTCCGGGGGGGGGGGGACGACAGATCCCTTGGCACAGAGTTACACTGGAATTAGTGTCAAATTAGAATTAGGGTGTTAAGAGACTATTTCATCAAATTGTCAGTAGCGTAGTTTTTTCCCCACACAGATGGCTCTCCAGCCTCCGTTAAATGCCTCCAGCAAAAAAAAGCCCACAATTTCTAGAGGCGGTTTTGTTCTGTGGGCAGTTTTGCTTTGCGGGGCTTGTGGTTCACTAATCCCACTCTGCAGTTGCATGACAAACCAAACAATACTTTCCTTGGATTGCACTGCCAGTTTGCACAAGACAGCCCAGCCCAGGTTCCCACACAACGTGGGAAAATACACCGTTTTTTAAAAGGAGTCGTAGATGGGGACCACATTGGCTCCTGTAGATGCTCTGAAGCAGGGGCCTCCAATCTTGGCAGCTTTAAGACTTGTGGACTTCAACTCCCAGAATTCCTCAGCCAGCTTTGGAGTGGAAAGCTTTGCTGGCCGAGGAATTCTGGGAGTTGAAGTCCACAAGTCTTAAAGTTGCCAAGGTTGGAGACCTCTGCTCTGAAGCACATCTGCCTTTGAAGTGTTGCATTGCCCTGTCAAGCCCACATTTTTTTAATTTTTATCAAATGTGCTTTCCTTTTATTTTTCCCTCCCAGGAATACCATCTGCGTAGGCCCTGTGTTTATTTCCAGCATCTCAGCTTTTCCCTTTCCATCACCCATTTTTATTTTTTCTCTCCAGAAATTCTTAATTGTTGCAAGTTCCATTCAAAGTAGACTCTGACTCAGTGACAAGCTCCCACCAAGAGAAATACAGTGGTATCTCGGTACTCGGTGTTTACTGGTTTTGAGAGGTGCAACGAGTACCAAAAAGCACGAGTCCTAAACAAACCACATAACTTATCACCTAGCCCATTGTTTCGGCCAGGAAGAACTTTCTGTCTGTCCCTTTTCCTATGTCAGTGACCTCCCCAGCATGGCCAACTTCCTGTCCACCCTCTGTGGCCATCCTCCTCATTTTGCAGTGACTTTCCCAGCATGACCTACTTCCTGTCCGCCCTCTGTGGCCATCCTCCTCATTTTGCAGTGACCTTCCTAGCATGGTCAACTTCCTGTCTGTTCTCCACAGCCGCCCCTCTACTAAACAAACACCAAGTACTGGGGCAAGATTTTCACATCAAAATGCATCCAGTACCAAATTTGACGAGTTTTGAAGCAATCGAGTACCGAGGTACCACTGTACTGTGATTCAGAGCCCTGTGTAGCATGTTGGATAAAGGGGACACTATAGAACAGGATGGTGCAATGCACTAGAATTAATTCCAAAGATGGGCAGAGGCAGGAAGACAGCACTTGTCTGCCTGTGCTATGTTTGTCCTTAAGA
The DNA here is from genome assembly GCF_028640845.1 of Ahaetulla prasina. Classification (NCBI taxonomy): domain Eukaryota; kingdom Metazoa; phylum Chordata; class Lepidosauria; order Squamata; family Colubridae; genus Ahaetulla; species Ahaetulla prasina. The sequence goes on from NC_080539.1 coordinate 361,076,950, forward strand.
GCTCCAAGGCCTCTTTCTGAATTTAGAGTAGTCTTTGACTTGACGGCCACAATAAGATTCAGAGAATTCATCATTGTTAAATAAGCTGCTGTTGTTAAATAAGCTGACCACAGCCAATTTTACAACCTCTTGCTGCGGTCATTAAGCAAATCACTGCAGTTGTTGTGAGAGGGATCTTGGAGTCCTAGTGGATAACCATTTAGATATGAGCCAGCAGTGTGCAGCAGCTGCCAAAAAAGCCAACACAGTTCTGGGCTGCATAAACAGAGGGATAAAATCAAGATCACGTGAAGCGTTAATACCACTTTATAATGCCTTGGAAAGGCCATACTTGGAATATTGCATTCAGTTTTGGTCGCCACGATGTAAAAAAGATGTTGAGACTCTAGAAAGAGTGCAGAGAAGAGCAACAAAGATGATTAGAGGACTGGAGGCTAAAACATATGAAGAACGGTTGCAGGAACTGGGTATGTCTAGTTTAATAAAAAGAAGGACTAGGGGAGACATGATAGCTGTGTTCCAATATCTCAGGGGTTGCCACAAAGAAGAGGGAGTCGGGCTGTTCTCCAAAGCAGCTGAGGGTAGAACAAGAAGCAATGGGTGGAAACTGATCAAAGAAAGAAGCAACTTAGAACTAAGGAGAAATTTCCTGACAGTTAGAACAATTAATAAGTGGAACGACTTGCCTGCAGAAGTTGTGAATGCTCCAACACTGGAAATTTTTAAGAAAATGTTGGATAACCATCTGACTGAGATGGTGTAGGGTTCCTGCCTGGGCAGGGGGTTGGACTAGAAGGCCTCCAAGGTCCCTTCCACCTCTGTTGTTATGTTATGTTATGTTAAGCAAGGCATCACAAGGCTACAAATGGCAACCTTTCCTGCCAATTTCCCCCTTGATTTGCTTCTTGGAAGCTGGCTGGTCAGGTTGCAAAAGGGAATCACGTGGCCATGGGGATGCTTTAACCATTGTAAGTGCAAGGACCAGTTGTAAGTCATCTTTTTAGCACTGTTCACTAAACGAATGGCCGTTGGTTGGGGAGTGCCTGTATTTAAGCACTGAGACATGGGCCAAATACCTGTTTTCTAACATTTTTGCTCTCTTTATCTGTCTGTCTCTCTCTCTCTCTCTCTCCCTTTTTTTTTTTTGTTGTCTCCACTCGCTTCCCCAGCATGACACCTGCCCAGTGTGTCGGAAAAGTTTAAGCGGGCAGAACACAGCCACAAACCCACCTGGACTCTCCGCAATGAATTTTGCTTCCTCCTCGTCATCTTCCTCCTCTTCTTCTTCCTCCAGTTCACCAAGTAACGAAAACTCCGCAAACAACTCATGAATCTTTAAAAAAAAAACAAGCAAAAACAACAACAAAAAAAATGTCGCCACTCTCATGCTCTTTTTCTAATGTCATAGCCCTTCCTTGCTTCTCCCCACCACCACCAGAGGGAAATCTGTGGGGTGGAGAACGTCCCAAGTACAGAGCCGTGGGGAGGGCTGGGAATGGGAATCTCCACATTCTTCCCCTTGACCGACATAACTTCAAGACCCTCTTGACTTCCCGCTCTCTTCCCTCCTGCCCCCCCCCCCCCGCCTCCGCCCCGCCCCGATGTTTGGTGTTCAATCTTGCATTCTCTCAAGGGACAATGCGGGGTGGGGTGGGGGAAGAACCTCCTCTCTAAACTGTGCTGCTGTGCGGACTCTTTTAAAACCGGCCCGACTGCGCCGTGTGACGAGCAGCAGGGAGTCGGAACGTGAACAAAGCACTGGATTTAAGGGAGATCGGAGTTTCAAAGGGGGCGTTCTAAAACGGGATTGTCTATCCCTTTCTCTTTATTTTTATTTTTTAAATATAATTTTGACGGTGTTTTTTTTTTGTTTGTTTGTTTGTTTTGCCCCACTGCCTCATCCTGCCATCAGCTCTCTTTAAGAACTGATGATACCGATCCTCGAAAGTAGAAATGTAATAAGAGCTCCTTCTTCCCTTCCCCCTCTTTTCCCTCAGTGGATTTTCTGCTGCTGGAGAGTTCGGGAGGCTCTTTCCTTAGGCACCAGCAACGAAGGGGAAGGGGGGAGGAAGAAGAGGAGGAGGAGGAGTGGGAAGCGAATTTAACAATCAGAGCCACTTCCTGACTCTGCACAGTTCCTCCCTCCCTCGCCCCCCCCCCTCCCCTGTTACTAACACCGCCCTTTTTGACGATACCGAGAAAGGGGTTTTTATAATTTTAAATTATTACTGCTGTTAAATAAATGGACATTTCAGCTCTAGCCTGTGATGCATCTGGGTTTGTGCCTTCGGAGAAGATGAGATGAAGCAGAAAAAAGCGCTTGTTTGATGGAATATCTGTGAGGGGGGCGGAAGAACTCTCATATTTATTTATATATATATAAAAGATATATATATATATAAAAGAGTGAGGAAAACCTCACTGAGGAAATATATAAAAGATATATATATATATAAAAGAGTGAGGAAAACCTAGGAAACAACTAGGGTTGTAGACTAAACTAAGATGTCAAAAGAAACCTTGGAAGAAGTAAGCAGTGGCCAGTCCATTTCCTAGTTCTTTTTGAGAAATCAGCATTTTTGTGTGCTGTTTTTTTTTAATCATCTGCAAATGAAAAGTGCCTTCTCAAGGGTTGGCGGTTTTGCCCTTTGCGTCTGAAGTCATTCCTTCTTCCGTACAGGTGGTCCTTCCCTTACGACCGCAGTCAAACCCAAACGTTTTGTTGCTAAGCGAGGCAGTTGTTAAGTCAAGGTTGCCCCCGTTTTTACAACCTTTCTTGCCGCTTGTTGTTAATGTGAATCACTGCAACTGGTTAAGCTAGTAACACGGCGGTTAAGTGAACCCGGCTTCCCCATTGACTTTGCTTGTCGGAAAGTCGCAAAAGGGGATCGATCGCATGACACCCTGGATGCTGCAGCCGTCATAAAGGTGAGCCAGTTGCCAAACATCTGAATTTTGATCGCGTGACCATGAGGATGCTGCAGGAGTTGAAAATGTGAAAAATGGTCATGAGTCACTTTTTTTCAGGGCCGTTGTGGCTTTGAACGGTAACCAAACGAACGGCTGTTAAGTCGAGGACTACCTGTACAAATTTGATGGGTGCTGCTGTGGTTGTCTGTTCCACACCTCTTTGTGTCCATTTGGGTTGTTTCAAGCTTATGCCTGCAAGAGGAGGATCTGTTTAAAAAATGGGCTTGTATCTTGTAAAGGCCTGCTTTGCCAGCAAAGCACCCACCGAGCAGTGCTGGTCATCAGAGGGCGCCGCTGGACCGCAGCAGCGTTAAGGGAAATGGTGGACAAGTTGAGATAAACGGTAAGCAGAGTCCAACCTATTGGTTCAGGCCACAGGTTTTCTACCCTTATGCAGACGGCTTTTGGGGGCGAGTCCACAATCCCCTGTCTTCAACTTAATAGATAGAAAATGGGAAATAGTTCCTCCTCTATTTTTGTAGTCTTCCCCACCCCTTCAGCCCCAGTCCTGCCCAGATCATTAACAGCAACCATTAAAGGCAGGGGTGAAATGTAAAATTCGTTACTACTGGTTCTGTGGGTGTGGCTTGGTGGGGGGGGGGTAATGTGACTGGGTGGGTGTGGCCAACTTTTTTTTTTTTAAGCATTTTTTCTACAACCTCTTCGGCTGAAGAGGTGGTTAAAAAATGCTTTTAAAAGCCTCTGATAATCAGACAACTCAGCTGGGATTGCCAGAGGAGCCTTTTAAAAGTATTTCTTACAACCTCTTCGGCTGAAGAGGTTGTAGAAAAAATGCTTTTAAAAGGTTCTGATGATCCCAGCTGAGCCACGGGATCATCAGAGGCTTTTTTTAAAAACTTAAAAGCATTTTTTCAGCAGAAGAAAAAATGCTTTTAAAAGAAAAAACGATCGCGCGGCTTGGCTGGGCATGGATGGGTGGGCAGGGATCTTTGCTACTGGTTCTCCGAACCACTTGCTGCCATCGCTACTGGATTGCACGATCCAGTCCGAACCGGGAGCATTTCATCCCTGAATTAAAGGTGTTTAATGATTGGCCCCTTGTCCAATCATGTTTGACTCTAGGGGACAGTGCTCATCTGTTTCCTAGCCAAGGAGCCAGTGTTGTCTGAAGATGCTGCCATGGTCATGTGGCCAGCATTACTATACGCTGAGGCACACAGAATGCTGTTACCTTCCCGCCAAAATGGTACCTATTTATCTACTTGCATTGGCATGTCTTCAAAACTTACGTTGGCAGGAGCTGGGGCAACAACGGGAACTCAACCTGCCATGCAGTGCTTGGGTCTCAAACTGCTAACCTTCTGGTCGGCAAGCCCAATGTCTTAACCACTAGGTCACCATGCCCGAGTACCAGCAACAGATTGAATTAAAAACTAAATTTTTGCACAAAGCTTCCATGGGGCTTTCTACCCCCCCCCCTCCTGCAAACCCAATCCTGAATAAAAAATGTAGGCCCTTTCCACTCTGAACAGTGATGCTTTGACAGAAGTCTGGGGCTTTAAAAAAGGGGGCCTAGCCCCAATTGAACACAAGAGGCCTGGTGTGGGAAAATCTGTGGTAGCTAAAAGGTTGGGTCTAGGACAGGTGTTTAGAGTTGATAGCAAAAGAAAAAAAGGGGGGGGAGAGTTAGGATGCAAATATTTTTCTTTGTTTTGAAGAACAATTTTAAGTTATAGGAAGATTTACCACACTCAAAATAACATAGGTTTTTCCAGTCGTCCCAGAGGGCCCCCCCCCCTTTTCACCCAGGCAGGCTCTATGGCTGCAAAGGCCCCCCCATCCTTGGTTGGGATGCATTTTGCAAGGTAACCAGTAGGTGGCAGCAAGGATCCATAGATCCATTTGTTTTGGTTTCTCTGAAGCCATTCCCCTTTACTCCCCAGTGAGGAGAGGGAGGAAGGACCTTTAGCAATTATGGAATTAATTCAACTAGGTGGAGGGCCCCTGTTTTCAGGATTTAGCCATCCATATGGCGGGAATATGTAGTTGTGGTTACGGCAAGGAGAAAGGAGATGGCTGTAGTGGTCTTTAAGGGTAGTATCTGGTTCTAGAATTGGGCTGGTGCTCTTAAAATTTTTCGTAAGGGCTATTTGGAGGTATCTTGTGGCCATTTTCTAACAATTGGAGATGTGAAGCTATTTCCAGCCTCTCAGAAAAATTGCTGATGGTCAGTCATCCAAAAAGCAAGCAAATGATCTGTGGAATCTATTCAGGCTATTCCACTTTTAGCATTTGTCCCATGCCATATATTTCAAATGCTAAAACTTCCCCTATTACATCTATGGAGAGTCTCAGTCATCCAGGTCATGGTTGTCCCAAAGGTGCTTTTTTTTTTTTTCCAAGAGGCAACTGGGCTTTCTGGTTTTTCTTTGAAGACGTTTCGCTTCTCATCCAAAGAAGCTTCTTCAGCTCTGACTGGATGATGGGGAATGGAAGTCATTTAGCCAGTCTTTAAGGCCACCTGGAGGTTTATCTGTGTCCTCAGGGTCACCTGAGTGGTGCAAAGGGCTACGAAATCTTATCTCCAGTCTACAACACGATCCTTTCAGTAGTTCAAAGAAGGCTCCACACCCATTTGCACTACTCAGGTGACCCTGAGGATACAGATAAACCTCCAGGTGGCCTTAAAGACTGGCTAAATGACTTCCATTCCCCATCAGGTGGCCTTAACTCTCTAAAAGACTGCAAATGACCAGCTATGTGCAAGGAATATAAATCCTTCCATTCCAGTCAGAGCTGAAGAAGCTTCTTGGATTGGAAGCAAAATGCCTTCAAAGAAAAATCAGAAAGCCCAGTTGCCTCTTGAAAAGCACCTTTGGGTTCTATTACATGAATCAGTATATCAGATCTGGGACAGGCACTCCAGTATCTTCCCCTTCTTTGTGGTTACAACTCAATCTCAGCAAGAGCAATAATCGGGGATTAAGGCAATTGTGAATCAACATAGTGGAATAATTAAAGGCGTTGGGCTGGACCAAGTCTAAGTTTGCCATGAAATTTCATTGGATGAAGTTGGCTAGTTGCTGTCCCTCAGTTCACTGTATCTTTCAGGTTGGTGGTTGTGCGGTGGACATAAACATCTTTTGAGATGTGTGGATATCTAGGCTTCAGAATTCTGGGAATTGAGGTCTACCCATTTTGAAGATGCCAAGTTGAGAAAGGGTAACACGGAGAGAGAAATGCTATGCCCCACACTTGGAGATCTTGGAGGAAATGTTGGTAATAAATTTTAAGGAATATATAATTAAGAATTCAAAATAGCCACAGGATAGTTATTTGGCTGTCACTGGCCCTGGTGGTAGATGTTCATCAATTGCTCAAACCATGTATCACCAAGTTTTAGTTGAGCATGGATTAAGGGAGGGCTCCCTTGTTGGTAATGTGACTACTGTACTTGGCCGTGATTACAGGGCAGGAGTGGCCAGTAAACCAGGAGACTGGTGAGTTTCAGAAGTGCTGTTCAGTGGATAACCAGAGCTAAGACCTTGTTGGGCTCTAGAAATCAGATGGGGAGTGCTGATATAACATTAATCCCCCTGTTGCATAGGGGCCATACTTGATACTTTGACAGGGTTGGTGGTGTCAGACGTAATGATGTTGAGGGAATTCAACTTCCTTTCTGGGGCATAGAATCAGAGGTGCCTTGAAAGTTCATGGCCAGTAGGGCAGTCAAAACTCATTTAACAACTATCTTATTTAACAATGGAAATGTTGGGCTCAATTGTAGTTGTAAGTGTTATCTTGGAAGAGTTTGAACGTTGAACCAAGGAAGTGGAGAGGGTCTCCAGATTGTGAATTTAGCCATATGTATATTAGGTTCATGTTCTTCCAGGCTGGTTAAAACTGCAGGGGAAATGATGGGTGGTTGCCCCTGTTTTAAGAAACCTTCATTGGATTTGACTGTACTGGATAATTTCTATCCAGCATTCAACTTTCTCTGTTTTGAGAAGGTTGTAGAAAAGATGAGGAAATGGATCATCCAAACCCTTTTCAATCAGGATTCAGATCTCAGCATAGTATGAGCCACGGTGGCGCAGTGGTTAGAGTGCAGTACTGCAGGCCACTTCTGCTGACTGCCGGCTGCCTGCAATTTGGCAGTTCAAATCCCACCAGGTTCAAGGTTGACTCAGTCTTCCGTCCTTCCGAGGTGAGTAAAATGAGGACCCAAGATTGTTGGGGGCAAGAGGCTGACTCTGTAAACTGCTTAGAGAGGGCTATAAAGCGGTAAATAAGTCTTAAGTCTTAATATAAGTCTATTGCTATTGTATAGTAGTGTTTTTCAAAGTTGGCAATTTTTAAGAGCTGTGGACATAAACTCCCAGAATTCCTCAGCCGGCATGAAATCCGTGCATCTTAAAGTTGCCATGGTTGAAAAACTACTGCTTTAACACAACCACCTCCCACTGCAATTCAGAATCTCCAAAGGTTTTAATTTTGCAGTCAGCCAGTTGGAAGATTCTTTTGCAATTATTTTATTTGCTACCTTAATTATTTTTGCAAAATAACTCAAGGCGGTGAACATATCCAACACACCTTCCTCCTATTTTCCCCACAACAGCCTCCCTTTAAGGTGAGTTTGGTCGAGAGAGAGTGACTGGCCCAAGGTCACCCTGCTGACTTTCATAGTTAAAGTGGGACTAGCATCAACAATCTCCCAATTTCAAGCCCAGTGCCTTAATCGCTATACCAAACTAACTCCCTTATTCTTCACCTCTTTATTCCCTTATTCTTAACCCCTTTCTGAATACACCCTCTGACCAATGGAATATCTTGGCAGTCTTCAGCTCCTCACTTCTATTTAGTAGAAATTAGCCATCTCGCTGTTCATCAGAATCCCTTTAAGATTTGCTTTAGACCAGGGATCTCCAACCTTGGCAACTTTTAAGACTTGTGGACTTCAACTCCCAGAATTCCTCAGCCAGCAAAGATTTCTCTGCACTCTTTCTAGAGTCTCAACATCTTTTTTACATCGTGGTGACCAAAACTGAATGCAATATTCCAAGTATGGCCTTTCCAAGGCATTATAAAGTGGTATTAACGCTTCACATGATCTTGATTCTATCCCTCTGTTTATGCAGCTCAGAACTGTGTTGGCTTTTTTGGCAGCTGCTGCACACTGCTGGCTCATATCTAAATGGTTGTCCACTAGGACTCCAAGATCCCTCTCACAGTTACTATTATTGAGCAAGGTACCACATATACGGTACCTGTGCATTTTGTTTTTTTGGCCTAAATGTAGAACCTTACTTTTTTCACTGTTGTATTTCATTTTGTTAGATAGCGCCAATGTTCAAGTCTGTCAAGATCTTTCTGTAACTTAAGCCTATCTTCTGGAGTGTTGGCTATTCCTGCCAGCTTGGTGTCATCTGCAAATTTGATGAGTTCCCCATCTATCCCCTCGTCCAAGTCATTGATGGAGATGTTGAAGAGTACTGGGCCTAAAACAGAGCCTTGGGGTACTCCACAGCATACTTCCTTCCATGTGGTTGTAGTTCCATTGAGGACTACACGTTGAGTGCGATTGGTTAGCCAGTTACGAATCCACTGGTGATGGTGCTGTCTAACCCACATTTTTCTACTTTATCTAGTAGTAGGTTATGGTCTACTTTATCAAATGCTTTACTGAAGTCCAAGTAAATTATATCGACAGCATTCCTCTGGTCCACTAATTTTGTCACTTTGTCAAAGAATGCAATAAGATTAGTCTGGCATGATCTGTTTTTGACAAACCCATGTTGGCTTTATTACTTGGTTTGCTTCTAGGTGTTCAATGATTCGTTGCTTGATTATCTTTTCCAGAATCTTCCCTGGTATTGAGGTCAGGCTGATAGGTCTGTAGTTTCCTGGATCTGTTTTTTTTCTTTCCTTTTTTGAAGATGGGAACTACATTAGCTCTTTTCCAGTCCTCTGGAAGTTTCCCTGTGCTCCAGGATCTTTGAAAGATGTAGTTCAGTGGTTCTGAGATCTCATCTGCCAGTTCCTTCAGAACCTTGGGGTGTAATCCATCCAGTCCTGGTGATTTGAACTCGTCTAGAGCATAGACACGTGTTCACTTACCATTTTCTTCCCTATTTTAACTTGTCTTCCTAATCTGTTTTTTTGTGGTGCTGTTTTTGATAGGTTGGATTGTTTTTTCCTTTTGTGTAAAGACAGATGCAAAATATGAGTTAAGTAGATCTGCTTTCTCCCTGTTACTTGTCATCTTCTTGCTACTTTCTTTCTTTTCTTTTCTTTTTTTTTGCCCCTCTTTCCACTTTTTATACTTGTCCTTTTTGTCTTTCAATTTGTCAGATAGTTGTTTATGCATCCATGCTGGTTCCTTTTGAGATCTATTATTTTTCTTCTTCCTTGGTATTATGTTAGACTGCGCTTTTATAATCTCACTTTTCAAAATTTCCCAAGCTTCTTGAGTTATTTTCCCCTTGAGGATTCTCATCCATGGAATCCTTCTCAAGCTCTCTCTAAGTTGAGAATAGAGAATAGATTTTGCCAGTCAAGAAATGAGAGGTCATAGTTAATAAGGTCATAGTTGGCTTTTTTGAAATTGTAGTTTGGAATACTATTATTATGACGATTTATGTAAGGGCGTATATTGAGACAAAAGTCTATCATGCTGTGGATGCTGTTGGAAAAGGGTTCTTTTATTTGTAGTCCATAAATTGAGTTTGTGTTGTTGCAGAAGATGAGGTCAAGGCAGTTGTTCATTAAGTTCATTGAAATTAACTCTCTTAAAGTCCAAGAGTCTAGTTTGACTTTGTTCTACTACTTGTGTTTGCATAATGTTTAATTCCAATATTGCGTGATCACTTGCCCCCAAGGTTCCTGTAGCTTCAACACCTTCTATCATTTCATCTCTGTTAATGAGAATTAAGTCCAATATGGCTGATCCCCTTGTTCCCTTCTCTACTTTTTGGGAAACAAAGTTGTCTGCTAGTTTTGTTAGGAACCTGTTGGATCTTCCACTTGGTGCAGAGTTTGTCTCCCAGTTGATGTCAGGGTAGTTAAAATCCCCCATTACTACTGTGATGTGCTTCCTACATATCTTAGTTAGCTGACTAGCAAAAAGTTCATCTACTTCCTCTGTTTGATTGGGTGGCCTATAGTATAGACCTATGGCAATATCATTTCCCCCCTTTTAATATTGAACCAAATGCATTCAAGATAATTTTCATCATTGTTGTAATCTATTTCTGTAGAGATGTAGTTATTTCTTATAACTCCACCTCCTCTTTTATTTGGTCTATTTCTTTTAAATAATTTATATCCCTCTAGCTGTATGTTCCATTTGTGGTTTTCATCCCATCAAGTTTCCGTAATGGCAACAATATCATATCTGCCCTCATTTACTTGGATTTCTAATTCACCCTTTTATTCCTCATACTCTGTGCATTGGTGTATAGACATTTGAGTCCATTTTGATTGACCTTGTGTTTACTGTCTACATAACCCGTGTTGTGCCTGACTGCCCCTACTTTCTTGCTGGGTATATCAATTAATTCTCTGTCCCCGCTGTTCAGTTTAAATGTTCATAAGTTGAGGACTACCTGTACAGATGGTGATGATTGTTTTTAAGGATTTCCCACTGGTATCTGTCTGGTTGTGTGGGAAGTGGTAATAACCACAGGAAGCCTTAGATCTCCTCCAGCAGAGCCTTTTTCATAGCCTTAGCTGAAGCAAATGCACAATACAGTGCAAGTAGTCCTCAACTTACGACCACAATTGAGACCAGAATTTATGTTGCTAAGGGAAAAAGTTGTTAAGTGAGTTTTTCCTTATTTTACGATCTTTCTAGCTACAGCTGTTCAGTGAATCATTGCACTTGTTAAGTTAGTAACATGGTTGTTAAATGAATCAGGCTGCGGATCAGCCTTAATATCCTCTCACATCCGAAGGGGTCTTTGAAATAAATAACAAAATGATTTTCAATCCATGTATTTGCGGTGAAACCATGAATAAACACAACCCTCTTAGCAGCTTTAGGGAAAAATGGAAGGTTGCCTTGGAGTTTGGCACATCCATACAGATATCTTAGCAACAGCCACAGATTTTATTTATGTAATAAGACGATTTATCTTTGTTTATCATGTTGACTCCGAGTGTGGCTTACAGAGAAAAAGCCTCACTTCAAAACCCAATCAACACCAACCCCTCTGGCAACAACAATCAAACCAACCACTCAGTAGGCTCCACATCACTCTGGTGTCCTGAGTACCTGGGCAAAACCACCGTCTTCAGGGCCTTTAGAAAGCGTGTCAAAGTTGGGTTCAAACTTAGTTGATGCTCCACAGGGAAGGTGGCACGGTCTGAATGGCTTCACACAAATGCTCGGTGTTCCAGAGAGAATTCGTACGTTTGTGTACCGTGTGCAAACCAAGCCCTAGTACAACTTAACTTGATGTCCTGGTCCATACAACATCAACGGAGCAGTTCAGCAAGAAGAATTACAAACTTTGCTAATGGCTGTCAGGGAGAATCCATGAAGTTCCTCCAAAGGAGAGACAACATGAAAGAGCACTTGGCACGATAATGGTTCGGAAGATGGAGCCAATTAGATGTTGCCTGCTAGAAGCCGTGCACGCTCAATTGGCACATCTGGAATTTTGAGAGCACGTGATGGTACGCTTGCAAAATGGCTACCATGGTGGACCATATAGCAAAAAGTCCTCCATGCTCTGAACTGCAGTCAACTTCCATTTTAGTTCCTGCAGTGGGGATTCTGTGTTGGCAGTTCAAGTGATGCTTGAGGCCCTCAGCTGGCTTCGCTGATTTGTTCCTTTATTTTAAAGTAAAAGAATTTTAATTAAAAGAGGTAAAAATCAGGAAATTGGATCAATGTCAAGGAAAGTGTTTCTGGATGCATTCCAGGTGTCACCGCTGCAAGTGAAAATAAGTCCTTTGATTCTGCTGCTATGACCAACATCCTGAGTTTTTTTCTCCTGTTCCTGCCAATGCTACTGAATGCCACATTGGGGACGGTCTTCTGTGCCAGGATTTGCTGTCTTTCAGATAATATCCTCCTTATCTCGTGGTTAACTCTTAACTGGAATCAGTTCCCTAATCAATTGGTATCAGTTTCCTGGTCTTAGAGGCAGGGAATTGTCACCACTAGATAGGTGACATCTTTTCACTGATGATTGACAAGAATCGAAGTCACAAGAGCTTTTCATTCAAAGTGGCTATATTTCTATTTGTTAGTTTCCTTCCAAGAGCCAGTTTGGTCTACTAGTGCAGGGGTCTCCAACCTTGGCAACTTTAAGACTTTAAGCTTTGCTGGCTGAGGAATTCCGGGAGTTGAAGTTCACGTCTTAAAGTTGCCAAGGTTGGAGACCCCTGTACAAGTGGTTAAGGCACCAGCCTAGAAAATGGGAGACTGTGAATTCAAGTCCTGCCTTAGCCATGAAAGCCAGCTGGTTGACTTTGGGCCAGTCATTGTCTCTCAGCCCAACCCACCAAACGTGGTTGTGAGGAAAATAGGAAGAGGAAAGTGTATATATTCACCACCTTGAGTTATTCCTAAAAAACAATAAAGGCAGAATACAAACAAACAAGCATTCTGGATAGATCTTTTCTTATAGTTTAGCTGAATTACTTTTTTAGCCCGTTTGCTGGATTTCACCAACCTTCTCCAACCAAGTGTCCTTACTCAGCTAGTTTGACTATGCTGGGTTGGGATCAGAGGTGGGTTTCAGCAGGCTCTTACCAATTTTGGAGAACCGGTAACAGAAATTTTGAGTAGTTCGGAGAACTGGTAGTAAAAATTCTGATTGGCCCCACCCCCCATCTAGTCTCTACCTCCCGAGTCCCAGCTGATCGGGAGAAAATGGGGATTTTGCAGTAACCTTCCCCTGGATTGGGGAGGGAATGGAGATTTTACAGTATCCCTCCCCTGCCATACCCACCAAACCACACCCATAGAACCGGTAGTAAAAAAATTTGAAACCCATCACTGGTTGGGATAAGGAGATAAGAGATTGGATTCCAGTTAGGGATGCTTTTCCAAGCCTCTCTTGGTATCCTAGGAACCAGGATGTGGAGCTTTGCAAAATAAACACACAATCTTTCACACGATCCATCCCATTTTCATTCCTGCAAAGCTGAGTGTCCTTTGCTTTGAAGTGCCCAACAATTGAAGTGTCTTCCTCATGTAACGGGTGTCTCTGACCGATCTGGGTTTGTTTTGTTTTGTTTTAAAGTCCATGAGAAACAGTTTTAAATATTCTAGTCGGGCTGGGCAGCGCTTGGTTGCTGTAAACAGGATGTGCCTTAAGGGGGAAAACTTAAGCCCCAATAAGCACTTAAGAAAAATGTAATGGGGAAGCGGTTTGTGTGTGTGGGCAGCAGCAATTTGTACACCCACAGCTCAAAAGAGGTCAGGAGTCCATGACCCAGTGATTCATTTCCCCAGTTTAACAAGTGATGTAAATCGGTGTGACCCACTTAGGGATCTGCTGCAGAAATCTCTTTTCAAACATTCCCAAAACAGTTCAGAAGAGTGTTAGTCAGGGGTGCAGCTTTTGTAAAAAAGGGCCCTCATCTGAGGCTCATGGAAAAGCACAGCCAGAAGCTACAGAGCCCCTTAAAAATCATTAATTGGGACTTGATGAAGATGGGAGGTTGTGCTGAAAGCTGTCATGTTGACGGATTTTAAGACGATTTAATGCCTTTAAAATGAAATCATTTTTCAGGTTCACTTTGTTCCCAAACAAAGTTGGCAACCTCAAGAAGGGCGGGATATAAGGGCCTCTGGTGGCTCAGACTGCTAAGACAGGCTGTTATTAACAGCAGCTGCCTGCAATTACTGCAGGTTCTAGTCCCACCAGGTCCAAGGTTGACTCAGCCTTCCATCCTTTATAAGGTAGGTAAAATGAGGACCCAAATTGTTGGGGGGGGGGGCAATAAGTTGACTTTGTATATAATATACAAATGGATGAAGACTATTGCTTAACATAGTGTAAGCCGCCCTGAGTCTTCGGAGAAGGGCGGGATATAAATGCAAATTAAAAAAAGAAAAAGAAGTCAAACGCTTATTGTGGTCTTTATTCCCCGCTAACCCTCCCCTTTGCTTCTTTTATTTATTTATTTTAATCCAAAGGTATAAGTTCTCCTGAATGTTAGGTTTACAACTTGGAATTCCACATCCCAGACCATTGCTGAGAATTTTGGAAATTGAAGCCCATAGGGCAGTAATGGCTAACCTTTTGGCTGTCGTGTGCCAAAAGTGGGGGGAGTGCGGGGGGGTCATGCATGTATGTGCACACACCCATAATTCAGTGCCCCTTCGCGCCCGCTCCCCCAGTGCGATTCTCCTGCGCTCCCCCTGCTTTTGGCACATGATGGCAAAAAGGTTACCGGTGGGCCCAGAAGGCCCGAAAATCAACTGGCCGGCGCATGCATGCACGATGGAGCTGAGCTAGGGCAACACTCACGTGCCCACAGATATGGCTCAACGTGCCACCTGTGGCACGCGTGCCATAGGTTCGCCATCACAGCCAAAGGGACTTCCAACCGTTCATTTAGTGACTATTCAAAGTTACAACGGCACTAAAAAAGTGAGCTTAGAATAACAGAGTTGGAAGGGACCTTGGAGGTCTTCTAGTCCAACCCACTGCTTAAGTAGGACCCTACACCACTTCAGACAAATGGTTATCCAATATCTTCTTAAAAATTTTCAGTGATGGACCATTCACAACTTCTGCAGGCAAGTTGTTCCACTGATTAATTGTTCTGTCAGGAAATTTCTTCTTAGTTCTAAGTTGCTTCTCTCCTTGATTAGCTTCCACCCATTGCTTCTTGTTCTACCCTCAGGTGCTTTGGAGAATAGCTTGACTCCCTCTTCTTTGTGGCAGCCCCTGAGATATTGGAACACTGCTATCATGTCTCCCCTGGTTCTTCTTTTTATTAAAAGATCAACTTAGAAAAAAAGAAGATGGGATTTTAGAAATAAATTGTTTTACTCAGGATATGCTCCTTTCTGCTTTGAATTATTCACTTTATCCTTGCCTCATCCCCATTGTAGCATATTTTTCAAGGGTTATCGGACTAGACTTATCCAGTTCCAGCAACCATTCTTTATATGTTTTAAGTGACCTATGACTGTTTTTCACATTTGCAACTGCTGCAGCATCCCCAAAGTTACATGATCAAAACTCAGACGCTTGGCAACTCGTATGTATTTATGATGGCTGTAGCATCCCTGGGTCATGTGATCACTTTTTGTGACCTGACAAGCAACGTCAATGGGGAAAGCCAGGTTCACTTAAGAACTATGTTCTATGTCAGGGGTCTCCAACCTTGATCCCTTTAAGTCTTGTGGACTTCAACTCCCAGAGTTCCTCAGCCAGCTTTGCTTTGCTGGCTGAGGGACTCTGGGAGTTGAAGTCCACAAGTCTTAAAGGGACCAAGGTTGGAGACCCCTGTTCTATGTTAACAACTACACTGACTCAACAACTGAGAAGAATGGTCGTAAAATAGGGCAAACCTCAACTGTCTTGCTTAGCAACAGAAATTTGGGGCTCAATTGTGGTCGTAAGTTAAGGAGTGCCTGAATATCTCAAGGGAACCCAGATTGGGGGAGGTCGATTTATAACTTCATCCTCCTTCAAGCCAAGATGGTGGCATCTATTTTTACAAAATAATGTAAGCTGGTTAAAGTTGCTTCAGTAAGAATTGCAAGGTGGTACTATATGCCTGTCTATGTGTATATTACACCCACAGAAGAATAATGCCCCGTTGTGCCAAATTCCCGTCCTTTACACATTCTTAAAAACATGTATTTTATGTGGATTAGTTTTTATCTTGGCCTGCCCTCTACGGATTTCAATAAGTCAGTGACAACTGTTCTTTAGGTTAAAAATACTTGAAAGGGGGGGGGGGAATGGGCCTTAATAATATGCTTCCTTCAGATCAAAGCCCATCACCCCGTCTGCCATGCTATGTAATTGTGGGCTACAGCTTGGAATTCACACACATGTGCTTCCTATCCCTCGGAAGCTCTGAGGTCTGAGGAACCGTTCCTATTTTGGGAAGTTGAAAAAACATTCTGAAAGGCAGTGCTAACCACTTGCATGCTGTTACCATGAAAACTGTGAGATGGTTTCCATTTCTGTCTGCTCTGGATGCATCCCACTGAATTTAGAATATGGCAAAATACGTGTAGAACTGCAGCCTTAATCCGTAGAAAATCTGTGAGGATGCGAGTGTTAGTGAGTGTGTGTCTTTCTCCTTCAACTCGTGCTAGACTTGTAAAATACTTTTCATCTCTTTGTACTCTCCAGTTAGCCTCCAAAGGGGATTATACTTCAACAGTTTTTGAATCAAGGGTACCTGAAATCTGCCAACTTAAAAGAATGTGTAAAATATTCAGGACCCATTACAGGTAGTCCTTGACTTACAACCATTTGTTGACTCTCGGTTCAAAGTTAAATGGCACTGAGAAATGGCACTTGTGACCATTTTTCACACTTATGACCGTTGTAGCATCTCCGTGGTCAGGTAATCAAAATTTGGGTGGCACTGAGAAGTGACATGCAGCTCCTGTTGTGTTCCCTTTGTGTTCTATAGACAATGAAATAGGAGAAGTTTGTCACTTCCAGTGTCTGTGTGTTGATGGTGTTTTTACTTCCTGGTCTACATTTTGGAGGCTGCCTGGTGGCCTCATTAGGACCGGCTGACATTTTGAGGTCAGCCAATGTAAATGCCACACCGTATTATTGCAGTCATAACCGCAGGAGTGAGTTGAACTTACAACTTTAAGAGACTGAAGCTCCAAAGAGTCCAGATCAGTGTTGATTAGGGAATTCTGGGAATTGAAGTCCACACATCTTAATGTTGCAAAGATTGGGCTCCATTAGTTTAGACCAGGGGTCTCCAACCTTGGTCCTTTTAAGACTTGTGGACTTCCAACTCCCAGAGTTCCTCAGCCAGGTTTGCTGGTTGAGTCCACAAGTCTTAAAGGGACCAAGGCTGGAGACCCCTGGTTTAGACTGTTCCAAAAGCATGCTGGACTTTTTTCTGGCTGAGCCTAATGGGAGGTGACTGTGAAAACCTTCTTTCCAGGCAGTTAAATATCATGTGCTCTTGGATCCAAAAGGAGGTTGGGGCATCTTCCTACTCTCAAAATAATGGCTCACTTTGGAAGGCTGAAGACGAAGCCAAAATGGACTTTTGCCCTCTCTTCCATTACTTTTTCTACCACCTATTACCTGATGCTTTTTTTGCATAATCCCTACAACCATGAACGCAAAATGGCTGCTACCGTTTCATGTTGGAGTGTTTCCCAAACTTGCTAGCAAGCTGGCTGGGGGATTCTGGGAGATGAAATTGTTGTGTCTTGCCCGCTCTCACAGCAGCCGGGGCCTTCTTATCTGCTCCTGAACACGGAGGAATATATGCCTCCCGGCCCCAGTCCTGGCTCCATGCCCAGACAAGCTGAAGAGGAGGGGGCACCTCCTGGTCCCAGCCCTGGCTCCATGCCCAAGCAGGCTGCAGAGGAGGGAGCACCCCCCGGCCCCAGCCCTGGCTCCATGCCCAGGCAAACGGAGCAGCTAGACCCCTCCCCCTCCTCCACAGCATGTGAGCCTGAGGAAAGTTTATTTCCAACAGCTGCTGATTGGAGTGACCCTCGCATCAGAAGACTGGATAGGCGGAGGCAACAGAAGGAAGGGAGGGGCAGGCCTTAATGAGTGCTGAGTCATGGAGCCACACCCCATGGCCTATATAAAGGATCTGCTTTCTGGCAGTCTCTGAGTCAGGCAAAGTCGAACTTATCTTGCTGAAGTCACTTTCTGGTCTCCTGCCTGCTCTGAGGACTTTGCTAGGACTTTGGGCAGAGCTGCAGAGGCAAGCCTGATTCGGATTTCCCTGACCCGGCCGTCAGCGGAGGAGTGGGACACGACAGAAGTCTACACATGTTTAAGATGGACAAATTTGGTGTGGATAGATGGATGATAGGGCTAGATCAGGGGTGTCAAACTCACATCGTCATGCCGGTGTCATGTTACATATTGAGAATTTCCCTCCTCTTTGCTAAACCGGGTGTGGGGATGGCCAGCATGTGACACATCTGGCCTATGGGCTGGGAGTTTGACAGCCCTGGGATAGATGAGAGCAGTGGTGGTATTCAGCCGGTTCTATCCAGTTCAGACGAACCAGTAGCGACGGCTGCGGGAGGCTCTGCCCACCTGCCCGGACATCATCATCACGTCCCGTTTTTGACGCTCTGTGCATGCGTGGAAGTGACGCGTGTGAGCGTGTTTACATTTGCAAACCAGTAGCAAAGGTAAATGAATACCACCCCTGGATGAGAGATATAGATGAGAGAGAGATACTGGAGAGAGAGAGAGATACTGTAGATCAGGGGTCTCCAACCTTGGCAACTTTAAGCCTGGAG
Organism: Ahaetulla prasina; assembly: GCF_028640845.1. Lineage (NCBI taxonomy): Eukaryota > Metazoa > Chordata > Lepidosauria > Squamata > Colubridae > Ahaetulla > Ahaetulla prasina. The sequence continues at coordinate 361,095,329 of NC_080539.1, forward strand.
GACTTCAACTCCCAGAATTCCCCAGCCAGCTTTGCCAGCTTTGCTGGCTGGGGGAATTCCCAGCTTTGCTGGCTGGGAGATTCTGGGAGTTGAAGTCCTCCAGGCTTAAAGTTGCCAAGGTTGGAGATCCCTGCTGGAGAGAGAGAGAAAGAGAGAGAGAGATTGTAGATAAGATAGATGATAGACAGGAGAGAGACAGATGATATAGACAAGGGTTCTCAACCTGTGGGTTGGGACCCCGTTGAGGGTTGAATGACAATTTGCCAGGGGTCGCCTAAGACCATCGGAAATATGGGAAGTATACTTGCGAGTTGAAGAATCGCGCTCCAATGGTTGACTTCAAAAGCCAGCCGCAGGCTCTTCAAATCGCTAGCCGAATTCGGCTTCAGGCGTGATCAATTAAAAAAGAGAGAAATCTTTGCTCTGATGTCTCCCTCTCAAGCCAGCTGCAATCACTCCCAATCGCTAGCCTAATCTGGCTTCAGGCGCAATAAATTTAATAGGGGAGAAGTCTCCGCTTTAATGCCTCCGTCCTCAAGGCAATCGCAAGCAGTTCAGATCGCTAGCCAATACGGCTTCAGGCGCGATAAATTCAAAACAAAAATAATTTTACGATTGGGGTCGCCACATCATGGGGAAATGTATTAAAGGGGTCGCCACATCATGGGGAATTGTATTAAAGGGGTCGCAGCACTATAAAGGTTGAGAACCACTGACAGATATAGACAGATAGACCCTTCCTTCCATCTGCTTTACCCAGTTCATGCAAAACCAGAGAACCCAACTCCTGCCCACAGATGTGATGCAACTCCACTCATTCTGCATCACCCTCCCTAGACTCATAATTCCCGGCTGCCAAAATGGCCAACTTTTGCCTTGCTAATCAAAGCAGGCAGGGAGATTTGAGCCTTTGGATTCTCTACACCTAGCAGACGGCAGACTGGCCCTCCATCCTGGGATGTGGGGCGTGGGCAGCCAGCTTCGGTAGGCCCTCAAGTGGGAATTTTGTTCCCAGATTCAAGAAAGCAGAAAGGTAAAATACATGGTGAAGAGAAAGCAAATGCGGTTTAAGCGCTTTCATCTTTCCTAATGGTCTTTATTCTGCTGAATTCCAAGCTGCTTTTCCTTCATTTTCTTCTTTTTCTTACAAAAAATAAATATACCCCCCCAGCCTCCCCACCCCCCATTCTTAAATACATCATATAGTAGTGCATGGTTGAGTGGTGTGATGGCCTAGTGGTGAAGACGCTTGCCTCCCACTCAGAAGGTTGAGAGTTCAATCCTAGGTAGTGACAGATGTTTTTCTCTCTCAGGGTGCAAAGAGAAAATTTCTGCTGCTGACTCCACATAGGCGTCAGGAAGAGCATCTGGCCAGTAAACGCTCAGCTCCATCCAGCCTCCCCGACTCTACCCCGAATTAAGGGATTATAGGGTTGTAAAAAGAAAAAAAAATAGTGCATGATTGATCAAGTAGTCCAGAGTGTTCCTCCTTCATGAGACGAGCATTGGCAGGAAATGGGTGGAGAGATGTTGCCAGCGGGTCTTCGTCCCTCGTCGTGGCAGTCCTTTGCTGTTGAGGGAGAGGAACATGGGTCGCCCTTCATGGTGCCAATGGAAAGAGGCGTAGGTATTGTAGCCATTCTCTTCAATACGTTCCTTGAACTTGCAGTTGGAGCTGTATGCTTTCTATGACAGACCGGTGGAGGCGAGAGAAACAGAGACAGAATAGGAGAAATTTCATTGAATGGGCTTGTGAAGGAAAGGTAGAACTGAAAATCTGACTCACTAGATTTCTCTTGCCTTTGGGCTCAAGGCAGCTTCTGTAGGGATTGCCTCCATTTTATCTTTCCTACAGTTACTTTGTGAAGTAGGGCTAACTGAAAGAAAGTGATTTCCTTACCCTGAGCCTTTCCTTAGTCTCACTTGTCTGTGTATGTCAGTCCGTCCATCCATCCATCCATCCATCCATCTATATTCATTCTGTCTGTCTATCTATCTATCTATCTATCTATCTATCTATCTATCTATCTATCTATCTATCTATCTATCGCACTTAGACTTATCTACCGCTCCATAGTGCTTTACAGCCCTCTCTAAGCAGTTCACAGAGTCAGCCTATTGCCCACAACAATCTGGGTCTTCATTTTACCAACCTCGGAAGGATGAAAAGCTGAGTCAACCTTGAGTCAGTGAGATTTGAACTGCCGAACTGCTAGCAGCTGGCAGTCAGCAGATGTAGCCTGCTATGCTGTATTCTAACTACTACACCACCACTGCTCATTCTATCTATCTATCTATCTATCTATCTATCTATCTATCTATCTATCTATCTATCTATCTATCTATCTATCTATCTATCTATGTATCAATCATCTATCATCTATCTCATCTGTCTATCAATCATCTATCCATCCCTCTATCCTTTAGCAATTGATCAATCAATCTCATATATCTAAATCTCTAGGACTTCCATTACCCTAGCATGCTGGCTGGGGATTTTGGGAACTGAGGTTCACACATTGCACCCAAGTTCAGCCAATTGCTCTTTTTTTTTTTTGCTTAAGAAGAGACTCAAGTCAAGGCTTCCCATTCCTAGTTCAGAACTTTCACTATTGGGCATCCCTGGCTCTTGGGCTGAGAGGATCGCTATTTGTGACTTTTCCACCTGGCTTCAAACAAGCAAAGTTTTTCAATGGGGCAAACTGGATTCACTTAACAATGGTATGATTCACTTAACAAATGCAGTGATTCAGTTAACAGTCGTGGCAAAAAGTTGGTAAAATCAGGCATGACTCACTTAAAAACCACCTTGCTTAGCAATGGAAATTCTGGTCCCAAAGGTAGTTCTAAGTCAAGGACTACCCATAATTCCCCTTTTCCCCAAAAGGCATGCAATTCCATTTACCGTTCCATAGACTTTCCCTTTTCGGTTCATTGCCAAGTAGAAGCCACTGTGGATGGATCGAATGGCCACGGTTCCCACCTGTACAGAACGGATCTCCACAATGCCTAGGGGGAAAATAGCAAAGAGGGCATGGCCCATTAACACAAATCAAGGACTTCCCAAAGCTATTGGCAGCAAAACCTGTGGCTAAAACAACCAGCAGCTGCTCCTAATGAGCAAATCTCTATGTGTGTGCATGTTTGCTTGTGCACATCCTAGTGCAAGGGTGTCAAACTCGCGGCATCACATGACGTATCATGACTTTTTTCCCCTTCACTAACCAGGGGCGGGCATGGCCAGCGCGTAATGCATCTGGCATCTGGCAAGCTTTTGTTCCATTTTTATTTCCATTTTAATTTTAATCTAGCAATTTTACACCTGGAGAATATAAGTGACTAGGGATCAACAAATAGAATAGAATAGAATAGAATAGAATAGAATAGAATAGAATAGAATAGAATAGAATAGAATAGAATAGAATAGAATAGAATAGAATAGACAGAGTTGAAAGAGACCTTGGAGGTCTTCTAGTCCAACCCCCTGCTTAGGTAGGAAACCCTACATCACTTCAGACAAATAGTTATCCAATCTCTTCTTAAAAACTTCCATTGTTGGAACATTTACAACTTCTGGAGGCAAATTGTTCCCCTGGTTAATTGTCTGTCAGGAAATTTCTTCTTAGTTCTAGATTGCTTCTCTCCTTGATTAATTTCCACCCATTGCTTCTTGTTCTACCCTCAGTTGCTTTGGAGAATAGCTTGACTCCCTCTTCTTTGTGGCAGCCCCTGAGTTATTGGAACATATCGGTGACGAGGCTCATTTAGCCAGGGAGTTTCTGATAGAAACTTTTCCTTTAGGCAGAAGATCCCAAAGGTGCTTTTTCAAGAAGCAACTGGACTTCCTTGTTTTTCTTGGAAGAAATTTTGCTTTTCATCCAAAAAGCTTTTCAGAGCTTCTTGGATGAGAAGAGAAACCAGGGGTGGGATTTAGCCAGCTCTGTCCGGTTCGGGCGAACCAGTAGTAGTGACTGTGGAAGGCTCCGCCCACCTGCCCAGATGTAATGCATGAGCACTGTGCATGCACACGCTCACATTTGCGAACCGGTAGGGAAAGTAAGTTAATCCCACCTCTGAGAGAAACGACTCCAAAGAAAAACCAGAAAGTCCAGTTGCTTCTTGGAAAAGCATCTTTGGGACCAACCATGAACTGGATGACTGAGAATCTCCATAGACATTAGGGAGTAGGCCTCCCAGTTGTCACCAGCATCAGTGACACAGATAGTATCGGGGGCTTTCCGATCATGTGAATTTGTGCCAAGGGCCACATGGTGATGTCATGTCTTTGATCAGAGATTCCCAATATGAATTGATCATGGTATGGAATGGAATTTCAGGGGGTGTGACAAAGAGTGTCTTATTAAGGAGAGATCTAGAACCTAGAACTAAAGAGAAATTTCCTAACAGAACAATTAATCAGTGGAACTTGGGTAGAACTTGCCTCCAGAAGTTGTGGGTGCTCCAACCATCTATCTGAAATGGTACATAGGGCCTCCTGCTTGAACAGGATATTGAATTAGAAGCCCTCCAAAGTCCCTTTCCAACTCTGTTATTCTGTTATTCTATTCTGTAATTCTGTCCCTTAATGACAAATCACAATTATTTTTGTTGGGAATGCAAACGATCGAACAGTTCCTAGGGATATGTGGCAAAGAAAAGTTGTGAACCATTATCTTAGATGGAGGTCTTCTTTTCAGTGGGTCAATTCAAGAGCTCAACACAGAGTGCCACCTTTGGGTTTTTCCATAATTCTTCATTCGGTTCCATGTTAATAAGCTAAAGGGGCATGAAAATATAAAGTGGGAAGCACAACGCAACAAAAAAAAAAGACATGTTCAAGGTATAAAGTTTGCATTTTGTTAAGTTTTAAGCTCAAATGTGAGCAAAGAGTGCAGACATTTGGAGACGTTTTTCCTGCATGGTTCGGAATTGCCCTTTGGGGCTCTCCAAAGATTTCAGGATAAAGAAACAAGCAAGCTGTGAGCGATCCCCAAGTCTAAAATGAAAAAGTTCTTATCCTAACTGTAATTGTGTGTGCTGTGGGTTGAATACTTGAACCTTGAATACTGAAGGTTGGTTTTCACACAGTCGGTGAAGAATAATACAATTGCAAATCTAATCATTGCCAAAACAAGAGAAAGATGGAAAGAGGCAAGCTGGATCAAAAGAGAGTGGCCAAACAGCTCGTTACCTAAGAAGAGATATAAGAGGCTTTAAAATTGGGGTGGCAATTTTAAGATCTGTGAACCTCAAATCCTAGAAGTCCCCAGCCAGCATGGATTGAAGTTGAAGTCCAGAGATCTTTAAAGTTGCCAAGGTTGGACACTCCTGCTTTAAAAACTGATGCTGTCAGATAAGGCCTGATCTTGGAATTTTTTCAGAGGTCTTCCTAACTCTCATTATTGTTATTTATTAGATGTTCTGGTGAAGCTTGCCAATCTTGCTTCTCGGGTACATAACAGATGTTGAAATGCTGGATTTCTATCTACCAACAGAAGAGCTTTGGAATGTATTGTGGGAACCTTCAGATGGAGTAAACCAGGCCACCACGCTGTGGCAAAATATCTGGGCATAGAGTGATATGTTACGTTTCACATAAATCAGGGGTCTCCAACCTTGGCAACTTTAAGACTTGTGGACTTCAACTCCCAGAGTTCCTCAGCTAGTTTTGCTGGCTGAGGAACTCTGGGAGTTGAAGTCCACAAGTCTTAAAGTTGCCAAGGTTGGAGACCCCTGACATAAACAGCTTTCTGCATACAACACCCTTAACTAAGCCAAGTTTAAAACATAGCTACATCCACACAATCTATTCCATGCATTCTACAAGCCCAGAAATGAATGAATTTCACAAACCTGGTTAAATAGAATAAACTAAAATTAGGATGAAACTAAATTATGTTTTCTTAGCCTAGATTTACAGTTTTGTATATTGTGAAAACTCAAGTCATGGACCAAAAGCTCCATACTTTTTAAAAATTATTACAAGAGTGAAAAAGAAGGAAAAGCACTAATTACCAACTCTTTAGCATGGTGAAATAAGATAATTGCAGTCTCAACTTTTTACCTTTGCATGCTAATACATACTAGCCATTTCTATAACCACAAACTTATCAGCCAAATCCAGTGGTGAAATGTAAAATTTGTTACTACCGGTTCTGCGGACGTGGCTTGGTGGTGGTAATGCAACTGGGTGGACGTGGCCAACCTATTTCTTTTTTACTTTTAAAAGCATTTTTTCAGCCGAAGAGGTTGTAAAAAAATGCTTTTAAAAACCTCTGTCGATCTCAGCTGACTTTCCTGATTGTCAGAGGCTTTTTTTTCTTTTAAAGGCAAAAAAAATGCTTTTAAAAGAAAAGCCTCTGACGATCAGGCAACTCAGCTGGGATCGTCAGAGGAGCCTTTTAAAAGCATTTTTTTACAACCTCTTCGGTCGAAGAGGTTGTAGAAAAAATGCTTTTAAAAACCTCTGTCGATCTCAGCTGAGCCATATGATCATCAGAGGCTTTTTTTTTCTTTTAGAAGCATTTTTTTTTTGGCTGAAGAAAAAATGCTTTTAAAAGTAAAAAAAAAAATCTGATTGTGCAGCTCAGCTGGGCATGGGGGGGGAACAGGGATTTTTGCTACCGGTTCTCTGAACCACCCGCTGCCATTGCTACCGGATTGGGTGATATGGTCCAAACTGGAAGCATTTCACCCCTAATAATAATAATAATATTTTAATTTGTATACCGCCCTTCTCCTGAAGGACTCAGGGCGGTGAACAGGCAGATAAAATATAAATACACACAATAATTAAAACATCCCTTAAAAAACTAATTTAAATGCCCAAAATGTTAAAAAACGTACTCCCCCATAAAATCACAAAATTTTAAAAACCCATCCAATAAAAATAAAAATTAGGCTAGTCCAGCCATACGAAATAAATAAGTTTTAAGTTCGCGGCGAAAGGTCCTAAGGTCAGGTAATTGTCGAAGTCCGAGGGGAAGTTCGTTCCACAGGGTCGGAGCTCCCACAGAGAAGGCCCTCCCCCTGGGGGCCGCCAGTCGACACTGTTTGGCTGACGGCACCCTGAGGAGTCCCTCTCTGTGGGAGCGTACCGGACGATGGGAGATAGAAGCCGACAGTAGATGGTCCCGTAGATAGCCCGGTCCTAAGCCATGGAGCGCTTTAAAGGTGGTAACCAATACCTTGAAGTGCACCCGGAAAACAACAGGTAGCCAGTGCAGTCTGCGCAGGATAGGTGTTATGTGGGAGCTCCGAGACGCTCCCTCAATAACCCGCGCAGCCGCGTTCTGAACTAGCTGAAGTCTCCGGGTGCTCTTCAAGGGGAGCCCCATGTAGAGAGCATTGCATTAGTCCAGGCGAGAGGTAACGAGAGCATGAGTGACTGTGCATAAGGCATCCCGGTCCAGGAAGGGACGCAACTGGCGAATCAGGCGAACCTGATAAAATGCTCTCCTGGAGACGGTCGCCAAATGGTCTTCAAAGGACAACCGACCATCCAGGAGCACGCCCAAGTTGCGTACCTTCTCCATCGGGGCCAATGATTCACCCCCGACAGACAGCCGCATCTGCAGCTGACTGTACCGAGGTGCCGGCATCCACAGCCACTCCGTCTTGGAGGGATTAAGTTTGAGCCTGTTCCTCCCCATCCAGACCCGTACGGCTTCCAGACACCGGGACAGCACTTCGACAGCTTCACTGGGGTGGCCCGGGGTGGAAAAGTACAGCTGGGTGTCATCAGCGTACAGTTGGTATCTCACCCCAAAGCCACTGATGATCTCACCCAGCGGCTCACCCCTGGCCAAATCCCAAATCAGTTTCCTTTTTTTCCCATCTCAAGTGCAAAATCCACTTCTGTGCCACTTTTGCCTGGTCTTCTTTGCCTGTCAACCATAGATTTAGTTTAAACATGATTTCCTTCTCCTTCCGTAGAACCAGCAATTTTGGTATTTGTGTCCCCTTCAAACCTCTTGTCTTGAATAACTGGAATGGCTTCAAAAGTCAGAGGCTTTGTCGAAGTGAATTTCAAATATTCAGGGCCTTCCAGGAATGCCCGAAACACTTCTGGAAGGGCCTGTATTAAATCCTGTCATCAAGTAGACATTTTGCCCAATGACTCAGATAAAGCTTGAGCATGATTACAGGTCAGGTAGTCCTCAACTTATGAAGACAATTGAGCCCAAAATTTCTGTTGCTAAGTGAAACATTTGTTAAGTGAATTTTGCCCCATTTGACCATCTTTCTTGCCACAGTTGTGAAGTGACTCATGGCAGTTGTTATTAGTAACATTGCCGTTATAAAGCGAATCTGGCTTCCCCATTGATCTTGCTTGTCAGAAGGTTGCAAAAGGTTATCTATCACATACTCCAGGACACTGCAACCGTCATAAATATGAGTCAGTTGCCAAGCATATGAATTTTGGGGATGCTGTAAAGGTCATAAGTCACTTTTTTAGTGTTGTTGTAACTTCAGTCACTAAATATACTGTTGTAGGCCAAGGATTACCTGTGGACACATGTATACAACCTGGGATACAACCTGCTTCCCTCCTTGTCTCCTATTCACTCTTCAGGCCCAAGGTTTTAATTTGACTTTTATTAGCTTCATCACTTTAAAAAAACAATATTCAATTCTCATCTTTGATATTTCTCCTCAGAAACCTCAGGAGGAATGTGTTTCTTAAAACAGGGGTCTCCCACCTTGGCAACTTTAAGACTTGTGGACTCCAACTCCCAGAATTCCTCAGCCAGCAAAGCTGGCTCAGGAATTCTGGGAGTTGAAAGTCCACACGTCTTAAAGTTGCCAAGGTGGGAGACCCCTGTCTTAAAATATTCTTAATTTAAATTTAATTTAAAATTGGTTTCCTAAAACCTCGGGAGGACTCTTCCTAAAAAGAAGTTGCTTTGCAGAGTGAGATGGGAGGCATAGAAATTTAAGAAATAAATTCCTAAACGTAGCTCAGTTGAATTAAATGTGTATCCTCATTTCCAAATCAATGATGGCTGATCCTCAAATTGAACTGGAAGAAATAAATTACTGGCAGGTTTCACTAATAAGGAAATCCTGTAGGAGAAAATACATTTTGCTAACAAGCGATTCATAAGTTGTGGTTTTTTGGTCTGAGAGGATCTTTTTTTCCATGGAGCCTTCCTCCAGAGAAGTGAGTAAAGCAAGTACAAAAAATAAATTTCAATTAGAATTAGATTCTTTTTCTATATAATACTACTACCCTGTTTCCCCTAAAATAAGATATCCCCTGATAATAAGCCCAATCGGGCTTTTGAGTGCATGCACTAAAATAAGTCCTTCCAAAAATAACCCCTCCCCGAAAATAAGCCCTCCCTGAAAGTATTTAAACGCATGCGCAGCTGGTCCCCACCATTTCCTCTGGTTAGGGTTAGGGATACAGAGCTGGAAATCAGGTAAGACAGCAAGAGGAGCCCCGTCTTGCTCCATGTACCCCAAAATAATAAGACCTCCCTGAAAATAAGGCCAAGCGCTTATTTCGGAGTTCAAAAAAATATAAGACGGGTTCTTATTTTTGGGGAAACACGATATCACTGGGAAAAAAAAACTATTAAGAAACCAGTGAAGGACTATCTATTCTATATCTTAAAGATCTCTGCTGCTGATTTTAAGCAGAATTTTAGGTTACACAGCAAGGAAAACTTCAGAAGAATGATCTTAATCTGAGGAAACAGTTTTGAAAAGAAGTTTCAGTTAAATTAAGACTGACACCAAAAAATGAATTCAATCCATTTGGATCTGAACAGAGACCAAGATTTCTTGCCTGCCTTGGGAATTAATGTCTGTAAAGAACTTCATTCCACTTAAAACTTGAGAATCAGAGTTAAAATGCAGGCGCTCACATTGTTTTTAAAATTTCATTGCCATCTCACACTTATCCATTTTTAATTTAAAAGATTTGTTTAGCTGCCCAGCTTTAAACAACTCTGGGCAGTTTATAGCAATAAAATTATAAAAACCATTTTTTTAAAAAACCGCTAAAAACCCAGCACCTTGATCCAGCTCCTAGGATGCCTCAACAACCCTGTGCAGGCTCTACCGTTGTTTCCAAAATCTGAGTAAAAAGTCAGGTTTTTATGGTCTCCCCAGAAAGTTTAGAAGATTGGGACCTTCTGAACCACTGGGAGAAGTTTATTCCATAAGGTAGGTCCAGCCACGGAAAAGACATGCTCCCTAGGTCCCACTAGATGGCGATGTTTCAGGGAAGGAATTTAAGAGTGTGCCCATTTCGTCTGATCTAGTGGGATGGGAAGGTACTAGGGGTGAAATGTAAAATTTGTTACTACCGGTTCTGTGGGCGTGGCTTGGTGGGGAGGGTAATGTGACTGGGTGGGTGTGGCCAACTCTTTTTTTTACTTTTAAAAGCATTTTTTCTACAACCTCTTCCGCCAAAGAGGTTGTAGAAAAAATGCTTTTAAAGGGTTCTGACGATCCCAGTTGAGCCGCATGATCATCAGAGTTTTTTTTTTACTTTTAAAAGCATTTTTTCAGCCAAAGAAAAAATGCTTTTAAAAGTAAAAAAAAAAAAAACCCCTCTGATGATTGTGTGGCTCAGCTGGGCATGTGGGGTGGGGCAGGGACCTTTGCTACTGGTTCTCCGAACCACCCGCCGCCATCACTATCAGATCAGGCGATCTGGTCCTAACCGGGAGCATTTCACCCCGGATGGTACCCTCTGGGAAAGGCGCTCCTGCGAATAACCTGGCCCTGTGCCATGTAGGGCTTTAAAGGTAATGACCAGCACCTTGAATTGCACCTAGAATGCAACAGTACAACTTCCACAATGTGGGTGAACATAGAGGTGCGTGTACACCACTGTGTTCTGGATCGGTTGTAACTTCTGGTTGGTCTTCAAGGATAGTCCCATGTAGAGTACATGACCATAATCCAGATGGGGGGAAAAAACAAGGTATGAGTGACCACAAGCAAGGCACCTCAATCTTTGATAGTCCTTCGCTTGCGCAAATATATTAAACAAGAGTATTCAAGATGCCACAGAACACATAATTGTGACGTGCTCAGAGATGTTGAGAGCTGGGGGGGGTGCTTTTTTGGATAGCAATAGGTCCTTGTGGATCCATCAAGACAGGGAGATGATACCTCTCCATATGGTACTCCTACAAGACTATTTGCCAGGTAGGTGCAATTAGGCCAGCTTCTTCCTGCTTTGCCCAATAGTTTACCCCTGAAACAGGAGGATAATGTGTTCTGGTGCAATTGTAATTGTATGGAAAGGAGGGGAAGGAGATCTTGCTTGACTGATGGTGTTACACTCCAGTCTGCAAGAACCCAAAATCCAAAGCAATGTTGAAAGAATATCTGGTTAAATTCTTGCTGCAAGTGGTTTAGGTAAAGGTAAAGGTTCCCCTCGCACATACGTGCTAGTCATTGCCGACTCTAGGGGGGCGGTGCTCATCTCCGTTTCAAAGCCGAAGAGCCAGCGCTGTCCAAAGACGTCTCCGTGGTCATGTGGCCGGCATGACTCAATGCCAAAGGCACACGGAACGCTGTTACCTTCCCACCAAAGATGGTCCCTATTTTTTCTACTTGCATTTTTATGTGCTTTCGAAACTGCTAGGTTGGCAGAAGCTGGGACAAGTAACGGGAGCTCACCCCATTACACGGCAGCACTAGGGGTTCGAACCGCTGAGCTGTCGACCTTTCGATCGACGAACTCAACATCCTAGCCCCTGAGCCACTGCGTCCCTGCAAGTGGTTTACAATCCACCAATAGCTAATTTCATGCTGGAATGTATACCACCTTCCTTGTGTATTTACAACCGGTAGGACAGCTGACTGAAAAGCACCACTAGGAGAGAAAGCATGCTCTTCTGCCCAAAGAGGGAAGCCCAGTCCAAGGTTGTCAGTGCCCACAGGAGGCCAAGAATAATGTAGACTGGCTGGGATGTCATTTGTGCATAGAGAGAGGATGAACCCTGAACTGTGCAGCTAAAGGAAAAAATGAGTTTGGAAGTGGGATTAAGAGCTAGACTGAACCAGGAATTTATTCAGTCTAGAAATAGACCCTGTTATGAACACAGATAAGCCTCAATTTACATCCAGTCACATAGCAACCATTCAAAGTTACGAAAAACCTCACCAGGGCTACTTACAAATTGGATTAGAAGTTCTGATGGCCACCCCTCCACAGTCACACGATCAGATTTTGGGCATTCAGCAACCGGCGGAAATTTACATACGTTTGCAGTATCCTGAGGTCATGTGACCACAGTGTGTTGTGGGGGTTTTTTGCCAGAAACTGGCATTTATTTCTGGTTTCTAGCAAAAACGCCCATTGCAGGAAAATGGATTCACTTAATGACTGCCGCATTCACTTAATGACCATAGCGTTCCCTTTATGATCATGGCATTCACTTCACCTTCACCACCACCACAAAGGTTGTAAAATTGAACACAGTCACAGGGTGACCCACTTAACAACCAGCACATAATTTCAGGCTCAGTTATGGTTGTAAGCGGAGGACTGCCTATAGAATCAGAAAAGATGTAGAACTGTGGCGCTGTAAGGATCATCTAGTCCAACCCTCTGCAGTGTACATGAAAATCCGTTGGAATAATAAGAGCCGTAGTTTCTGTTTTAATTTTACAATATGAAAAACTGTGACAGTGACGAGGACAATTGAGGTCATGCAGACAGATCTATTCACTGATGAGTAATCCCTCACAATTAGTCTCTAAAAATCTGACAGACTTTCCAGGTTTCGTTTCTTTCACAACTTTCTGAACTACTAAAGTTGTACCAAGCTTGTTGGCAAACATTTCTTTGACGGAATCTAACAATGATATCATCATAAGAAGTTTACTCCAAATACCTGTCTAATGCTCAAGGAGGACTAGAAGATTTTCTATCTGAGTAACAAAGATAGGGATTCTTGATAAGTACCCAGTCACTTCCCAGCATCAAATATCTTTGGCTGGTGGGGGGAAGTGGGGGGAGTGATGGAAGCTGTAGTCCAACACACCTGTTGGAAGTCTGTAGAGATTCTCAGTCATCCAGGTCATGGTTGTCCCATGGATGCTTTTTTCCAGGAGGCAACTGGACTTTCCTGTTTTTCTTCGAAGACGTTTCGCTTCTCATCCAAGAAGCTTCTTCAGCTCTGACAGGATGGTGGGGAATGGAAGGATTTATATTCCTTGCAGAGAGCTGGTCATTTGCATCCTTGTAGAGGGTTGTTGAAGCACTTGGATATCTGGTTCCATTCCAGAGAAAAAATTGCAGACTACAGGAACCTCAGGTGACCCTGAGGACACAGATAAACCTCCAAGTGCTTCAATGACCCTCTAAAAGGATGCCAATGACCAGCTGTCTGCAAGGAATATAAATCCTTCCATTTCCCCACTATCCTGACAGAGCTGAAGAAGCTTCTTGGATGAGAAGCGAAACGCCTTCAAAGAAAAACCAAGAAAGTCCAGTTGCCTCCTAAAAAAAAGCACCTTTGGGACAACACACCTGTTGGGTACCAGTCTGGAAAAAGATGACTGCGACTTACTGTTCAGGCTCTCTTTCCGACGTGTCCCTTCGACTTTGCCATCACCACCAATGCGTAGGAAGAAATGATTGGAAGAATAGAGACGCCGCCAGCGCACATCACCTTCCAGATGGTGGTAGCTCCGTGCGTGCCTGTGAACATCGGGCCAGGGACACGTGATGTCTACCTGCCGAACGGAGTCCCTGGGTTCCCTGGCTGATGTGACCCACAGGAAGGTCATCAGGGAGAATCCCAAAGTCCAGCTGGTTAGTGGGTTCCACCAACCCATGGCCCTCTAGGCCGTGTGCCAGGAGAATCGGTTCAGCTTCCAGAGGGGCAAAGACAACCATGTGGCTTCACGGTGTCAGCTGGAGAGGAGCTTAGAATAAATCCACAGGTCTCGGGGCCGTCACGTCAAAGAGCCTCTTCCAGGTGGGACCATGGTAGAAAAGTCTTTTAATGAAATAGGCAGGAGAGTGGTTGAGATGGCTCGTCAGTCATCTGGCAAAGTCCTCAGCAGGTGCAAAGAAGAACAGCATCAAATATTCAGGGAATTATGCAGTCACCTCCGATACTCAGGTTGTGATTTCAGCCCTGCTTTTCAGCCGAGATCAGTCTAGGGGCTCCAGGGAAGGGCTAAGAGGATCCTGACAGCTGAACCAGCTGTACCGCAGAGAGAGGCGTGAAGGTGCTACCTAATGCTAGCCGGTTTTAATACTGACACAAGAAGAAAAATGCATACCTGTGTTTGTTTCCTCCTGCTCCCCAGAAAGGGGGAGTGACTGAATCTGCCTCCAACCAATAGCTAAATCCCAAAGGCGGAGCCAAGCATGAGCCTCTTCCATTCATAGGTCTCTTTCGGAATTATAGCTTATAGGCAAGAATGAATGTGAATGGAACAGATGCAATTACTGTAGAACAGAGTATCTCAACCTTGCCAATGTTAACATGGATGGACTTCAACTCCCAGAATTCCCCGGCCAACATGTGTTGAGAAACACTGCTGCAGAATTTCATAACTGAATAACTGAAATTCTAACTGCGTCAAATTCTGCCCCTCTGCTTTCTGATGGAGGGATTCTCTAAAAAAAAAAAAACAGGCTAAGGAATTATTGCAAGGTTTTAAAAACACCACAAACAGATTTTGGACAATCTGAAGAGCCTCCTGGAACTGATCATAATGGTTTTCTTTGGACCAACATTTTCTTTTCAAATAAGAGTTAGTGACCACCATAAAAAAAAGGTCGGTCACATGAGTGTCACAGCTTACGACCATGACGGGCAGGCTCCATTACGATTGTAAGTTGAGGAGTACCCGTAATTAAGAACTATATGGCTTAATGTGTTGTGCCAGCCTAGGCAATTGTGGATTATTCAATAATAATAACTGTTATAAGAAATGTCCATCGGGGTTCAGTTCCAAGTGGAGAAAAAGACACTGGAAACATGGAGACTGCTTGGAAAGATGGTTTAATGGTGGACAGGATCGCATGGTTTGAGTTCCTAAGCAGAAAAAGGGCAGAGATGCTGAGAGTCCCTGGGTTTTATACCCTCTCTGGCTTTGGACTTCCTGGGGCACGGGAAGAGTATCCTGATTGGTTGCTGTCAGAGGTCATAGCTAGCCTTGCTGACTGATGTAATCTCCCCAGGTGTCATGTAGGGAGTTTCTGTTACTAGATGGGTCCTATTGTGTTGCAGATGATGGTCCATTGACAAAAGTGGGGTGGGGATTGGGTTTCTGCCTCTGGCCCATTGACAAAGTGGGGAGGGGAGGCAGGAAGGAAGGTGGGAGCTGCTTTGTCTTTAAAACATGTTTCTCCATTTCTCATCCAGGGAAATATATTCTGCCTTTTTAATATTTCCTAAAATATTTCATTCTTCTAGGAGAGGGGTAGGTCCTACATAACCAAAGCCTGACTTAATGTGATGGGTGAATTAAGTTTCACATGCAAATGAGCTCAATCAATTTTTTTCCTAGTTGCTATCACTCAACTAAACTTCCCTCACAGGATTGTTGCAGGGATATTTATACTGCTTTAAGTGCCTGAGGGGGAAAAAGAACATCAAGGCATCCATTAATAAATGGCTCAATTATTGTGATATCTGCATAGGGGGGGTGGGTAGCTTGACAAATTCCGCATTTGAAGCCAGGTGCTCCCGTTCTTTTATTTCAGGCTGTGACTAAGACAAGGTAAGAAAAACTAACAAGACTTCCTGCAGTTTTACTAGCATCTCCACCTTTGAAGTTGGAGCTGAGATGGAGTCATTTATGACCACTTTACAACTGTGGCCCTGGATCACAGCCCTCAGTTTCACACCTTAAAGCACTGCTGTGACCCAAATCCCCAATTTCTCTCTCCTGAGACACTTTAAAAGGAGAGGGAAACAAAAAACAAAAACAAAAAAAGCAGAGGAACCCCGATCTTTATGGAATGTGACCAATCCAGTCTGCTGCATTGTTTTAAGGTCACCTTGACCCCATTTGCTCCTAGAGGAGTTGAGAGCACCACCCGGGAAAAATATCTCCCGTGCTGTGCTTGCAATCATTTTTGGGAGGAGAAGAAACAGGCTACAGGGCTTTTGACGCAACCTGGATTGGTTTTGAAGCTGGAGTTAGCCTCCAGCATCAGCCTGGCAGAGGAATTTTTAAAGAGAAGCCTAAATGGGATTTACACTGTCCTGAGAAACAATATTCAAATGTTGAACATGGCAATTTTGTACTTTTGGTACGGATGGATCATCCACGTGTATAATATGTAAGTCAATGTCTCTCAAATTTGGCAACTTTAAGATGTGTGGATTTCACCTCCCAGAATTCTGGGGATGGGAGTCCACACTTCTTAAACCAGGGGTCTCCAGCCTTGGCAACTTTAAGACTTGTGGACTTCAACTATCAGAACTCTGGGAGTTGAAGTCCACAAGTCTTAAAGTTGTCAAGGTTGGAGACCCCTGTCTTAAACTTAAACTTCTGTCTTAAACAGACACAATACATCCAATCTTAGATCTTCTGAGGTGGCAATAAGAATTGGATATGAATGACCAGCTTTTGAAGACAGTAAAGAAAGGTGCTAGCATGTTTTCAGTCCATCAATCAAACTGGTTCTGCAAATAAACTAAATCTGACCCACTTTCAGAGTTTCGAAAGGGAAAAATATACTTGTTTTTTTCTTCTTTGATATTTCAGTGCTCGCAAACAACCTATCACAGAAGAGAAACTAGGCATGAATTTTAGGAGAAGCAGAAACTCTTTTTAACTTCCTGCTACTTTAATCCAAGCCAACGTCTCTTGGATTTACTGCTTTAAACACTTTGAACATTTCATTGACTCTATAGTACTTGTCATTCTCCTGGCCATGTGTGAACTGCCCCCCTCCCCCATAGAAATACATACAACTTTTTACCCTCAGGGTTTAGAATCAAAGCAAAAAAAATCTTGACGTAGTTTTGGGAATCGACTCCTAGATTGCAGAATGATGGAGCTTAGTTCAGAATTATCCACATTCCAGCAGATCTACAACATTACTTTAAAATTACAAACAATTTGGCAACAATTCTGAGTGGTGATTTCATATTCTATTTTCGGCTTCCTTCTTGCATTTCACCTGTCTAGAACTGTGTCACCACAGCCTCACTCCTGCTTAACTCGTTGGCATCCCACAAGTGTTGCAAAACCGAGGCTGTTTTTCACCCAGAGATATTTTTCTGGAGTTTTTATTTTCCATCTAGTTCCACCCCACCAACCCCCAGCTTCAAAACAAAACATATCCTAAGCTAAGGAGGCAGATAGGTAATGTTTCCCAAGCTCTGCATATCTTTTTTAAGATGTGTGGACTTCAACTCCCAGAATACTTGGGATACTGACTAGGGGATTCTGGTAATTTTTGTGCTGGCCGGGGAATTCTGGGACTTGAAGTTCATACAGCTTAAAGTTGTAGAGGTTGAGAAAAAACTGCTACAGACATTAAATATCAGGGGCATTTTCTTTGGAGTCCCCCAGCCTCATTACCTGGGTTTTTTGAACAAACCTAAAGATAGGCCTCAACTTACGACCACAATGGAGCCCAAATTTCCATTGCTAAGCAAGTTAAGTGAGTTTTGCCCCATTTTACAACTTTTCTTTGCCACAATAATTACCGTTTTCCCAAAAATAAGCCCAAGCGTGGTTTTACGTGTGCACCTAAAATAAGCTCTACCCCCAAAATAAGCCCTACTTAAGAGCCTGTGCAGCTGGCCAACCACCCTTTCTGTCTGGTTGCTTGTGGTGCCGTGGCCACAAGGGGGGGGGGGTAGAGCTGCCCTACATGGGCTTACCTCAGGGTCCCCTGCAGCCAGTCCATCTACGCCCTGACACCTGCCTCGCGGCAGCAGCACCACCCACAGGTGGCCGCTGGCCCACTTCTGCTTGCTTGCAGCCGCAACAGAGCAGGAGGCTGAGTGGTGTGCTGGTACCACAGCCGCGAGATGAGCCAGGTATCAGGGCATGGATGACCTAGCTGTGAGGGCCCTGAGGTAAGCCGGTGTGGGGCACATGGGGCAGCTCTGCCCCCCTGCCTCACGGCGGGAGCACTGGCACAATGTGCAGCCTCCTGCCTCGCCACGAGCAAGCAGAAGTGGACCTGTCGAACATAAGATTTTAAGTCGAACTTAAAAATAAAGACACCCCTGAAAATAAGACCCAGTCTTATTTTCGGGAAAACTCGGATAGGTGAATCCCTGCCGTTGTTAAGTTAGTAACATGGTTAACTAAATCTGGCTTCCCCATTGACTTTGCTTGTCAGAAGGTCACAAAAGGTGATCACATGACCCCAGGACATTGCAGCCATCATAAACGTGAACCAGTTGCCAAACATCCAAATTTTGATGACATGACCATGGGGATGCTGTAATGGTTATAAATGTGAGAAACAGTCATAAGCCACTTTTTTTCAGTGCCATTGTAAGGTTGAACAATCACTAAAAGAATGGTTGTGAAACGAGGACTACCTGTATTTACTGAGTATACAAATGGGCTCAGTTCAGAGGTGGGTTTCAGCAGTTCTGACCAGTTCTGGAGAACCAGTAGCGGAAATGTTGAGTAGTTCGGAGAACCAGTACTAAAAATTCTGACTGGCCCCACCCACATCTATTCTCTGCCTCTCAAGTCCCAGCTGATCAGGAGGAAATGGGGATTTTGCAGTAACCTTCCCCTGGACTGGGATGGGAATGGAGATTTTACAGTATCCTTCCCCTGCCACGCCCAAGCCACACCCACCAAGCCATGCCACACCCACCAAGCCACACCCACAGAACCGGTAGTAAAAAAAATTGAAACCCACCACTGGCTCAGTTTGTATAATATGCTAAGTGTCCCCCCTCCCCTGAAAAAATCTCCCACCTCTAATCAAATTTGGTATGTTGATGCAACATGAATGCAACTGCCAGGTTTTTTAGCACCTTGTTTAAATCAGATTCACATTTTAGACCTTTGAAAAAGACTATTTTAATTTTTTTTAAACGGGGAGAAGGAGGAGGAAGAGGAGGAAACTGGCATGTAAAGACAAAGATTTTTATTTCTAGTTATGCTTTGGGATTATTACAGATTATGTGAAATCCAGACATATTCGTAACTACTGTCTAGGGCTTTGTTAGGAGATCTGCCAGTCTGCACGTCTGTGTGAGCACGCACGCACGCACACACATATACGCCAAGCTAAACTAAAAGGTCCAACACACAGGATTCCTCATGTTAAAAGAGATGTTTAACAGTCATGGCAGCCATCACCGCAGGCCTTTTATTAAACACCGAGGCCCCCTCAGCGGTCATCCTGCCTGATGCCTCTGCATTTCAAATAAACCCACCGACCCCTGAGGACCTTGGCTTCAAGGTTTGAGTCCGAAAGAAAGAGGTTCCGATGATTTGTCAGCCGATTTCCACAGTTCCGCAATGTATTTCTTCCGGTGATTGTGCGCCACGAGGATTTGTGCATGCCTGCTTTTAAATTTTTCAATTCGTTTCCTGAATCGTTCCTAACAGTTCCTGGGAGGGAGAGGAACCAACTTAAGAAGACAAACAGGGCTTTGCATATTTTTGCCAGCTCATCCTCAGCTGGCTCAGCAAAAGTTGAGTTTTTGCAAACAGGAAGGACTCATTTTATCTGTCCTTCAATTACTCCATTCGAAACTATTTGGTGGCCCTAAGAATCAGATTTCTCTTTCCCTTTGGATATTTCTCACCTCTCACTGAAGCTCCTTCGAGGGGGTGGATGGGGTGTATCCAAAAAGGCCTCGGGACCAGAATTTTCGTTCTTAAGCAAAACGGTTGCTAAGTGAGCTGTGCTTGACTTTATGATCTCTTTTGCCGTGGTTGTTAAGCAAATCATGAGTTAAGGGCATCACAGGGTTGTTAAGCAAATCCGGCTTCCTGCATTGGCTTTGCTTGCTGGAAGTTGCCTGGGGAAGTTGCAAATGGTGGTCACGTATGATCCCCGATATGCTGTAACCGTCGTAAATATATGCCAGTTGCTAAGCCCCTGAATTCCGATCATGTGACCATAAGGATGCTGCAATGGTTGCAGGTGTATCAGTTGTAGGTCACTTTCTTCAATACTATTGTAATTTCGTTGACTAAACAAATGGTTGTAAATTGAAAACTATTTGGATGCCCTTGCTGGCTGGATATTTTGAGTGGCTAGCCGAGCTTTCAAAAGTCTTTGGGATTGTTATTGTTATCACCATTATCTTTCCCCTACTTTGAACTTAGAATAACTTTATCGTCACTTTGAATATATACTGATCAGCATACATTAAAATGAAATGTTGTTGCATGCAGCTCTCAAAAGGGTCTCCACCTCCAATATACACTACATAAACATGACAAAATGAATAAATACATACATACAAAATTATGCATATACCTACATATATTATACGACACGGAGAAACAACACAATCTAGTTCGAATATATACATGTACATGCTACAAGCTGAGACTGAGAATGGATAACAACCCTGCAGTGTAAGCCACATTGGTTAGTAGCTACATCTGGGCTGCAGGTGTATGCAGTAGTCATACACTACTTTTGCCAAAATTTCCTCAGATTGCAGCTATTGCTTCCAGGATGACTTTGGGCCACCTGTGTTGTCCCTTAGCCTTAACCTACCTTGCAGGGTTGTTTTGTGGGAGATATGAGATGAGGAAACACTTATTATAGCTGTTTTGAACTCCTGAAGGAAAGATGGGCTATAAAATCTTCAAATAATAAACAATAAGTTAACGGAGGGAGGGAGAGGCTGGAGAAGGCCGATTTAAACCCAAGCATAATAATGACAGTAACTCTTCAAAACAAGAGTCATTGGTGATGATACAAACATCCTGGTAAGCCAAGAAATTAATGCCCGATGTGGAGTAAACAGCACAGGGAAGTGAAGGAACTAAAGTGTGCTATAGAATAAACAACAAACAGGAGGGAGAGAGAGAGAGAGAGAGAGAGAAAGAGAGGAGAAGATTTATCCCATTGTAGTTTGCCTAAATCAGAGCCCACTTAAAATTCTACCCAATTTTGGACACCACAAATCAGAGAAACTGGATACATTTAGAGAGTAACAGATGGATCAGCAAGTTAGAAACTCAAATGTATCAAGAAAGACTGAAGGGAATAGTTATGTTTCCAAGTTCTTATTAATTCTTCTCAAGGCTAAACTTATTTTATTTATGCCAAAATTACATAGCCACCCATCTCACCAAAGGCAACTCTGGGTACCACAAAACAATAGACAAAAGCAGCCACTGCAAAACTAAAAACCTAAAAAGCCGCAGTAATAAATATTATAAAAGCAAAAATATTAACCATAGGCGAAGGGAGGATAAAAATGACCACGACCCCCCACCAATATGGCCATCAAGACATATCTCCAGTTTCCTGAGAGCCCTAGGCCAGATAGCATAACTCGGGAGGGAGGGAGGGGGGTTTCAAAAAATCAAGAGGAAGGGGACCAATCTAATTTTAGCAGGGAGAATGCTCCATATTAAGGTAGGTGCTGCAGCAGAGAAGGCACATCTCCTGGGACCCCTCAAATCTAGGTCCCTAGCTTATGGTACCCACAAGCATGCTCTCTTTATCAGATCTAAAGAGGCAATCTGAAATAACAGGGGAGAGATTAAATTTTATTTGGCTGGCTGGCTGGCTGGCTGGCTGGTTGGTTGGTTGGTTAGTTAGTTAGTTAGTTATATGCCACCCATCTCCCTATAAAACAACTCCAGGCCATTATAACATATAGATAAAATATTCTGCTAAATAGTAGAAGATTAGAAGGATTAATGTTTGAGGACCAGATCACCCTGGAAAAAGATCTCCCTCAAAGTTAACAGAATCTTGATGGCACACCACTATCATCGTCAAAAATATGAAATCGTCTATGATCTCTCAGGAGAAATTCAAAGGAAGCTACAATGTTGGAAACAGAATAGATTTAAATTAAATGTTCATCAACATTTCAGAGCAGTTTCATAGCGATACTGAATATGAAAAAGAGCCTTTGCTGGATGTGCTCAAGAAGAGTGGACAGTTGCCTTGTTGCTTTAGATTAGAGGCAGTCCTTGATTTACGACGGTTCATCTAACAATGGTTCAAGTTAAGACGGTGTTGGAAAAAGTGACTTGCGACCTGTACTCACACTTATGATTGTCGGCCCACCCCTGTGGTCACATGATTACAATTTGGGCACTTGGCAACTGGCTCATATTTATTATGACTGGTTGAAGTATCCTATGGTCAAGGGACTTGATTTGCAACCATTTTTGCTAATTTCCACCAAAAAAAAAAACCCATTCAGGGAACTGGATTCAATTAACAAATATGTGATTCACTTAATAACCACTGTAAAAATTGTCATAAAATCTGATCTCGCTCAATTTACAGCCGCAATGATTTATGATGGACATTCCAGTCCCAAATATAGTTGCAAACTGAGGACTACTTGTAGACTCTTAAAATGAGCAGGGGGTTGGTTTCAATTGCTCATCCAATTTTAGGATTTGTTAACTGAGACCTGGATTGAGAAAACGGTAGGGGTGGAGTTGATCCTGGATGAGTAGAGATTAATAATCTCAGAGAAGTTAGGATTTATTCATTTTTTTTACCTTACTTTCCTTCCAACACACAACCAGGGCCTCTGGTGGCTCAGACTGCTAAGACAGTCTGTTATTAACACAGCTGCTTGCAATTACTGCAAGTTCAAGTCCCACCAGGCCCAAGGTTGACTCAGCCTTCCATCCTTTATAAGGTAGGTAAAATGAGGACCCAGATTGTTGGGGGCAATAAGCTGACTTTGTATATAATATACAAATGGATGAAGACTATTGCTTAACATAGTGTAAGCCGCCCTGAGTCTTTGGAGAAGGGCGGGATATAAATGCAACCCCCCCCCCAAAAAAAATACCAAAGCGGGTTAAATAAAAGGTTAAAAGACACAATTTAAAAGACAATCATAGTTAAAATGACACCTATCAATCAGATTTTAGACACTAATGAGTATGTTTATGCATATTTATATATGTGTGTATCTCCTACCAGCAGAAAGTTAACCACAAGAGAATAGTGATTTTTATCTGGGCTGGTTAATCTGACCTAACTAAGCAGGGAGTTCCAAAGGCACAAGTTTAGTAGGGATGATCCCCAATTACTCTTGTTGTGTCAGATCACTGCATTTATTCTACATACATTTAGCTTTAATTATAATTGGCAGTGGTTTGTGCATTCCATTTTTGCCTGACTTCATTGCTTATATTTGAGCTGTGTACTGTATAGATAAACCTGCCAACACAGCATAATGTATTGGGTGTAAGAACTCTGGCTCACAAAAATACATGCCATAATCAACCTGCTGAAAGCCTTTAAGGACTCACGTCGCACTACTTAATGGGATGCGTTTGAGTTGGGTTGGTCAACTGTACAATTACTTGCCAGTGGTGATTTCCTTTGAAATTTGTGATCGAAGCACTGGCTGGGAATTTTGGGAGCCGAAGGCCCCGAATCTTAAAGTTGCCAAAACTGAGAAACTTAATGCAGTATATAGAAAGTCCTTGACTTTCAACAGCTCATATAATGACCGTTCAAAGTTACAACAGCAATTGACTGTGTGACTTATGACCATGTTTCACACTTACAACCGTCGCAGAATCCCCATGGTCACATGATCAAAATTGACACTTAGCAATTGACTCATATTTATGGCGGTTGCAATGTCCAAGGATCATATGTGACTTTTTGGCAAGCAAAGTCAATGGGGAAGCCAGATCTACTTAACAACTATGTTACCAACTTACCAACTATGGTAGGAAAGGTTGTAAAATGGAGCTAAACTCACTTACCTCTCTCACTTAGCAACAGATATGTTGGGCTCAATTGTGGTCGTAGGCTGAGGACTAGCTGCATGAATCCACTCAAAAACAGCCTATTTAAACTTTTTATTTTTATTATTATTATTATTTATTTATTTATTTAATTTCTATACCGTCCAACTTGAGGTCTTCATACAGGTAGTCCTCAACTTACAACCGCAATTGAGCCCAACCTTTCTGTTGTTAAGTGAAACATTTCTTAAGCGAGTTTTGCCCCATTTTATGACTTTACTTGCCACTGTTGTGAAGTGAATCACTCAAATTGTTAAGTTAGTAAAACAGTTGTTAAGTGAATCTGGCTTCCCCATTGATTTTTGACAAGAAGATCCCACAAAAGATGATCACATAATCCTTGGACGCTGCAACCATCATAAATATGAATCAGTTCCCAAACATCTGACTTTTGATCATGTGACCATGGGGATGCTACGATGGTCGTAAGTGTGGAAAAACAGTCATAAATCCTTTTTTTCCATCCTGTTGTAACTTTGAATGGTCACTAAATGAACTGTTCAAGTCGAAGACTGTATGTCCTAAAACCCAGAAGCCATGTATTCCACTACAGAATTTAAGTTAGAAGAAATCTTTTAAGTCATCTAGTCCAATCTCCGCCTCAGTTCAGGAATCCACTAAACCAAGGCTTTTATACTTGTGGACCGAGGACTCTTGACGCCCCTCAAGACTCTCTTAGGGGCCTACAAAATGAAAATTACGGGGCAGCCTATGTTGAAAAATAATACAATATCAAAATCCCATTGATTGTGAGAAAGAGTTGTATCATCAAATGCATCAATTTTCATTTCTAATACAGTAAATAATGACAAACGTGACCCATACAAGCAAAAGTTATTTTGGGGTCTTTTGTAACTTTTTAAAGGAAATTGAGAGAAAATTGTGAGAGAAGCAAGTTTAAGAAACCATTTAGCCCTCAGTGAGGGGGAATCCAGCACTGTCCAAGGCTGCCACTTCTTAACAGTCGCTGGCTAGAAGATTCTGAGAGTTGAAGTCCATCCATCTTAAAGCTGAGAAAGACTGGCTTAAACGTTTGTCAGGCCAGGAAATCCCTCATATCGTTCAGCTGAGCTTTTCTTTTAATTTCAATCTCTTGATTTCCTGCTCTTGATTTTAACGGAAAACAGCATCACTTTCTCTTACCTTTTGCAGGTAGCGGTCATATCTCCCCTTTTTGTCTGTTGCAAGCTAAACATCTCCAGCAACTTTCAATGGTTTAATTTTTCAGACCTCTTATCCTAGCAGCAATCTTGGGACACCTGCTCCAGCTTCTCCATACCCCCTTTTAAAGTGGGGTGAACATGGTGTTGCTGAGTCACTAAATTATGTCTGACTCTTTGCAACCCCATGGATCACAGCACACCAAGCTCGCATCTCCTGGAGTTTGCCCAAATTCATGTTCATTGCGTTGATGACACTATATCTAACCATCTCATGCGCTGCCATCCCCTTCTCCTTTTGCCTTCAATCTTTCCCAGCATTAGGGTCTTTTCCAAATGAGTCCTCTCCTCTCATTTGGTGGCCACAGTATTTGAGCTTCAGCTTCAGTATCTGTCTTTCCAAAGAAGTCAGGATTCCTTTAGGATTGACTGACTTGATCTCCTTGCAATTCAAGGGTGTCTTCTCCAGCACAATTCGAAAGCATCAATTCTTTGGTGCTCATCCTTCCTTGTGGTCCAACTCTCACAGCCATACATTACTACTGGGAAAACCATAGCTTTGACAATAATAACCAAATACTGCAGAGTTTCACCCATGCTTAGGGCTATTATTACTTCCTGTGATCTATGGCACATATATTTGTTAACACAGCTGACTAACCCTAACCCTGGCCTGTTTAGCTGCTGCATCACATCACTTGTGGTTGATGGTCTCTGTTCTCCTAAATCAGTGGCGTCCGCAGGAGCTGATTGCTTTAGTCAGAATGATGAAAGTAGCATTGGGCTGTCATCTTGCAAACTTTACTCTTCTGGGTATGGAGCAACATTGTATGTTGAAAAAAAGGCCACGGCGGGCATAGCAATACTATGAGGCTGATGATGTCATACCTCACCCTCCACTGTGTCCTAAATCCTTCTCATGTGCATGGCTGCTAACCCAAATCTCTTGGGTCAATTTCCACAATACCCAGGCAGAAACTCTGCTGTCTTGGTCATCAGCACAGAACCACGTTTGGCCGTCTCCCCTTCCTCCCACATTTAGGTACTGCTCACTCCACTCCATGACCTGATCTATACAATTAGGTAAACTTTTCCAAAGGTGGACAAGAAAAAACTTAACACATTTAGCTTTCTGGCAATATTTTTCACATTGCAAATTAAGCAAAGCTAGACCTAAACATTATGCAAAGGAACTCGAGCCTGAAAAAGAGTTTCGCTACTCCGCAGTTTTGTTACTTTTTGGTAAGTCGAGGTTCCTTCCACGAAATCTGTTGTGATAACAAAGTCACAAGGGATGGAAAAAGAGAAAGTCAGACTCAGCGCCATGCAGTTATATACTGCGCTTGCGCTTCGCACAAACTGAGGTCCTAAATGTCCCCTTTTCCGCCCTACTTTAGCTTTTGCGCGTGCGCAGTAGTCACGGTGAAAGAACCAGAGGAAGGCAATTTGTTTTATGAACGCCCCCGTGCCCTTAGATTCTTCTCCTACTTCTGGTCTTCTGCGCGCGCGCAATCTTCTTCAACGGCTCGCTCTCTTCGCGCATGCGTAATACGCGTAGTATTACTACCCACAAGCCGCGTGCCTAATACGTCATCTCCCGGAGCCATCCGGTGGGTTTTC
The DNA here is from genome assembly GCF_028640845.1 of Ahaetulla prasina. NCBI lineage: Eukaryota > Metazoa > Chordata > Lepidosauria > Squamata > Colubridae > Ahaetulla > Ahaetulla prasina. The sequence continues at coordinate 361,122,019 of NC_080539.1, forward strand.
TTTGCATCCGCGCGGCGGTCTTGTCAGGGAGCGTCATGGACGACGAAGAAGAGACTTATCGATTATGGAAAATCCGGAAAACAATCATGCAGGTCAGGAGAAGGTGGAAGAAGGATTGGGCTCTGGGAATGGGAGTAGCTGACAGGGTTTGCCATTCTCACCTGAAAGTTATGGAGCAGGCAGGGCTCTCCAACCTTGGCAACTTTAAGCCTGGTGGACTTCAACTCCCAGAATTCCCCAGCAGCTTTGGGCTCAATTATGGTCGTAAGTTGAGGACTACCTGCATTTTGCCACTATAGTTACTTGCATTCTTTAGCATAGTATTATATTAATATGTAAATGCACTTTTTTTTTGGTCCTTAAATCAGCTGTGTCACGATCGAGGCTACTTGGTAACACAGGATGAATTGGATCAGACTCTGGAAGAGTTCAAAGCCCAGTTTGGGGATAAGCCGAGTGAAGGGCGACCTCGGCGTACTGATCTCACGGTGTTGGTGGCCCACAATGACGATCCTACGGATCAGATGTTTGTCTTTTTCCCAGGTGATTATCCTAAAATAGATTTGGTTATTACTTCCATGCATCTTCATTCATTTATTTATTTATTTTATTTATTTTATTTGCATTTATATCCCGCCCTTCTCCGAAGACTCAGGGTGGCTTACACTATGTTAGCAATAGTCTTCATCCTATTTGTATATTTATATACAAAGTCAACTTATTGCCCCCAATAATCTGGGTCCTCATTTTACCTACCTTATAAAGGATGGAAGGCTGAGTTGGGCCTGGTGGGACTTGAACCTGCAGTAATTGCAAGCAGCTGTGTTAATAACAGACTGTTTTACCAGTCTGAGCCACAGAGGCCCATTCTGCTTTCTTTTCCTGAATTAATTCAGTGACATTTTTATTCAGTTTTTGTTTTTTTCTTTTTTCATGACTTGCAGTTTAAGTTCCTAAAAGCCAATATTTTCTTTGAAGATCTGGAATGAATTTTCCCATCCCTCTTCATCAGTTCTTTCTGCTAGCTGATTTTTACCATCTGTGTATCTTAAAGAAATATATCTGACTTTTATTGTTGTATTTTTAGTTATATTATGCCAGTTAGTTGAGTGAAGTAGTTGAATGTTGTTTTGCCTGTTTTTAAATACAGAGTGGATGAAACAGTGAAATTGGCACATGAACTTTTTATTTACTGTAATGTCATTTGTTAGCGAGGCAGAATTAACAGTTTGACCAGTACACTTATAGCAAAAAAACTACACTTTTTAGTGTGTAGTACAATTATTTTTGATGGTAACAACTGTTTCATGAATGGAGTGCATTTATTCCTTAAGCTGATGGCATATATTTTTTAAAAATTAATGATCAGGCAAAAATTTTATACCATTAAGATTAGTTAGACATTTTTTAGAAAATCTCCTTTTCTAAAAAACCTATATAATGGAGAAATGTTCGCATATTTATAAGAATGGTATGAGGATTGACACTTATAACTTTCATCTTCCGCAGCTGTACTAATTTCTCAACTAAATCAGCTTTTGAAGTACATAAAAATAAATGGTATTTCATTAGACAATTTAACGACTACTTAATCCTCTTTCTGTGGTTTTTGATTATATGATAGGGCAACGGAACAGCTATCGTGCTACTGGAAATTTTATTTGGATAAAATTCCAGCCACTGAAATTATGTTTGTTTGAAACAATGGGAGTTGCAAGCCTCCTGCTTTACTATTAAACCTTTCAATTCATTTATTATTAAATAAGAGTGAATTCTATGTCGGACACAGCTCTGGCTTGACACATGATGCTATGGGGATCTGAATCATGAGAAGAACCCCTAATCAAAGATCCAGAAAGTTGAATTATTGAAGACTTGTTTGAGTGTGGTGTAGGGATCTGCGTTTGGAAAGCATGGGGTGGGGATCATTTCACTGGCAGCCGGGATAGAGGGAGATGTGGGCTGGGCATCACGAAGAGCTGCTTTAGTTCTGGGATCTGGCAGATGACGTGGCAGCTGAGGCTGTCAGACGAGGAGGAAGAGAGCGGCCAGGCATCCAATCAACTGAGGAGTTCAGCCATGGGGCGGGGCATGAGCAGCGCGGGATGTTTAAAAGGGGCTGAGAGGCAGAAGCTCTCAGCGCTGACTTTGTACAGAGAAACTTCGACTATTACTGAGACCTGGTTTGTAGCAGACCCAATAAACGAAGTCACGATTGGAAAAGAAAACCAAGTTGGCATGTTTCTTCTCACGGCGTCTGACATAACTGTGACTGAGCTAGCCGAGATTCTAATCCTGAAGCAGATGTCAGGCCTAATGAACAAAGTATTTTATTTCATGAGATTCTCCACTTACGAACAAACAAAAATCTGTTTTCAGAGGAACCAAAAGTTGGGATTAAAACCATCAAGATGTATTGCCAGCGAATGCAAGAGGAAAATATTACCCGGGCCCTGATTGTGGTGCAACAAGGCATGACTCCATCTGCTAAACAGGTACCTTGAATTTAAATGGGCAGAAGGGATATTGATATAATTTCATTGTTGGCTAATTGTTCCCTAATTTTCAGGGAACAATGATCTCTTCTTGGGGGAGGGCTCTATCCCAAGGCATTATCTTTAATAGAGAACTACATTCAAATTAGAAAGTTCTCAGAGTATTGGACATAGAAGTCTGTTTCCCCACCATCTTAATGTTAATATTTGTGCACATTTTTCACCTTTATGGATGCCACCATATCACTGAATAGCACATCCCAAGTAGCATAGGATTATCCTAGTGGTAAAAGTAAAGATAAATGTTCTCCTCGCACATATGTGCTAGTCTAGGGGGCCGTGCTCATCTCTGTTTCAAAGCCGAAGAGCCAGCGCTGTCTGAAGATGCGTGGTCATGTGGCCAGCATGACTAAACGCCAAAGGTGCATGGAACCTTACATTTTTTACGTGCTTTCGAACTGCTAGGTTGGCAGAAGCTGGGACAAGTTAACAGGAGCTCACCCTGTTACGCAGCACTAGGGATTCGAACCACTGAACTGCCGACCTTTCAATTGACCAGCTCAGTGTCTTAGCCACTGAGCCACCGCATCCTAGTGGACAATCATTTAAATATGAGCCAACAGTGTGTGGCAGCAGCTGAAAAAGCCAATACAATTCTAGTCTGCATGAATAGAAGAGTAGACTCAAGATCACATAAAGTATTAATACTGCTTTAAAAGGCCTTAGTAAGATCACACTTGGAATATTGCATCCAGTACAAGCAATCCTCAACTTAAAACACTTAGTTCGCTTAGTGACAATTCAAAGTTACAACAGCACTGAAAAAAGTGACTTATGACTGTTTACCATATCTCAAGACCTAACATTAAAAACGTCATCAGAACAGCACAACAGAGAATGTTCTTTCTGCGCCAACTCAGGAAGCTCAAATTGTCTAAGGAGCTGCTGATACAGTTCTATAGAGGAACTATTGAGTCTCATCTGGACCTCAGTAACTGTCTAGTTTGGTTCTGCAACCCAACAAGACAGACACAGACTTCAGAGGATAATTAGAACTGCAGAAAAACAATTACTACCAACCTGCCTTCCATTGAGGATCTGTATACTGCATAAGTCAAAAAGAGGGTTGTGAAAATATTTACATACCCCTCGCATCCTGGACATAAACTCTTTTTTTTTTATTTACATTTATATCCCGCCCTTCTCCGAAGACTCAGGGCTGTGAAAATATTTACATACCCCTCGCATCCTGGACATAAACTCTTTTAACTCCTACCCTCAAAATGACACTATAGAGCACTGCACACCAGAACAACTAGACACAAGAACAGTTTTTTCCCGAACGCCATCACTCTGCTAAACAAATAATTCCCTCAACACTGTCAAACTATTCAAATTAGGCTGCATTACTATTGCTATTGGTCTTCTCATCGTTCCCATCACCCATCTCCTCCCACTTGTGATTGCAAGACTTTAACTTTGTTGCTTGTATCCTTGCAATTTATACTTATATTGATTGTTTCCTAGTATGATTTGATTACTTATTGTCCTGTATGACTGTCACTGGGTGTTGTGCCTTGTGATTCTTGATGAGTATGTCTTGTCTTTTTATGTACACTGAGAGCATATGACCAAAGACAAATTCATTGTGTGTCCAATCACACTTGGCCAATAAAGAATCTTATTTTATTCTATTTTTCACATTTACAACTGTTTGCAGCATCTCCATGGTCATGTGATCAATATTCAAATACTTGAGAACTAACTCACATCCATGACAGTTGCAGTGTCCCGGGGTCATGTGATCACCTTTTGTGACCTTCTGACAAGCAAAGTCAATGGGGAAACCAGGTTCACTTAACTGTGTTACCAATTTAACAACTGCAGTGATTCGCTTAACAAAAGTGGCAAGAAAAGTCATATAATGGGGCAAAACTCACTTAACAAATTTCTCATATAGCAGCATAAATTTTGGGCTCAATTGTGATCGTAAGTTGAGGACTACCTGTATTTGATCACCACAATATAAAAAAGATGTTGAGACTCTGGAAAGAGGGCAGAGAAGAGCAACAAAGATGATTAGGGGCCTAGAAGCTAAAACATACAAAGAACGATTGCAGGAACTGGGTATACTAATCTAGTGGAAGGAAGGACCAGAGGTGACATGATCTCAGTCTAATACTTGAAGGGCTGCCACAAGGAAGAAGGAGTCAGCCTATTTTCCAAAGCACCAGAAGGCAAGATAAGAAACAATGAATGGAAACTAACCAAGAAGAGAAGCAACCTAGAAGTAAAGTTTGAGCTTGAGCTTTAAGGTACCAGTAAGAGGGATTGCAATCTCTGTCTCTCTGTCCTCTTTTCCCATCAAGTTCCTTTAATAATAATAATAATAATAATAATAATAATTTAATTTGTATACCGCCCTTCTCCCGGAGGACTCAGGGCGGTGAACAGGCAGATAAAATAAAGACAATACATTCAATAAAAACAATATTATAAAAAACTTATTCCAATAGCCTAAATTTAAAATACAATACAAAATATAAAATAAACCCCAATAAAATCCATATTTAAAACCCTATTAAGCCAGTTTCTTAATATACAGCCCGATCTGCTGCCTCAATGTCTCTCTTCTCTTTCTCTCTTTTAGTCTCTCGTAGACATGGCTCCCAAGTACATCCTTGAACAATTCCTTCAACAGGAGCTGCTGATCAACATCACTGAGCATGAGGTGAAGAAAGAAAGGGGGTGTTGTGTGTGGGGTCATTGGTTCGGCCTATGAGGAGTGCATTGAGAGGAACAATATAAGCTCTGTTATCGTTCAGTTGACAGAAGCTGTTTCTGTGGTTGTTTGCCTGAAGAGTTTTCTATGCATAGCAGAAATTTAGCTATTTTTATATTGTGTTTTCATCGTTTTCTTTCTTTTTGCCACTACAGCTGGTTCCAGAACATGTTGTAATGACCAAAGAAGAGGTGACAGAATTACTGGCCAGATAGTATCTTTTTGCCTTTATACCAGGGGTAAAATGCTCCCACTTCGGACTGGAACAGCTGATCTGGCAGCGATGGCGGCGGGTGGTTCAGAGAACTGGTAGCAAAAATCCCTGCTGAATAGGTCGTAAAAAAAATGCTTTTAAAAGGTTAAAAAAAAAGGCTCTGACGATCCCAGCTGAGCTGCCTGATCGTCAGAGCCTTTTTTTTATTTTTAAAAGCATTTTTAACGACCTATTCTGCTGAATAGGTTGTTTAAAAAAATGCTTTTAAAAGTAAAAAAGATTGCGTGCCACCCCCGCCCCCCGGCGCGCTGTTCTACTTACCCCATGCCTCCTTTTGGCGTGCACTGCGCCCTTGCGTGCACCTTGCATTTGGTGCATGATGCGCAGCCAGTGAACCAGTAGTAAACCTGTTCAGATTTCACCATTGCTTTATATTTACTGTTTTTGAGTATCTTCCTCAGTTTTCTGCTTGTTCTGAGTTGGGTTCCTATTGTCTTTCAAATATTTTTTTGTTTTTGTTTACATTTATATCCCGCCCTTCTCCGAAGACTCAGGGCGGCTTACAGTGTAATATCAGTCAGGGGTTGAATTTTCTAGCATTATCCTGTGTTAAGAAGAAACTTTCCAGGCAAATATGTCTAGGATTTTTAACATGAATATGGGGTTGGGGTTTGGATTGGGCCTATACAACGAGAAGCATAACCGATTGACGAGTAAACCTAATGTATGAGTAAGCATGCAGTCTATTGTCTGAAAACAGCTCCATTGGCATACATTAGTTTGTAAACCTGGGTTTACAAAAATGCATTTCACACAATATATCAAGTGCAAATTAATCACATTGCCTAAAATGAAGCTTTGATTCACTCATGGTGCTAGAACAGACCCTGGATTTCTATGTTCCCCCAAACCACAAATTACCAACTTTATTTAGCTTAAACTAAGCAAGTTGTGTGAAAGTAGCCAAAGGCTCTGTTTTTATATGTTTTGAAAATTTTCCTTTAACTACTGTTTATCAGTAAACTAAGAGAGAATCAGCTTCCAAGAATACAAGCTGGAGATCCTGTAGCTCGCTATTTTGGAATTAAAAGAGGCCAGGTAAGGAGCAGAGAAAGGGAGGCTGAGAATGTGTCATTTCCCAGTAGATTTGATAAATACAGTATAAGGAGGTTATAAGTGGCAATACATTCTGATATCTAAATAGAAGCTCAGGAAGCCTGATGATGAGAGAGAGAGAAAAAGAGAGAGAAAAAAGAGAGGGACTTTTTTGGCTTTCGTATTTCTCTGAGGCATCTGCTTAGATTAAATGGACTTTAGCACAGTTTTAGCGTACTAAAAAGCAGAGACATCACTCTGCCAACAAAAGTGTGTATAGTCAAGGCTATGGTTTTCCCAGTTGCAATGTATGGCTGTGAAAGTTGGACCATAAGAAAGGCTGAGCGCCAAAGAATTGAGGCCTTTGAATTTGGCGAGTCCCTTGGACTGCAAGGCGATCAAACTGGTCAATCCTAGAGGAGACTGACTGCTCTTTAGAGACCAGATCCTGAAGATGAAACTGAAATACTTTGGCCACCTAATGAGAAGGAAGGACTCACTGGAGAAGAGCCTAATGCTGGGAAAGATTGAGGGTAAAAGAAGAAGTGGGTAACAGAGAATGAGGTGGCTGGATGGAGTCACTGAAGCTGTAGGCGTGAGCTTAAATGGACTCCAGAGGATGGTAGAGGACAGAAAGGCCTGGAGGAATGTTGTCCATGGGGTCGCGATGGGTCAGACACGACTTCGCAACTAACAACAACAACAAGCACAGTTCACTTGGGCTTTTGTTAGATCAGGTTTTTTTCTGAATGCTCCTCTCAATTCATAGCTGGCAAACATTACTTACATAATCCTTTCTCTTCCTATTTTCTCCACAACAACAACCACCCTTCGAGGTACGTTAGGGTAGAGAGTGACAGGCCCCAAGTTGCCAAATCCAGGATACTTGGAGGGATCACACTGGGTGAAAGGTGAACTTGGTTTGATCTGTATAGCAGATTGCATGACGAAATCCTGAAATGTTGGCTGTCCGTCAGTCATTTTACAGGGATTCATTCAGGGGGGAAATGTTCCCGGTTCGGATCCGGTAGCGATGGCGGCAGGTGGTTCAGAGAACTGGTAGCAAAAATCCCTGTTCCTCCTCTCCCATGCCCGGCTGAGCCAAAAAAAAAAAATGCTTTTAAAAGTTTTTTTAAAAAAAGCCTCTGATGATTGGTGACCACTTTTAAAACGCTCCATGGCTTAGGACCGGGTTATTTACGGGACCATCTGCTGCCATCTTCTATCTCCCAGCGACCTGTGTATTCTCACAGAGAGGGACTCCTTAGGGTGCCGTCAGCCAAGCAATGTCGGCTGGCGGCTCCCAGGGGAAGGGCCTTCTCTGTGGGGGCCCCCACCCTGTGGAACGAACTTCCCCCTGGACTTTGACAACTACCTGACCTTCGGACCTTTCGCCGCGAACTTAAGACTTATTTATTCCGTCTTGCTGGACTGGCTTGATTTTTTAAAATTTTTAGATGTTTTTTTTTTTAATTCAAAAAGTTTTACAGAAAATTTTTTTCCCCCCTTCCCCCCTCCCCTCCCCCCTCCCTTCACAACGCCCCTCCCCCCCCGACTTCCTGGAACGAGCACAAGGTATAGTTAAAAATAAAACAAACATATGCTAAAAAATTTTCATCCCAACTTAATTATACCCCTACAATCATCAATTCCTAACTTCCCCCGAAAACAATCAAAAATAATACATCATAATCATTCAAAAACAATCTGATAACTCTTAGTCTGATATCTACTTTGAATATAGTCAATCCATTTTTTCCATTCCTTTAAGTATCTTTCTTGCGTATTGTCTTTCAAAAAGGCTGATATCTTCGCCATCTCAGCCAAATTGGCAACTTTCAATATCCATTCTTCTATTGTAGGTACTTCTTTTTTCTTCCAGTATTGTCCTATTAGTAATCTTGCTGCTGTTATTAGATTTAAAATCAATTTAGTCTCAATTACTGTACAAACAATTTAGTCTCAATTACTGTACAAACAAAAAAAATTCCCAACAAAAAAAATTGCGGCAGGAACTTTATCTTCTTTTTCAAAACATTTTGTAAAATCCACCAAATTTTTATCCAAAAGGCCTTTATATCCTTACAAGTCCACCAAATATGAAAATATGTAGCGTCATCACAATTACATCTCCAACATTTTGCTTGCATATCTGGATACATACACGATAATTTCTTAGGATCTAAATGCCATCTATAAAACATTTTATAAAAATTTTCCCTCAGATTCTGTGCCTACGTGAATTTAACATTTCTAACCCAAATTTTTCCCCAAGTTTCCAATAATATTGGCTCCTGAAAATTTTGTGCCCACTTTATCATAGAGTCCTTTACCAAATCCCTTTCAGAATCTATTTCAAGTAACACATTATACAATCTCTTTATATGCTCCTGAGACTGATTTCTAATTTGCTTTACCAAATTTCCCTCGTTCTGCTCTATACCAATTTTCTGATCTTCCTTCCATCTAGCACGTAGTTGCTCATATTGAAACCAAGTATAATTTTTCCCTTCTCCTTTTAGTACGTGCAGAGATTTTAATTGCAAATTACCTCTTTCAGTATACAAAAGATCTTTATATGTAATCATTTCCTGATTCTGTTCTATATTTTTAAATTTTTAGTTGATTTTATGGGTTTGTAATCTTTATTAATTTTAAAGGGTTGATCATATTTTAATATTCGGCCAAATTGAATAAGTTTTTTAATGTTTGTTTTTAATAGCGTATGTGTTGTTGTTGTATTTTATTCTGGCTGTAAACCGCCCTGAGTCCTTCAGGAGAAGGGCGGTATACAAATTAAAATATTATTATTATTATGTTCGCAGCTCAGCTGGGATTGTCAGAGGCTTTTAAAACCTCTTCAGCCAAAGAGGTTGTAGAAAAAATTCTTCTAAAAGGCTCCTCTGACAATCCCACTGAGTTGCCTGATCATCAGAGGCTTTTTTTTTCTTTTAAAGGCAAAAAAAAAATGCTTTTAAAAGTATATATATATAAAAAAAGTTGGCTACGCCCACCCAGTCACATTACCCCCCCCACAAGCCACACCCACAGAACCGATAGTAACAAATTTTACATTTTGCCCCTGGATTTGTTGTATAATCCAGGGGTCTGCAAACTTGGCTCTTTTAAGACTTGTGGACTTCAACTCCCAGAGTTCCTCAGCCAGCTTTGAAGTCCACAAGTCTTAAAAGAGCCAAGTTTGCAGACCCCTGGTATAACCAATCTGAAAAATAATCTGAATAATTTTCTCTCTCTATTTGTCCACATGGATTCTTCAGGTGGTGAAGATCATTCGGCCTAGTGAAACAGCCGGGCGTTATATCACTTATAGGCTGGTGCAGTAGCCAAGAAGTGTCATATAAGGTACTGTAAAGTGTTTCATTATCTTAAAGGTTGTTAAAATAGACATTCCTTCCTTCTTCTTTCATGCTTCCTTCTGCTTTGTCGGATTTGTGTTGAGCAAAGTATGCAAACAGGAGCAGGAGTTGCAAAGTTGAAATTTTATGGATCTTTCTTATTCATTCTGATTGGCAGTGCTGATAAGACAGCCCATGGTTTTCTTTTTCACTATGGAGCAGGGCCTAGGTGGAGAGAGAAGGAGAAATGTGCAAATCAACTGTTGTGGGATTAAAACTCCCATCAAATCCTCATCAACATGGCCAATAATCAGAAGGTTGAGAAAAAAACTAGAGGAATCTAGATTCTTCTCAACCATAAGATGCTAAACCGGTCCCGTGATTGTAGGGTACAAAACTCATGGCATGGTATGGATAAAATGAACAAAAAGAAGCAATTCTCTCTTTCCCAATACTAGAGCCCGAAGAAAGAATCTGAATGAATCAGGATAGATAAAAGGGTTTTGGGTTTTTTTTTACACAGCGCCTCATTCAACTTTGAAATTCCTTACCATGAGATAGTCACAGACCTTGGAAAGCTGCCAGGCTGATATCTTCAAAACCTGGCAAGGAGTCTTGGAGAGTCACAAACCGATTAGGTGAACTAATTGCCTCCTGCAAACTCCATTCCCCTTTCGCACCTCTTTTATTCCCTCTGGGAGGGGCCATTCATCGTCAACCTGTGGCCTTACTCCCAAGTCGACCCTTGTTCTTTAGTTGTTCCCTTTGTCTGGCAACTCTGCGCATGCGCACACTGGGAACAGGCTCCAGCTGTTCGCCTGCCTCACTGATGTCTGTCTCTGAAGGCAGCTGATAGCTGGCATCCTCCCCTGGCCCCCCCTCTGACTCTGACACAGAGCCTTCTCCAGACTCCAAGACTGGCCCATGTTCTTCCCCAACCGTACTGTCCGAATCTGCTGCCAGCTCGGCTGTCCGCTGGCAGACCACAACAGTAACTACTGATGGCAGTGGGACTCCTCTAAAGGCCATCCCCTGGGAGGCTTCTTTGTGCATCAGTGGACATGTCACTTGCAGAATCTCACAGCCAAATACAGGTAGTCCTCAAATTAGGATCACAGCGGAGCCCAAAATTTCTGTCTGGCTAAGCGAGACAGTTGTTAAGTGAGTTGCACCTCATTTTACGACCGTTTTGCCACAGTTGTTAAGTGAACCACTCCAGTTAAATGAATCATGCAGTTGTTAATTGAATCCGGCTTCTCTCCTTGCTTGTAGAAAGCTGGCTGGGAAGGTTGCAAATGGTGATCACATGACCCTGGGATGGTACAACTGTCATAAATATATGCCATTTGTCAGGCGTCTGAATCTTGGTCACCATGGGGATGCTGCAATGATTATAAGTGTTATAAGTCCAGGCATAAGTCACTTTTTTCATTCAAATGGTCATTAAATGAATCATCGTAAGTCAGGGGCTCCCTGTACTCTAACCATCCTGCCTATGGATGTGAGAAGAACTGTAGCTAGTTTTGAAGAACATGGGGTGGGATGAATGAAGTGAGTATGCAGAATTGGCAGAAGAATCTATATAGTTTTTATTATTTGCTGATCAATAATATTTGTACCCAAAGCCAGACTAGAAATGTAACAGACTGTTGTGTGAATCGGAGTTCTCCAATCTACTGAGTCTAGATGTGTTGAACTATAACTTCACCATCTAGCAGCCACGAACGATGGAAATTTTATTTAACTTGGAGGATATCAGCTTGAGGAATGCTGGTGTAGAAAGGACAAGCATATCTGTGATGTCTTAATTGGTATTGTAGTTAATCAGCTACCGTATTTTTCGGCGTGTAAGATGCTCTGGAGTATAAGACACACCTTATTATTGGGGGAGGAAAATAAGGGGGGGAAAATCTGCTAGTTTGAGAGACTGCGTTTGCAGCCTCCAAAAGCTCCATTGGCAAAGGAGCTTCTCTTTGCAAAGGCAGCCTCTCAAACGGACGTTTTGAAGGCTGTTTGAGAGGCTCTCTGTTTGAGAGGCAGCATTGCTGAAAAATACAGTAATTGCGACATGAATACAGTGTCAAGCCTGAATTGGATTGGGGTGTGGGGTTGTTTGTATCATTGGGTATTCTGACATGAATTCAGTTTGACGCAGTTTGAAGCTGAAGGAGGATGGAGCCTTCAGTCAAAACATCATTCCTAGCAGATGAGTCAACCACATTCCAACGGCTCCCATCTTGGTTGGATAATGTGACAGGTTGTTTTGGGAACTTGAGAAACTGAAACTGATATTGGAGTGAAAAGCCCAGGAATTTCAGTACTGGCTTTTCACCAGTTAGTGCCAAGATGGTGTATCTAAATAAATTTGTTCTTTGAGAGAAAGGAAAGCGTCGGAGTTCAATTTGTGACGGATGCATTACTTGGAACCTGACATACAGTATTCAAATTAGACACTAACGCTGCTTCTCTTATCCTATAGCAATGTCTGAAGCTCTTTTTACCTTACCCTGCAGGTGCCGATCTGCTTGCTTAACAGTCTTGAGCATAAGGAACTACGAGAGTTTGCAAGAATGTGAAGAAACGTACCAACTTGAGACTTTGAACTTCAAGCTTCTAGTCCTTTCCATCCAACCAATCGGTCATGAAGAGGAAAGGAGTCATCAGCAGCACAGGAAATGCTGCATTGGTTTTTCCAAACTGGACTTCATCTTGCTTGTATAAGCTGGATGTATTCTTTGTTTATACCACTTTTCTGGAATTTGAGTTAGTTTGGGGTAAATATGTTGGGGCAGCAACAGTTTTTATTTGCCAAATCTGGATGAAGGATACTTTAGAAAGTTTCAGATGTGAGGGCTTCCTTATTCCTTCTGTAGATAACAGAATAAGGAGGGGTAGGAAAACCCTTTTTGGTTTGGGGGACAGAGGGGATCCATTGGATGTGCCTTTCAGTGGCCTTTTATGAGGGGAGAGTAGAGGTTCTAAGGATTAAAATGGGAGAATAGGCTGCTAATCCCCTGGGAATGCAAAAGAAGCTGCTGGGAATCACCTGTAATTATGGACCAGTCACTTTTGTCTTGAAAAATGGACCTGTGTAAACCCTGGAAAGATAATCTGGATTCTTCAGAAACTCCCTGAAGACCTGCTGCCTTCCCTGTTCTAGTCTCAACTATCGCTGAGTTATTGCTAAGGTTCAGAGTTTGCTCAGTGATCCAGAATTTTTTATTTCAATAAAACAGAGCATGTTTTATTTCTCTCTCGTTTTTCCTTGTTGCCTTAAGATGAATTGGAAATCTTTGCCCATTCATAGTCGCTGGGGTGTAGTTCCCCTCGATCTATCCAGTATGGATGGCCCTTTGACCTGTGACTGTGGTATTGGAGTTCAGCAACGACCAACGTTATTGTTAAGGTGCTGAGTAATGAACCCAACCAAACATTAATTTTAGAGGGTTGCAGCTTGCCTGTCTGTAAGAATTGATCCTCTCTGGAACTTATTTTCTCTGACAAAAGCAGGGAGGGAGGGGTATGGAACCCCGAGTGATCTCTATTTAAATCAGGTGGTTTTGAAAAAGGAGATCCGTTGCTTTCTGAGAAGTACGTAAAAAGAAAGGCAATCTCAACTTGAATAAAATACGGAAAATTCTTCAGTGCAGTTTTGTGGGTGGGAGAAGATGGGTAGCTAGGCAACATTACCAGTAAGAGGTGTGAAGCAGTAGTGTTTTAATTGAAAAATGAGCTCTGACTGTGGTAGGCAGCTCACTGAATACCTTGAGCGTAGACGGTTGCACAACAGCTAAATTATTAGATATATGAATATTTCTATGGTAAGGTAATCATTACTAAAAAAGAGGTTAAGTATAAATTACTGATAAAAATAGCCAGCATTTAGTGATTGCCTCATTTAGCAACTGTTCACAGTTAACAACTGATGAAAATATTACTTTGCAATCTATCCTTGCATTTAGAATCTTTGCAGGTCTGTAAATCTGAACAGAGTTCATAAGCACAGCAGTGGCAGCTCTTAGCTACTGCCTTATTTAATGACCAAGTAGCCAGTCCCAATTATGGATGGTAAATGAGGAGAGCTGTATTGTCAAAATCCAAAGCACAGCTATCTTCAGATGGATGCGACCAGGTAGACAGCAAGTCTACCTGAAAAGGTGCTCAAATGTTGAGCTTTTGGTCTCAGGCAGCGAGAGCCAAGGTGAGCTATGATGGGAGAAGCTCTGAAGCAACCTCCAATTCATTTTCCTAGCTACTAATCTGATTCAGAGGAGATGCTAAGCCAGGGCATGGTTAGACATATAGGGTGATGGGGGAATCTATTCTAGACCATAGGTTTAACTATAGTTACAGAATCCCTTAACCGGATTGTACCTGTGGTGTACAGTAGGCTTAGTTACCACGGTGCTAGTTTGCATATCATCTGAGGATGGATTAAAGGGATGAATGGCTTTTAATCTGGGCTAAACCTCTGAATGTAGAAGGGGAGGGTTGGTGTGCCCTTGAAACGGTTGTGGCAATCCTGGCCGCTCCATTTCTCTTCCTCTGAAAGTATAGAAAGAAAGCAGTTGGGTGAGGCTTTTTATCCACTGACTTTAATCCTGACCAGGCCATTGAATTTTTAATTCTTTTTAATGAGAAGTATCGAAAAAAATCCAGGAAGTATTCGCTAACCCAAAGATTCAAATACATATCTATCTATCTATCTATTGTTAGTCAAATGTGACTGGCTTGTGGTTTGTTTGTATTTGTGGGTCTGGTTTCTTATTCACTATTAAGTGGTAGCTTAGACTATCATTTAAATAGGTTGTGGATTGATTCTGGGTTTTTGTCAAACTGCAATATTGTTTGAGTCTGATGTTACATTGTGTGAATTCAGCCAGCTGCCAACCATGATTCAGAACATGATTCAACGTGACATAAGAGCCAGTTCTCACTCTTTAGAAAAGCAGCAGATTAATACAGCATTTTTGAAACTTGGCACTTTAAGATGTGGCACTTTAAGACATCTTAAAGTTGCCTAGTTTGAAAAACTCTGGATTATAAGGAAAGATCTCACAAATGCCTTGTATATATATGGACATAGGAGGAAAGGTTGCAAGAATTGGGTATGTCCAATCTAGTGAAAAGAAGGATTAGAAGCGACACGATAGCAGTCTTCCAATATCTCAGGGGCTGCCACAAAGAAGAGGGAGTCAAGCTATTCTCCAAAGCATCTGAAGTCAGGACAAGAAGCAGTGAATGGAAACTATCAAGGAGAGAAGCAACCCAGAACTAAGGAGAAATTTCCTGACAGAACAATTAATCAGTGGAATGGCTTGTGAGGGCTCCATCACTGGAGCTGTTAAGAAGAAACTAGACAACCATTTGTTTGAAATGGTATAGGGTCTCCTGTCTGAGCGGGGTTGGACTAGAAGATCTCCAAGATCTCTTCCAACTCTGTTATTCTGAGTTTTTTAATGCAAAGAGTTACCTAGGAAACACTAAACACAGTTATTGGGTGTAAATATCACTTCCCCAAATATAGTTTATTTTTTGATACAAGTCTTATAAAAAGAAAAGTGTATAGAGCAGTTTAAAAGGAAACAAGCATCTCATTAAAATAGGCTTACTCACACATACCTATATATAAATACAAGCAGTGAAGACTTGCACTTCAACTTTATTCACTCATTTTTCTCATCCACATCTCAAGAAAATACCCAAAAGTCTTCCTTCGCTGTGTGCTACCGTTCCAGCCTTCTCCAGAAGGCAAAAGATTTCTTGCTGTGGTTTCCTTTTTCACAGATAAATACAATATGCCTTTGCTTTAGATCAGGGTTTCCACCAAAGCCATTTGTAAGACCTGTGGACTTCAACTCCCAGAATTCCCTAGCTACCATTGACAACCTCGATATTACTGGCTGGGGAATTCTGGGAGTTGAAGTCCACAGGTCTTACAATGGCCAAGACTGGGAAACACTGTTTTAAATGAATGCTATAATTCAGTTATGTACAATAGACCTTTAAAGGTAATGTAGCAGTTCCACTAGGCCTTTATTGTGAAATGCCCTCAAATCGTCCACAGTGGTTCTGAAAGCTGTTTAGGTGGCTTAAGCATATTTACCTCACAAATACCTTGCGCTTCTCCTACAGATCTCAAGTGGCTTCTCAGAATCTGAATACTGGTGCACTAAACAGTGTGGTGGATTTCTCCAGCAGATCCCACTTGAGAGTACAGGTAGCCTTTAGCGATCACAACTGGGACCCGCAACTGTTGTCATTCAATATCTGTTCACTAAATGAAATGTGATCGTGATGGATTGGCTTCCACTATGGCTGTTAAGCAAATCATTGCAGTCATTAATTGAAACCTCATGTAACCGTGACTTCTGATTTTACTGTCACCTTCTGCATTGACCACTTGTCGCAAGCCAGTTGCGAATTGCTAACACAAATGTTAGCCATAGGATTGCGGGATACTGTCATGGTCAAAAACATCCTCCTCCTCCAGTTGCCAAATGCCTGAATGACACAAGTGTGTTGCTCAGGTTGTAAATGTGAGGAGTGGTCATAAAGTTATTTTTCCAGTGGCACCGTAACTTTGGGCACTAAATGAGGTGGTGGTTAAGCAAGGTCTCATAAAAGCCCCTTCAGCTGGCTCTACTTGGCACTTTTCATACAGCTGTGCAATAAGCATATAACCCTCCCTACCCCCCCCCCCATTCCCTGATAGGATCGATCCACATCCACAACCCAACGCTGGTCCTCAGACCTCAGTAGGATTTGCACTAGTGGATTTCAGCCTTCAAGTAATCCGTCATCCAGCCAAGCTCATCCAGCATTTTGTCTGTACCCTGATTTTAAAAATACCGTAGTATCCCTGAAGTGGGTTTACTTAGAAACAAATATAATCTGCTAATGTTTAAACAAACATATCTGAAGATCTAGGATCACAATGGGTGTATTGTTTCCTGAAAGGGATGGAACCTCAAGGATGGGAGGGAGCGTCTCCGTCTGTGGCTCTTCTTTTGAAAGAGCGCTCCTCAAGCTACTGCCCCCCCCACCCCTTGTTGGGTTAGGACTATGTAGGAAGAAAGATGGGAGCGAGATCCAAAATTTCAGAAGGGCATTTAGGTCAGAGAAAAGTGTCCTTAAGAAAGTTTGGATGTTGCAGAGTTTTTCCATTGTCTCTGGGCCTTAATAATCTCTCCTCATATAGTTTCCTCCCTGCCTTTTCACACAAGAGTCCCCAGATGTCATTTTGGTATTACAAAGAATGAAAAGCAGGCTGTTATAAATAAGGAGCCTGGTAAACCAGAAGGCCTCCAGAGGATGACTTTGAGAAGGCAGTCGAAGGCCATCTATCTCTTCACTGTCAGTCTCTACACTTAAAAGGATTCTACACTGCTTCCCTCAACTGACATAGTTTTCACTTTTATACCAGGAAATCGAAAACACGTCCTTAGTTGATCAGCAAGTGTGAGAAAAGTGAGTTGTTAGACTGGTTGGTGTTGAGGTCCACCAGAAGACTTTCAACCTTCCTGTCACTGTTCTCCTCATCACCGCCGCTCCTGAAGACAGCATCTCCTTCTGCCTCCCAGCAACTTTCTGCTGGGCCTAGGTGATGTAGGGGTGAAGTATCCTCAGGGTCAGATTGTTCCATGCTGGGCCTCTCCCTCAGGACCGCTTCCTCACTGGCGTCCTCACCGGAGGGGCTCTCCTCCTCACCACTGGTCTCACTGCCTCCTGGACCTGAGTTGGCCCGTGGGATTCCTTCAACGGCTGCATCCGTGCCATCTTCTGGATCAGAATCAGAATCGATAAAGGGAGTGTCCGGTTCTAGGAAGAAAAGAAAATGAACCCAA
Source organism: Ahaetulla prasina (assembly GCF_028640845.1). Classification (NCBI taxonomy): domain Eukaryota; kingdom Metazoa; phylum Chordata; class Lepidosauria; order Squamata; family Colubridae; genus Ahaetulla; species Ahaetulla prasina. The sequence continues at coordinate 361,139,808 of NC_080539.1, forward strand.
TTGAGCCAAGAGTGGGATGTTCCTTGTGACACAAATATGGCGCGTTCTTGGCTTGTGATGCCAAAATTCCACCAGCTGAAGGAGAGGAGGCCCCAATGGCCTCCATCTTAGAAATATTCCAATTTAAAAGCATTCTAGCTTTTAATAATTCCCTCAACACTGTCAGACTATTTACTAAATGCACTATTAATCTTCTCATCGTTCCCATCACCCATCTCCTTCCACTTATGAGAATAATTTTGTTGCTTGTATCCTTATGATTTATACTGTAATTGATTGTTTACTGATTGCTTATTTGTACTCTATGACTATCATTAAGTGTTGTAAGTGTTGTACCTTGATGAAGGTATCTTTTCTTTTATGTACACTGAGAGCATATGCACCAAGACAAATTCCTTGTGTGTCCAATCACACTGGGCCAATAAAAAATTCTATTCTATTCTATTCTAATTACCACCCTTGTTCCTGAGGGAAGAAAGATAGTCTGGCGAGAGTCTTATCTTTGGTGATCAACAAGAAACCTATTTGACCCATTTTGGGAACTGTTCGGGTTGCTTGCACCTGACACGCACCTCCTTTTTTTGACCTGCAATTTCTGCTTCTTTTCACAAGTGCCAAACAAATAGCAATAGCACTTAGACTTATATATCTTTTTCACAGTGTAAACCCTTCTAAGCGGTTTACAGCATATTGCCCCCAATAATCTGGGTCCTCATTTTACCGACCTTGGAAGGATGGAAAGCTGAGTCAACCTTAAACTGGTGAGATTCAAACTGCCAAATTGCTGACAGCTGGCAGTCGGCAAAAGTAGCCTGCAGTACTGCATTCTAACCACTGGGCCACCACGGCTCATCTTGTAATAAGATCACCCTTACAAGAATAACATGTCAAACATTAAAATACGAAATTCCACCTCACCTCTGAAAGAATCTTCATCAAGAGCGGCTTCTGTCTGCTCAGAGGTTGTTTCAAGATACTGGACTTCACTGTGGGGTTGTGTTCCTTCATCCTCCTGGATACATGGAATTGAAGGCATTAGTAAGATTAACTCTAAAATGAGATGATGCTGATCAAAAGATTACCACTGGCAACCACAGGGTCTCCAGCAGGTTCTACTCACCTGGTTCCTGACCAGCTCTTCGTCTTCCCTGATCGTTTCTTCTGTGCCATCTGAAGATACCCCATCGGATTCAAAGATAGTAGCATAGAAATTTATGAGTGCCTCAACAATGCATGCCTGGTGGGGATAATCCACCAAGGAAGAGAGGGAGATGGTAGCTTGGGTGGGTCGAGGACGCATTAACGTGGGGCCAAAGACGATTCCCAGGTTGCTAGAAGACATTTTATTGTCATCTTCAAGTTCTATAATCCTAGAACAGAATTGGACAAAGAGATGCATAAAGATCACCACATTACAAAAAAGATGTTGAGACTTTGGGGAAAAAATGCAGAGAAGAGCTATTAAGATTGCTCTTAAGGCCTAGAGACTAAAACATATGAAGAACGATTACAGGAACTCGGTATGGCTAGTCTAGAGAAAGGGATTATGATAGCAGTTGTCACTTTTTTTCAGTGCCTTTGTAACTTTGAATGGTCACTAAATGAAAGGTTGCAAATTGAGGACTACTGTTGTGGCTCCAGCCCCCAAACCTGGCCCCATTCCTGAAAGTGACTCTGAGAGTGAGGGGGAAGGGCTGGTAAGGCTTACCTCAGGAGCATCGATTCCTTTGGCCCGGCTCCAGGAGCCAGAACCAGGCCAGTCGGAGGACGTAATGAGGCCTACATCCCCTGATTCCTCCCTTCCTCAGGCTACAGACGCAGCTGATAATCATACCAATCAAGCCTGGATCGAGCCGCGCTTCAGAAGATTAGAGAGGCGGCGTCATCAAAGGGAAGGGTGGGGCAGGAGCCCCACCTCACAGGATATATAAAGAGATTTGGGACTGCTCTCAGTTCCACGGGAAGCAAATTAGCTGAACCGTGTTGAAGTGAGCTGAAGCCTTAATCTGTTTGAACTTTTTGGCAGGCAGCTGCATTTTCCTAGCCAGGGCTGATAAGAGCCGTGTATCCACTGGCTGAAGGCCAGCTTGTTACTCCAGAGTGAGGACGGAGACACAACAACTACTTGTAATCGTTTTCCTGACCCAATTTTGCCACGTAAAGCAACTGACCTCTTCAGGTGCTGCGTGATACACTTCAAGGTGGCAAAGTTCTTGGCTGGAAGTTCTTTGAGCAGCTCCTTCAGCTTGGTGACCATGGCTTTCTCTGACTCGCTGCTTGCGTCCACTGGCTCCCCAGTGCTTCTCCCTGCCCTGCTGTCGGACCGACTCTGCAAGGTCTCCTTGGCCAGCCCCATAAGGCTGTTGTACATCCGGAAGGGCATGATTGGTTCTGGGAGCTGAAAGGAGGGAGAGTCACAGGAAAGTAAATCATATGGCATGCCAGCTGGTTTACAAGACAAGAACCTGGATCCTGGATCAAAACACATCACATTTCCCAGATGTATTTAGGAAGCCCATCAACTGAATTTGAAAGCAACAGTTTTTGATGCTACTTTGAACTTGGAAGATCAACCGAAGCTAATAAACATAGAACTCTTCTGCAAATTATTTTCCTCTCTTATGGGATGCGGTGGCTCAGTGGCTAAGACACTGAGCTTGTTGATCAAAAGGTTGGCAGTTCAGCGGTTCGAATCCCTAGTGCCGCGTTACAGGGTGAGCTCCCGTTACTTGTCCCAGCTTCTGACAACCTAGCAGTTCAAAAGCACATAAAAAATGCAAGTAGAAAAATAGGGACCACCTTTGGTGGGAAGATAACAGCGTTCCGTGTGCCTTTGGCGTTTAGGCATGCCGGCCACACGACCATGGAGATGTCTTTGGACAGCACTGGCTCTTCACTTAGAAACGGAAATGAGCACCGCCCCCTAGAGTCAGGAACGACTAGCACATATGTGCGAGGGGAGACTTTACCTTTATGGTGGCATTTAATGGCAGTGAATTCCATAGGTTTACCCATACTGAGGTTCACCCATATTCCCAACCGAGAGTCAGTTTGGTGTAGTGGTTAAGGTGCTGGCCTAGAAACCAGGAGACAACGAACATTAGTCCCACCCTTAGGCATGAAAGCTGGCTGGGTGACTTGGGGCCAGTGACTCTCTCTCAGCCCAATCGACCACACAGGATTGTTGTGGGGGAGATAGGAGGAGGAGGGAGCCTTATGGATGTTCATTGCCTTCAGTTATTTATAAAAATAATAAAGGTGGGATAAAAATCTAATAAATAAACAAAATGTATTTCAGAAAGAATCGGGAAACACCTTTTCCAACTAACATATTTTATTAAAAGGAACCGCAGCTTCTATGAGCAGTAGCTCTATACAATATATCAAATGTCCCGAGTGTATAATCTGATGCAGAAATTATTATTTATTACATTTATATGATCCCCCATCTCACAGTTTGAAACAGTCTGGGCAGCTTATTTAATTTACAACTTAACTTGGGTTAAGGGAAAAAGTGGAGGAAAATATATATTTAGACATTTGGAGGCTGTTACCACATTGCTGTGAATCCGTTTCACTGGATTTTCATTTCACTAATCTTGGTTAACCAAAGGCAAGGCAGAAAAAATTCCATCCGTATTTTCCACATTATTAACGTAACTTTACAGAATAACAGAGCAGCATAAGAGAGTTGGAAGGGACCTTGGAGGCCTTCTAATCCAATTCCCTGCTGAGGAAAACTATTTCAGACAAATGGATGTCCAATCTCTTCTTTAAAACTTCCAGTGTTGGAGCATTCACAACTTCTGGAGGCATGTCTTTCCATTGATTAATTGTCCCAACTGTCAGGAAAAATTTCTCCTTAGTTCTAGGTTGGATAAATTTCCGGACAGTTAGAACCATTAATCAGTAGAACATAACTATCTTTCTATGTGAACAGGGTACTATTCTCTTTCTTCTCCTCCTCTTTGGGCTAAAAAACTTCTGGTTTTTCAGTGGTAGAGCAGGTGCTCCACCTTTTGGCCCAAAGATTGCCATCACTCTGCGGGCAGCCTCACCTGGCGAAGGTAAAGCTTCAGCACGTTGCTGATGTCATGTGGGGAGGCCTGAGACAGCTCAACCAGCTCTTTCCCATTCTCAAAAGCCTGACAGAGCTTCTCCACGCGGGATTTCACTCCATTAACACGGTAGATGCCCTAAAGAAGACAGAAAGGAGTATCGATCAGACAAAATATTGCCATCTTGATTATTTTTTTTTAACCTAATCCCTCCTCTGGATGTTCTTGTTTCAGGGATGCCCAGGAAGTACTGCATTCAGTTTTGGTTGCCGCGATGTAAAAAAGATGCCGAGACTCTAGAAAGAATGCAGAGAAGAACAACAAAGATGATTAGGGGACTGGAGGCTAAAACATGTGAAGAACGGTTGCAGGAATTGGGTATGTCTAGTTTAATGAAAAGAAGGACTAGTGGAGACATGATAGCAGTGTTCCAATATCTCAGGGGTTGCCACAAAGAAGAGGGAGTCAAAATATTCTCCAAAGCACCTGAGGGTAGAACAAGAAGCAATGGGTGGAAATTAAACAAGGAGAGAAGCAACTTAGAACTAAGGAGAAATTTCCTGACAGGGGCAGGGGGTTGGACTAGAAGGCCTCCAAGGTCCCTTCCAACTCTGTTGTTATTATTATAAATAGACAGAAAAAATGAACCACAGTAATTATAATGGTGTGATTGAAGCTCTGCCTATTTTTTATGTGTTACTCACAGAGTTTTGATCCCTCTGTCACCTTGGAAAAAAATATTACAACCACACCAAGCTTTTACAGCAGACATGTGCAACTATTTTACAGGGTTTTACAGGCATACACTTTTGCATGTCAGAAGTGGACAAGAACAGAGCAAATAGTAACTTTGCCTCCCTTTAATTTAATAGCTCATAGAATTATTCCCCAGGCAGCCTTCCTTTCTATCACATGACAGATCACAGTTAAACACAGCTTGGTTTCACTCTCTTTACCTCTGTGGCTCAGACTGGTAAGACAGTCTGTTATTAACAGCAGCTGCTTGCAATTACTGCAGGTTCAAGCCCCACCAGGCCCAAGGTTGACTAGCCTTCCATCCTTTATAAGGTAGGTAAAATGAGGACCCAGATTGTTGTATATTTTGTATACTTTGTATATAATATACAAATGGATGAAGACTATTGCTTGACATAGTGTAAGCCGCCCTGAGTCTTCGGAGAAGGGCGGGATATAAATGCAAATTTAAAAAAAAATCTATTGGAGACCCCACAGCAGGGTTTCCCAATCTTGGCTACTTTAAGAGATGTGGCCTTCAACTGCCACAAGCTATGGCTGGCTGGGGAATTCTAGGAGTTGAAGTCCATGCCTCTTAAAGTGACCAAGATGGGAAAACCCCAGTTTATAGCAGAACAAAGCAGAACCATCGCAGTGATTTTTGCTGTGAAATTTCAGCTGGTTCTTGACTACCCCAGTCTTCAAAGATCAGGGCTCATCAACTTAACCATTAGGACAGCGGTGAAATGCACTTACCTTCGCTACTGGTTCGGAAATGTGAGTGTGCGCGCCTCTTCTGCGCATGTGCAGGGCCTTCTGCGCATGCGCAGAGGGTCAAAAATGGACGTAATGACGTCCCAGTGGCTGGGTGGAGCCTCCTGCCTCTAGCCCTACCGGTTTGCGCAAGCCGGGTAGATCCGGCCAGATTTCACCGCTGCATTAGGATTGCTAGCTTGATGGCCCAATTCCCAAGCTCTGGAGCAGAGGAATGTTTTCCCCTCTGTAAATAACTTTCTTTCATTACAGGTGCTCCACCTCTTACTTTTGTTTTCATGGCCCGCCTTTCGATCTCGTTGATGCACTTCTTGATGATGAAGGGGACGCCATCAGAGCCGGTGTGGGAAGCCTGAGCAAAGTCTCGCCCAAAGAGCTGCAGTTTGCCTTGAAGTTTCTTGTGTCCGCACTGAATGGCCAGGGTCTCCAGGCATTTCTTGTGGCAGGCTAAGTAACACTGGGGAAGAGGAGGCAGAGGCAGAGAGAGTGGAAGTGAAACAGCTGTACAATTAGGGAGTTTGTGCAGTTCCAGAAAGAGCCACTGGGTGGCAATATGTCATTAACAAGAGGGTTTTGTTTTTTTTTAGGTAGGGTTTCTCAAGGCAGGTTGGGGAATTGTGGAAGCTGGAAGTCCATCCAGCTGAGATTGAGAAACACTGTAATACAGGTAGTCCTTGACTTTCAACCATTTGTCTAGTGACCGTTCAAAGTTACAATGGCACCAGAGGTGGTATTCAGCAGGTTCTGACCAGTTCTGGAGAACCGATAATGGAAATTTTGAGTAGTTCGGAGAACCAGTAGTAAAAATTCTGACTGGCCCTGCTCCCATCTATTCTCTGCCTTCCGAGTCCCAGCTGATTGGGAAGAAATGGGGATTTTGCAATATCCTTCCCCTAGAGTGGGGTGGGAATGGAGATGTTAGAGTATCCTTCCCCTGCCATGCCCACCAAGCCACACCTACCCAGCCACGCCCACAGAACCAATAGTAAACAAATTTGAATCCCACCACTGAATGGCACTGAAAAAAGTGACTTATTACACCTACGACTCTTGCAGCATCCCGTGATCAAAATTTGGACACTTGGCAACTGGCATGAATTTGTGACGGTTGCAGTGTCATATGATCACCTTTTGTGAAAGCCAGATTAAGTTTACAACGGTGTTACTAACTTAACAACCGCAGTGATTCACTTAACAAATGTGGCAAAAAAAGGTTGTAAAATGGGACAACATTCACTTAACAACCGTCTTGCTTAGCAACAGAAACTTGGCTCACTATACTACAGTATAGTGTAAAGTTTTATATGCACTGAGGAATCAAAAAAAAAATATGTGACTCGCTTTATTGCAATATTTGCTGTAGGGTGATGGCCTGGAATCAAATTTGTAATACAGATAGTCCTTGACTTACGACCACAACTGAGCACAAGATTTCTATTGCCAAGTGAGACAGTTGTTAAATGAATTTTCCCCATTTTACTATCTTTCTTGCCACAATTGTTAAAGTGAATTGCTGCAGTTTTTAAATTAGGAACTTGATTGTTAAGTGAATCTGGCTAACCCCCATTAACTTTGCTTGCCAGAAGGTCGCAAAAAGTGATCACATGACCATTGTCATAAATGTGAGTCAGCTGCCAAGTGACTGAATTTTGATCTCGTGACCATGGAGATGCTACAATGGTCGTAAGTGTGAAAAATGGTCATAAGTCACTTTTTTCAGTGCCGTTGTAACTTTGAAGGGTCACTAAATGAATTGTTGTAAGTCGAGGACTACCTGTATCTCCGAGGTGTGCCTGTACCTTTCGTGCTGCCTCCCCTTTGCCTGTCCTACCTCTTCACATTCAGCTCCCTGGAAGTAAACGTAGCTGTTGCACTCTCGGCATTTTGAGGGTGTCCGCAGCTTCCTCAGCCGGTGGGTTTGGGCAGCTCTGGACAAGCTGATATGCCGGAAAGGGCCGGTGGGCGTAGAGATTCCTGGAGTCATTTCATTAATACCTGGTAACCAGAAATTTTTAAAAAAGGCAAAGACTAAAACACCAACCAAATCTGCAGTTTATTATTAGATTTATTGTTAAATATTTTTATCCTGCCTTTCTTATTTTTTTAATAAGTAGCTTAAGTCGGCAAACATATCCAATACTCCTTTCTCGTCCCATTTTCCCTACAATAGCAACAAACAACCCTGTGAGGTGGATCAGGCTGAAAGAGAGTGACTGGTCCCGAGTCACCCAATTGGTTTTCATCTGTAAAGTGCGACTAGAACTCACAGTCGCCTGGTTTCTAGATAAACACCTTAACCACTGCACCAAACTGGCTCAGTTGCCTCTCTGTCTTGGCAACTTGAAAACGGATGGACCTCATCTCCCAGAATTCCCCAGCCACCCATGCTGAAGGTCCTTTCCCACTCTATGATTCTATGCGTACGGTAACATTGCATCAGAGTTGCTTTTTGTTCCGTTTCCTTTATCTGATTACACGAATCTGGAGGGGGAGGGGCCAAACGAAGTAAAAGTTACAGTTGTATACAACGCACAACATTCGAGGACAAAATGTCGAAGTCCACCAATCTTTAAAGTTACTAAGGTTGAGAAACACTGCTCCAGCTTCTAGTTGTGGATTTTATGCCTATTTTACTGATTTTTCCCTTAAGTCCCTACAAGCAGGGGTCTCCAATCTTGACAACTTTACAACTTGTGGACTTCAATTCCCAGTATTCCTCAGCCAGCATGCGCTGGGAATTCTGAGAGTTGAAGTCCACAAGTTGTAAAATTGTCAAGGTTGGAGACCCCAGTTCTACAGGTAGGAATTTTACCACTAGCTTGTATTATTCCACTAATACTTACTCTGTTCAAAGGAAGGTGAATTCCCGTCAGGATCATCTTTAGGGGTCAGCGATCCATTTGAAGGCATCTGAGGAAACTCACCTAACCAAGAGAAAGCCTCAGTTTTAGATATTATCAAATTAGATCCCAGACAGCAGAAAAAGGAAACCATAAAGATGTCAAAAACAGCCCTATCTAGGGGTCAACATGTGGCACAGTGTGTGATTTTTGGATAACACCTTGCAAGAATTCCATCCCCCCCCCCAAAAAAAATGTTTCTCTTGGTTGCTGCTCTCGCTGGGAGAGCGTCTTGTGCTGCACAGCGAAATTTAGCACTAGTGAGCCGTCGCTTTTCTCTAAGGCTCATCTGGAAAGTGCTGCAGCAAGAGAAGCAGCCAGGGTGAATGCTGTTTCTCTCTGCTGCAGGCCTGTAGTGCCTTCCGGATGAGACTTACAGAACCCAAAGTGGCAGCTCGCGGCTGCTAAATTTCACTGTGCTGCACAAGACATCTTGCAGCAAGGGCAGCAGCGGAGAGAAACAGCTGCCAACCTGGAGAGCACATGGAACATCTCCGCGAGCGACCGAGGCTCGCCCAATACCAAGGGCCAGAAGAAGTGGCTGCAAGAACTGAAAGACTACGAAGATTCAACCTGGCTGCTTCTTTCCACTGCAGTGCTTTTCAGATGGGACTTCTTAACAGGTAAGAACCTTACCCAAACTGCTTCGGTCCTCCTGTGCCCATTCCACATCCTTCTACCTGCACTGCCCCCCTGCAGTCCTTCGGCTGAGCATGGCAGGCCGCAGGCTGGATAAATGGCTTTGGCCTCGGAGGGGCATAGTTTGAGGCCAGAGGAGGACATGTGGGCCGCATGCGGGTGGAGGATCCCCGAAAGGCCAGAGCCAGGGACTAATAGAAAAGCCAAGCTGGGGCTTTTGAGATAAGGAAAATTCCATAGTCTAGAAGAATCTTGGGAGTTTTGGAGACCCAGAAAGCTGGAGTATGTAGAATCCGGCTGAATTTTCAGATTTCGTCTCAACCACAGAAGTGATTGGTGATTTTAGCTCAAATGCCCTCTTTGAGTGTAGCTTATCTTCAACTCAAAATGTCTTCTTGAGTGATTGAAGGGTAGAAACAAGTTGTTCTTCTAAAGCTCCCTGAATTTAATGACTCTTTCCATAGCTGCCAATGTAGGATCGGGTGCATTGATCAAATATAAATTGAATGAAGGAATGGGAAGAAATAAATATATTGATGAAAGTAGATTTACATACCCCTCGCATTCTGGAAATTAACTGTTTCAACTCCTACCCTCAAAACGACGCTATAGAGCACTGCACACCAGAACAACTAGACACAAGAACAGCTTTTTCCCCGAAGGCCATCACTCTGCTAAACAAATAATTCCCTCAACACTGTCAAACTATTTACTAAATTTGCACTACTATTAATCTTCTCATCGTGCCTATCACCCATCTCCTTCCACTTATGACTGTATGACTATAACCTTGTTGCTGGTATCCTTAAGATTTATATCGACTGTTTCCCTATGACTATCATTAAGTGTTGTACCTTAGGACTCTTGATGAACGTATTTTTTCTTTTATTTACTCTGAGAGCATATGAACCAAGACAAATTCCTTGTGTATCCGAGAGCATATGCACCAAGACAAATTCCTTATTGATCACACTTGGTCAATAAAGAATTCTATTCTACTCTACTCTACTCTACTCTACTCTACTCTACTCTACTCTACTCTACTCTACTCTACTCTATACTCTACTCTATACTCTACTCTACTCTACCCTACTCTACTCTACTCTACTGTCTTATTTGATTCTTTTCAGCTCAGATCCTAATGGAACTTGCACAATCCATAGGTCAGGGAAGATACCTGTGCTTGTGGTAGAGGATTCCAGATTGTCCTTGGTCTCTGTGATGGCTGTTGGCCATGATTTGTGTACCTGGTGACCTCGCCCACCTACGGAGCCAATGACAAGGTAGATTTCATTCCTACACACGCAGAGTCAGACAAGAGGTTGGGCCTTTGCAATGCTGACTGGTTCTTTGAAACAGAAAAAGCATCTCCCAGTCAGGCACTTTGCCAATATAGCTGGATCTCGGTTAGTGCAGACGGAGAATCTCATGAAGGGGTTGGATTATTTTGACCCGCACTACAGATCATCCTTGGTTTATGACCACAATCGAGCCCAAAATTTCCATCGCTAAGGAAGGCAATTCTTAAGTGAGTTTTGCCCCATTAAGCAAATTGCTGCGGTTGTTAAGAGAATCTGCAGTCGTTAAGTGAATCTGAACCTAACAACCACCTTGTGTATAGTCATGAAAATTCTGGTTGTTAACTGTGGTTGTAGGTTGAGGACTACCTGAGCCTTCCTTTCAAGCAGCTCCTATTGCTTCTGACCACTTCTGAGATCAGGCAAGAGCTTTCTCCAGTAATGAGCGATAATGAATCTTTGAGTCAGAGGAAAACCCCCAGTGTGAAATGACTTGTTCCTGTTGCACATCCCATTTCTGTCTCCACGGTCTCTGTTTCTAGTCACTGCTGGACTCTGAGTTTCTTCCAGGTGACCAAAAGTAACAGATGCTCCTTGCCTGGAGGGTAATGCTGGCAGAATAAGATATGGGAGGAATACTATTCGAATCCTGGAACAGCTAAAGATCATCTAAGCCGGGCTCAGTCATAAATAGAATAACAGAGTTGGAAGGGACCTTGGAGGTCTTCTAGTTCAACCCCCTACTTAGGCAGGAAACCCTACACCACTTCAGACAAACGGTTATCCAACATCGTCTTAAAATTTCCAGTGTTGGAGCATTTACAACTTCTGGAGGCAATTTGTTCCACTGCTTAATTGTTCTAGCTTTCAGGAAATTTCTCCTTAGTTCTAAGTTGCTTCTCTCCTTGATTAGTTTCCACCCATTGCCTCTTGTTCTACTCTCAGGTGCCTTGAAGAATAGCTTGACTCCCTCTTCTTTGTGGCTGCCCCGTAATATTGGAACACTGCTATCATGTCATCCCATGAGCTGGGACAAGTTGACAGTGATCTCGTGGGGACCTGGCCGAAAAAGATGCTGCCAGAACACATTTGTGCTGTGGTTAGATCCTAGCAGGGGGCCTGGCCACATAACAGCAGGACCTGCTTTGAGAAGAGGTTTAGCTACATATGTTACCCGGGTCTATTTCTCCTTCCAGATCCAAGCCAAGCAACTTATGCAGAGACACAGAAGGGCCAGTTACAACCCTTTGGAGATGTCTATGGACCATGGTGTTTTTTTTTCAAAACGCAACTGGACTTTTTTTGTTTTTGAACAAAAACAACAACAAAAACAAAGCCCGGTGGCCTTTTGAAAAAGCACCTTTGGGAGGGACAACCCTTTGAAGACGTATATTTTGAAAAGCACAGAGCACGTACATTAAATAAATAAATGCATACATATAGCAACAGAGTTATTTTCTTTCTTTTTTTTAAATTTGCAGTATGACATGAGGAATGGGCCTCAACTTAAAAAAAAGTTTGCAGCCATGTGTCTGGGGTGATGTGGACAGAGGATTGGATTATCTTCAAGATCCCTTCTGAGGCTACAGTTCTAAGACATGGGAACACTGCAGGGATCTGTCTAATGCAGGGGTCTCCAACCTTGGCAACTTTAAGACTTGTGGACTTCAACTCCCAGAATCCCTCAGCTAGCAAAGCTGGCCCAGGAATTCTGGGAGTTGAAGTCCACAAGTCTTAAAGTTGCCAAGGTTGGAGACCCCTGGTCTAATGCAGCCTCCAATGTTTAGGACCAAATTTACAAATACCTCTGGCAGGGCATTAAGGAGCCCTGTGTTTCTTCCTAGTATCTCCACCTACCATCTATCTTTTAAAACTATGTGAGACGTATGTCTCTTGAAAGCCTTTCCCCCCCAAATGAATCGTGACCCCCCACCAAAAGTAGTTAGAATCAAGTAAGTAACTAAATAAATGCAGCAAATAAATAAATAAACGCAGCAAATACATACATACATACATACATACATACATACATACCAGTGGTGAAATCTGAATTGGTTTACTACCGGTTCGCTGGCTGTGCATGCGCAGTGTGCACCACGCACCAAATATGAGGTGTGAGCACGCACGCACACAGTGCACACCAAAAGGAGGCATGTGTTAAGTAGAACAGCGTGCAGATCAGCTGTGGCGTCTGATTTTTTTTTTAGTTTTAAAAGCATTTTTTTACAACCTAATAGATTGTATAAAAATGCTTTTAAAAGTAAAAAAAAGGCTCTGCTGATCGCGTGGCTCAGCTATGATCGTCAGGGCCTTTTTCTTAACCTTTTAAAAGCATATTTTTACAACCTCTTTGGCCAAATAGGTTGTAAAAACATGCTTTTAAAAGTAAAAAAACGGGCTCTGACGATCGCGCAGCTCAGCTGTGATCGTCAGAGCCTTTTTTTTTAACCTTTTAAAAGCATTTTTTAAAAGAAGCGACAAGTGGGCGACCGGGTGACTGGGTGGGCATGGGCTGTGGGGGGCAGGGATTTTTGCTACCGGTTCTCCAAACCACCCGCCGCCATCGCTACTGGATTGGCCAATCCAGTCCAAACCGGGAACATTTCACCCTTGATAAATACATACAAAAACAGAACCTATTGTTTTTACAGAAACTAGAAGATATGCTAGCCTGTGAAGAAATTACATTGTATACATATTTCTAATCTCATGAGCTAGGATGAAGTTTGAGAATTATACATAGGAAGGCCTCTGCTACCCTAGAAACCGGTCTTAACCAGAACTTACTTATATGATAGCTACTCTAGAAACAAGCCCTAGGAACTAGGACCATAAGAGGTAATTTGTAAATAAGGGCGGTGGGGGGGGGGCGATAGAATTAGAGTAATGGGAGATGTAATCAGGGGCAGAGATAATGTATTCACTTTCAGATGCTTCGGATAGGTTGTGACGGCACGAGTACTAAGCCAATGAGGAAAAGGTGGAAGGTAAATTTGCAATTTCAATCGGGAATATAAAGAAAACATAGTGATGATTTAAGGTGTGTGTACTGTACTTGCATGTGCGTGGTGAACCCGCTTTGCAAAGTAGTAAATAAAAGTACCACTCTTGGGAGTTTTGGCTGGTGGTTTTTGTTTTTGTTTTATTTGCATTTATATCCCGCTCTTCTCCGAAGACTCAGGGCGGCTTACACTATGTTAGCAATAGTCTTTATCCTATTTGTATATTTATATACAAAGTCAACTTATTGCCCCCAACAATCTGGGTCCTCATTTTACCAACCTTATAAAGGATGGAAGGCTGAGTCAACCTTGGGCCTGGTGGGACTAGAACCTGCAGTAATTGCAAGCAGCTGCTGTTAATAACAGACTGCACTAGCAGTCTGAGCCACAGAGGCTCATATGGTTTATTTCAAAACTAGACAACGAATCCCACGCATACAGACAGACAGGCAGGCAGACAGACACGTTTTGCATTTGGGAGCAAATTCATACTAAATTTACTGGAAATCCTGCAAGGGAGGAATCAGAACGATGCACCTGGAAGCCAAGTCCTGCTGGAGACGTTATCCATGGTACAAAACCAAGGGATCATTTAAAGGGCGGGAGAGGTGCAGAAATCCCGCTTCAGCAGAAAAATTAAGCTGTTTCCTCACCTCGTTTTTCAAGCTGGGTGGGCCGGTTCTGAGGGTCTCGGCCTGCCGCTGTGTCACCTTCGGAGGCTGCTCCGTCTTTACTGGAGGTGTCAGAGCTACTCGTTCCTGTGAATTCACTAATACTGCAGCTGCCTTTTCTTGCCCGAGTCACCGGGGAGCTGTTGAAGAGGGAATACAGGTAGTCCTCGACTTTATGACCGGTTGTTTAATGACCATTCAAAGTTACACTGAACACACACCCCAAAGGGAACCTAGAACCCAGATTCAAAGTTCTGATGGCTGACTGCCCCCATGTTCATGTGACCGCACCTTTGATACGCGGTGATTGGTCTGCATTCATGGCTTGTTTGCAGTGCCTTATGACCACCAATTTAGAATAGAATAGAATAGAATAGAATAGAATTTTTATTGGTGAAGTGTGATTGGATACACAAGGAATTTGTCTTGGTGCATATGCTCCAAAATTTCCAAAAATCCTGGTGAATATGCTCCAAAATTTCAACATTTTGTGCTGGAAGCTGGGGTTTACTTCCAGTTTCCAACAAAAAAGACCCACTGTAGATACAGATAATCCTTGACTTATAACCATTAATGTCACCATTCAAAATTCCAATGGAGCAGAAAAATGTGACTTATGACCAGTTTTTAAACTTACGACCGTAAGTCAAAGGGGAAAGCCAGATTCACTTAACGACCGCATAATTCATTTAACAACTGCGACGATCCACTTAATCCTGAGAAAAAGGCTGCAAAATGGGGCAATACTCAATAACTAACTCACTTAGCAACAGAAATTTTGTGCTCAACTGTGGTCGTAAGTCAAGGATTGCCTGCATGCTTAACAACCACAGTGTTCTTTTAAGGACTGCTGAATTTGCTTTATGACCACTGTGTTTGCTTAATGACCGCCTCAAAAAATGCTGTAAAATTGGGTTGATCACATGGGTGCCTCAGCTAACGATAGTCATAACATACAATGGAAATTCTAGGCATCATTACTGTCATTAAATCGGGAATATCTGTATTGCAAAAGAGCTGAACAGAAGCAAAGATAACCCCTTAATAAGACATCCCATCAATCCAGGTTTAGAAAACCCATCTATTAGCAACCTTTCTCAAGTGTAGGATTGCCTGGCCAGTGAATGACTCGCCCTTGAGGTCAGAACAATAAATTGCATGTGACCAGGACAAAACCTTTGAGTCAGTTCAAGTTAAACTCTAGAAACAGTGTTAATATATCTATAGGGACCATATGTCCTTTATTACAAGGAACAATCCCTTATTCCAGAAAGCGGACCTTTAGATTAATTTATTTTTCAAAAATTCACTTTTGCCCGTTATTTTGGTCCTTCAGCTTTTTACTATAGAAATGGCAGTCGTTCACATTCATGTGAAAAAATACAGAAACTGAATTATCTTTCTATTTACATATCCTGATTGACTGTAGATATTTTTATTACAATATGCATCTCTGTAAAGCTTTTCTTGGTTTTGCTCTTGAATTTTCCTTTGTTAAGCAAAGTTATAAACAATGACATTTTTTTTATCCCTATGAACCTCTTTCAGATTTGCCCCTTTCTCAGATTTGTCCTTTATTCCCACCCCCGCTAAAAAAATATGGGCACTGTAATTATAGCCAATATGAAGAAATCATTTACAATTTCTACCATATTAAATATTAATACCTTGACAATTTTTGTAAAGGCCCTGGGAGCAGAGGTGGGTTTTAGCAGGTTCTGACCAGTTCTGGAGAACCAGTAGCGGAAATTTTGAGTAGTTCGGAGAACCCGTAGTAAAACTTCTGATTGGCCCCATCCCCATCTATTCTCTGCCTCCTGAGTTCCAGCTGATTGGAAGGAAATGGGAATTTTGCAGTAACCTTCCCCTGGATTGGGGACGGAATAGAGATTTTACAGTATCCTTCCCCTGCCACACCCACCAAGCCACACCCACAGAACCGGTAAATTTTTTTGAAACCTATCACTGCCTGGGAGCTATACCGTCCCCTGGTTCATGTCTATATGCTATACAGGAAAAATATTGGGGGTGGGTGGGTAGGAAGCAGTCCTGATTTCAGAGAGGTTGGTTGGCAAACAGTCTGAAGGGATAACTTCAATTCCCATAATTTTTTGGGGATGCCATTTGGAATTCTGGAAGTTGTGCTCCCACACCTCTGGGGAAGGCTGAGGACTGATTAGGATTTGTCACGATTGTTCGCATTAGTGCCAAACCCTACCAGTTGTTGGTTGACACGTAGGGCTCAAAATCATACTGTGTCTCAGGTTCGTCTCCCCGCTGCAACCGCTTGACGTGAGAGGCATACTGTTGCCCGGGATCATAGAGTTTGCTGCTCTCACACAACGTCTGGAAATAGACAGGCAGTGGGGCTGTCTGCATGTGCATGATTTGATAGAAGGAAATGGTAGCCTGGAATCCGGAAGTCAAAGAAAAGAAGCAATGGGAGAAACATGTCAGAGAAAAGCATGAAATATATGAATGAAGTCATGGGGAAAACGTATCTATGTAGTTGCTAAGAATCAGCCCCAACTTGTATATTATCAGTCATCAATATGAATAAAACATTTCCAGTGTGGGCATCACAAAACCAAAACCCACAAAAACCCACTACCAGAATTCTGCGCAAAAACTTTTGTGACAATCTTAGCTCCCACTTGGACACAAACTAAGTTTCTAGTTCTGATGGCAGGGTTCCAAGTCATAGCCCCATAGAAAGCAGAACTCCGAGGCAGGCAGATTCCTCAAAGAACAGTTTTATTGGAGATATCATATTGGCACAAACTAGTGAAAATCGACTCTGAAAGTTTTCGTGGTTTTCACCTAATTAAAAAGTGAAAGTTCCCCCTTTCCCCAAACCATCAGTCACATTGTCCAATCAAGGTGCTGGCTGGTTGCCTAGTTACTTTGCCCCTCTTTCCTCCAGCCACCTGTTGGAATGTCCTTGGTTCCCACAGGAAACTATTTTGTTTTGGCTACAACCCCCCCCCATCTAACTATGTTCCCCAGGGGTGGGTTCTACTTACCTTTATTACCGGTTCGCAATGGGAAGAAGCTTCTGCTCATGCGCAGATGGTCTATGATGACATCCGGGTTGGTGGGCGGAGCCCGCCCCCAGTTTTACTACCGGTTTGCAAGAACCGGACTGAACTGGGGGCAACCCACCAGTGATGTCCCCCCCCCTCAGAGTGAGCTTGCTTGCAGCTTCTTCTTAAGGATCAAAGGGCTGAACCACATTGGTGGGATGTCCCAACCAAACTCACCGACTTTATGACCTGGTCGCTCTGTTTGACCACCTCATGGAGTTGCCGAAGTGCTGTCACTTTGGTGTCCTCCAATTCCTGCTTCTGGGTGTTGGCATCTGCAATGCAGGTCCGGTATGTTGCCATGGCTTCTTCGGCCTGAATTGGCAGAGAGGCAGAATCAGCAAAGGACGCGGAAAACAGCTAACAAGGATAGATGGATTCAGCATTAAACTCCCCCACAAGGACATAATTTCTGTGCCTCAGGAAGAACATTGCTCAAAACGGTGAAATGAGATGGCATCTCACCCAAGAATCTCTGTTTTAATTAGTTTCTCCCTTTCAATGTCCAAGATTTCTAGTCCCCAAATCTTCTATTCTGGGATTCTTGTAAGCATGTCTGGAATCTAAGATGAAGGTTATTTTTACTAAATGGCTTCTACTTTGCAGATATGAACAGTTACAAAACACTTGGAAGGCTAGTTAATGAAGCTGACCCTCTTATCTTCTATGCCTCCTCAAGATAATTTCTTAGTTTATCTCTTGGGATGGTGGCAGATTAATATACTTCCAAATAATTATAGGGGCCACACATCCCTTTATACTTTTTAATTTCTAAGAAAGCATTTTGGTCCAAATGTATTGTTGGAAATAAGGATTAGCTTTAAGTCCAAAACTTGCTTTAATATTTATCATATTAAAGAATATTAAATTATTAAAGTAAGAGGAAGTTGCTGTCTGGGTAAGCATCAAGACTGACACACAGACAGATATAAGAGGAAGTGTGTCTGGTGTGCATTAAGATAGACTGAAGCTTGTTTGGTATATACATATACTTAGAATAAGAGGAAGTATGATGTCTGCTGAACAGCAAGATGCCAGTCCTTTAAAAATAACTTTTCATATTGATATTATAGAGTTTTTCAACTGATTACACTGGAGAGGAAGTTACCTATAACAGGAGTGTCCAAACTTGGCAACTTTAAGACCTGTGGACTTCAACTCCCAGAATTTCCCAGCCACCCCCACCTGGTCTATAACCATCCACTTGTAGCAGAAAACTGGGCCAGATATTAGACAAACAAATTTAAGCTGCTTGGTTATTTCCAACTTCTGCAGAAGCCAGGGAGGAATAGAAAAAGAAAAAAATGACCATTCTGGGAACTAAGTGCCATCTTTCCTTTTGCAGTTGCTGTTGGGACTTTATAATCTTGAAAGCCCCAGCCTTGAAACAAGGGTATCTACAGAATGTGATGATAAATTATCAAGATGGTTGCCAGGATGGCGTGATCACACATGAGCCTGCTTTATGTGTGGTGATGCGCCTTAAAACCACACCATCACAACTGCCCCACCCATTGAAGACTCTTAATAGCAATAGCACTTAGACTTATACACCACTTAGACTTATTTACAGCCCTCTCCAAGCAGTATACAGAGGCAACCTATTGCCCCCAACAATCTGGATCGTCATTTTAACGACCTCAGAAGGACCTCAGAAGGATGAAAGGTTGAGTGAACCTTGAGCCGGTGAGAATCGAACCTCTGGACTGCTGGCAGTCGGCAGCCAGCTGAAGTAGCCTGCAGTATTTGAACATGTCACTAGAAGGCAAAATCATGACACTGTGTTTCACTTACTTTGGCCATGCTATGCAGGGCCATTCACTAGAGAAAGCAATTATGTTTGGAAGAGTTAGCGGTAAAAGGAAACCAGGCCGTCAAAGAACATCGTGGCTGGATACTATCACACCAGCTGACTCTCTGGCTGCTAACACATTCTGGATACTATCACACTCTTGCTGACACCTGCCAGAGCATAGAGAAACTCAAAGAAATGGCACAAGATTGGAAGAGGTGGAGAGACCTGGCTTATAGAATCGCGAAGAGTTGGACTTGACTGAATGGATAAAATCACCCTCAACAAATCGGGAAAGAACAAAACATGAATCCAAGTGCAAGGTCAATGCCACACAAAGTTCACAACAAATCCACCTCAAATTGCTCCCACATACCAGGTTCTGTTGGACTTCATCTACCCACCTTGTTCCGGGCTTCTTCTTCCAGCCGTCTCTTCTTGTCCAAGTTCTTCAAGGTGGCCGAGCTGTTGCTAGACACTAGCTGATCCTCTTCTGCTTTGGCCATCACATGCCGGGCTTTTTCACACTCCTCCGAGCGTTGCATGTACATCTGCTTGGCCTTGCGCAAGTTGTTCTCGGCTTCTTGCTAGAGGGGGAAACACAAAGCATCATCCCTCTTGGTTTTCTCCATGCGAGCATTTCGTCGCCAAACTAAGCAACAGCATCAGTGCCTACGTCTGCAAGTGATGGGGAAAGAGGGAAGAGGTGCTGCCTAGGAAACCATCGGATAAGAGAGACAGGAGCCCCCATTGGTTTAAGGACCAGAGAAGAAAACTTAATGGATCAAGCAATTATACAGTAAGTGGTGAGAATTGTATGCCTTTCAGACTTGATTCTGTCAATGTAGCCTTACAATACAATAGAATTAGCTCATCTATAGGTAGTCCTCGGCTTATAACCACAATTGAAGGCAAAATTTATGTTGCAACGCAGTTAAGTGAGTTTTGCCCCATTTAATGACTTTTCTTGCCACAGTTAAGTGAAGCACTGCAACTTTAAGTTAATAACATGATTATTAAGCGAATCTGACAGACTTTGCCTGTCAGAAAGTCACAAAAGGTGACTCTGGGATACTGAAACCATCATAAATACATGCCAGTTGCCAAGCGTCCAAATTTTGATCCAGTGACCATGGGGATACTGCAATGGTCATAAGTGTGGAAAAACAATCATGAATCACTGATTTCAAAGCCGTTGTAACTTCAAACATTCACTAAATGAATGGTTATAAGTCGAGGACTACCTGTAGTCATGTCTCTTGTCTGGTTTACCGGAGTGGGCTGACCCTCCCCAATTCCTCCCACTACAGCAATTCTTTCTTATTTGTTTATTTACTGGGGTTTCTATGCTGTTCCAGTCCAATATCACAGTTAAATGTTGAATGTCTACATTGGGTTTTGTTCAGTTTTGGCAGACCAGTATATAAGCAGGCTTCACAACTGGGACTGGCAACTCCACTGCTAAGCACTGCAGTCAATAACTGAAAAATCAACAAGCTTCTGATGTCACTTCCCATTTGGTCATTAAGCAAATCACCATGGTCGTTAAGCAAAACATTATGGGATCACAGCTTACGAATTTACTGCCAGGTTTTCCATTAACTCTGCTTGTTACCAGCCAGTTGTGAAGCTTGCGAATGATGATTTAGCTGACAAAGATTGGTCACAAAGCTGTTTTTTTTTTAATTTTCTAATGTGGAAAATGTGTGGCACTGTAACACCAACAGTAATACTGGCTGCAGTTTCCTCACCTCCACTGTTTAATGCTTAAAATTTGTGGGCGTGTATTTCTTAAATGGCCAAAATTCTATGAGCAGGAGTGTCCGAGGGATGTGGTAAAAAAAAAAAAGCCACAAAGCTGGACATGAGCATCGTGACTTCTTTGACCAGAACCTGGGGACACCCCTGCAAACATACCTGAGACTTATGAAACTGCTATAACCTCTGGGCTGAGCAAACCCATAACCCTGCAGTGCTCCCCAAGAGCATCTCACCAGCTTCCTCTGGGCTCGGTGCCACTGTTCCTTAATTTCCTTCCGCCGCTTTTCATGCTCGAGGCGCCTCAGGGTCAGAGGCTGAGGAAGAAAAAGAAGAAAACTGGGTCAGTTTTTCTTTTCTCCGAACCACCCGCCGCCATCGCTACCAGATCGGCCAATCCCGTCCGAACTGGGAGCATTTCAACTCTGTTGCAGTGTCCTGGGGTGGTCTGATCCTCTTTTGCAGTCTTTTGACAAGCAAAGTCCAAAAATATTTTACTAGAAGAGTTCTTCGCTCCTCCGAAAACAACAAAATACCTTATACCACCAGGCTGGGATTAGAAAACTTAGAACTCCGCCGACTTCGACATGACCTGTGTCTAACACACAGAATCATCTATTGCAATGTCCTTCCTGTTAAAGACTACTTCAGCTTCAATCGCAATAATACAAGAGCAAACAATAGATTCAAACTTAATGTCAACCGCTTCAAACTTGATTGCAGAAAATATGACTTCTGTAACAGAGTTGTTAACGCTTGGAATTCATTACCTGACTCCATAGTCTCTACTCTAAATCCCAAAATCTTCAACCAAAAACTGTCTACTATTGACCTCACCCCATTCCTAAAAGGATTATAAGGGGCGTGCATAAGAGCACAAAAGTGCCTACCGTTCCTGTCCTATTGTTCCTTTCATTATATCAAATTAACATAGCTGTTGCATACTTTTACTTATATATTTATATCTTTCTTTTATGATGTATTGTTTTTTTTATCTATGACGATGTTTGTATATGCTATTGTGACAAATGAAATAAAAAAAAAGTCAATGGGGAAAGCCAGATTCACTTAAGAACCGTGTTACAAATTTAACAGTTGCAGTGATTCACCTAACAGCTGCAGTAAGAATTGTTGTAAAATGGAACAAAATTCACTTAACAATTGTCTCACTCAGGAACAGCAGCGTTGGGCTCATTTGTGGTCATAAGTCAAGGACTTCCTGTATAGCACGCTCTGGGGGCTTACAAAAGAAGGACCCCCCAACGCCAACCCCAATTTTGCCATGATCTTCTTTTTACCTGCATATAGGTTTCAGTTCGCAAAGTGGTGGCCGCTTGCAGGCAGCTGAGACTGTATTCCATGTCTTGCTCCAGGGACAGCGAGTAGATGGAGAGGAACGGCATGGAGGGCTGAGGAGAAAATCACAGGAATTCATTCGTACCCAAAGGATGAGCAGCTCAAGCACCCTGGATCAGGAATCTCCAACCTTGGCAACTTTAAGACTTGTAGACTTCAACTCCCAGAGTTCTGGGTGTTGAAGTCCACAAATCTTAGTTGCCAAGATTGGAGACTCCTGTTCTGGATAACTGCAATGTGCTCTACGTGGGGCTGCCCTTGAAGAACATTTGGAAGCGTCAACTGCTATAGAACTGCTACAGTTACACCAGGGGTGTAAATGGTTTGAGTTACTCGGTGTGTCAGCTTTGGAAGCCATATTAGGCCGGAAGCTTCCATGCTGCCACTTTCTCATGTGTGGGATAGTAGGAGGGGGGGGGATTTAGTAGAGGGGTTGTCTTTAGACATCATAGCATTGTTCCTGTCGGTCAAGGTCAGGCGGATCCTGCATCTGGAGGAGGAGTGGTCAGGGTGCTGTTTCGAGATGGGAAGGATGGCGATTGGAGCATGTAATTGACTGTGGAGTGAGGGGGTGGTTTGGGTTTTTTTTGATTTACTGAGGGAAAACGCGGACCTCTCAGATTTGGGTTTTCCCAGATGTGCCAGTTTACCTATCCTAGTAAATAGAACTTTGAAAGATGCTTGCTTCAGAGTTTTTACTTGGAGTTGGGGTTTTTTCTGGAACGCTGACACAGTATATGAGACATCTCTCCTATGTGAGCTCCAAAAGTTACAAAGGGCGCAATTCAAGGTTGTCACCTTTAAAGCCCTTCATGGCTTGGGATTGTTTACCCGAGTTGTCTTCCCCCAGTTGTTTCTATCCATCCAATCTGGTGTAGGAAGTTAAAACCCACCTCTCTCCTAGAAAACGAGATATTTTAGGGACTATTAAAAGGGCAGAATATTTCCTCTAAAAGCGAGGCAGAAACTCAGCCCCCCATCACCTTTGTCAATGGGCCATTAATGTCTGATCCAGTCCATTCTACATAACAAAGATCTACCTCCTTCAGGCAAAGCCATTTAATTGCCCTTCATTGCATCACCCAACAAGATTCAACCAAACTTAGCACATGGACAACTTACAAAGCCAGCCATGACCTCTGACAGCAACCAATCAGGATACTCTTCCTGTGCCCCAGGAAGTTCAAAGCCAGAGAGGGTATAAAACCCAGGGACTCTCAGCATCTCTTCCCCTTTTTCTCACTCAAGATCTCCAAGGCATGTGATCCTGTTCATCAATAAACCTTCTTTCCAAGCAACTTCCATGAATCCAGTGTCTTTTTTCCCCACTTGGAACTGAACCCAGAAGGATGTTTCTTTCAGCACTGGTCTGGCAGGATGGGCATGCTCTGGGTCCCATCAGTCAAGGAATGTTGGCTGGCAGGGACTAGGAAGCATCGCTTATCTGCCATAGCCCCTGGCCTCTGGAGCATCCTCCCTCTGGAGATTAGGATGGCCTCAACCCTGTTGGCCTTTCGTAAAATCTCCAAATTCTTTCTTTGGAGATTCTCAATCATCCAGATCATGGTTGTCCCTAAGGTGCTTTTCAAAAGGTAGCTGGACTTTCTTAAGTTTTTTTCCCCCTTGAAACCATTTCACTTCTCATCCATGAAACTTTTTCAGCTCTAACTGAATGCTGGGGAATTTATATTTATATTCTTTGCAGTTCCACAGCCATTTGCACTCTGTGACTCTAAAGACACAGATAATTCCCCCCTCCCCAGCTGTCCACAGTGACTTTCAGAAAGAGTGCTAACCATCAGATGACTACAACGAATATTAATCCTTCCTTTCCCCACCATTCAGTTAGAATTGAAGAAGCTTCTAGGATGAGAAGCAAAATGTTTTCAAGGAAAAAAAACCTCAAGAAAGTCCAGTTGCCTTTTGGAAAAGCATCTTTGGGACAATTTTGAAGGTCTGGTTATGTGTCCAGGCTTGGGGTCTCGAGTATGTGAAAGGTTATCTGTTTCTTGGTTATCTTAAATCTATGGATCGTATTTTTATTGGCTGATGTAATGCATTTAATTTTCAGTATTGTGATCGTAATTCATTTTCTAATTGATTTTATGATTGCCCACCATCCAGAGTCACATGATTGAGATGGGCAGCCATACACATTGAAAAAAATAAAATAAAATATGCAATAAAATCACCAGGTCGCCAGAAGGCAAATTCCAGACTTCTATTCCCATCTACTACTCAGGAAATCCAAATAGAATGAATAAATTGTATACGTCATGCTCATGTCACTCTGGGCTTACCTCTTGAGTGATGGTTTGCTTGCAGGTGTTCACGATCTTCTGAAGTCCTTTAGAAAACTCGATTTCTGAGGACAAAAAAAAGGACAAATAATACTGCTGTGATCCAGATTAGATTTTGTTGACATTAAAAAGCAAGGGGCCTCTGTGGCTCAGACTGCTATTGCAGCCTGTTATTAACAGCAGCTGCCTGCAATTACTGCAGGTTCTAGTCCCACCAGGCCCAAGGTTGACTCAGCCTTCCATCCTTTATAAAGTAGGTAAAATGAGGACCCAGATTGTTGGGGGCAATAAGTTGACTTTGTATATAAATATACAAATAGAATGAAGACTATTGCTAACATAGTGTAAGCCGCCCTGAGTCTTCGGAGAAGGGCGGGATATAAATGCAAAAAAAAAAAAGTGTTCAGAGATTTCTGCTATGGCACTGAGAGTTGAAGAATCATAATTTTTCTCTCCAGATCTCTGGAGAACAAGATGGAGCTAGAAGCAGAACATTTTTAATGTACAGGTGCTTTGACCACTAGGTTGGTTTACCTTCGCTAGCAATGATTTGTTAGCATTTTGAAGCTTGAATCTTTCCCTGCCCTAACTCAGGGCATGGAGCACCTGATCTGTATGTGAAAGTTTCACATTTATTCTTGGGCATTTCAAGGTAGGTAGGGCAGAGAAAGATTCAGGCTCCAAAATGCTAACAAATCATTGCTAGCGAAGGTAAAATATAGCCTGGCAAAAGGCAAATGATAAAAATCCGCTTTTTTGTACACAGGAGGTTGCAGTATAGTTGCTGGAATGTATAGTTTAAAAGATTAGGTATGGGTGCCCTTGACTTGCAACCATTCGTTTTGTGACCCTACGAAGTTACAACAGCCCTGAAAAAAGTGACTTGTCACTATTTTTCACACAACTGTTGCAGCATCCCCATGGTTACATGGTCAGAATTTGAAAGCTTGGCAACTGGCCTTTATTTATGATGGTTGCATGTGACCATGAAGTCCTGGGTTCATGTAATCCAGTGGTGAAATCCCCCCCCCCCGGGTTCTATCCGGCTCGCCGAACTGGTAGCACTGGCAGTGGGAGGCTCCGCCCACCCGCTGGGACATCATTACGGCCTGTTTTTTTACCATCTGAGCATGCAGGGAAGGTTCTGCGCATGTGCAAAAGAGGCGCACATGTAGCACACTTGCGCTCTTGTGTCCTCCCGTTCCCGAACTGGTAGCAAAAGTAAGTGGATTTCACCGCCCTTTTGTGACCTTCTGACAAGTGAAGTCAATGGGGAAGCCAGATTCACTTAACAAACCGTGTTACTAGCTTAACAACTGCAGTGGTTCACTTAACAACTGCAGGAAGAAAGGTTGTGAAATGGGGCAAAAGTCATTTAACAATCTTCTTGCTTAGCAACAGAAATGTTGGGATGAACTGTGGCTGTAAAGTCAAGGATTACCTGTAGATAACAGTGGATTAGATCAAAAAGGTGCAATGTTGGTTAGCTTGAAGGCCACAGTCTCTTAAGGATTGAGGGCCAAAAGCAAGTGGGGCCAGGACCTATAAGGGAAAGTTTCAAGACTTGAAGTGAAAGAATGGCTGATGGATGAAGATTAGAAACGAATATTATATTCCTTTATTTCTACAGGTAGTCCTTGACTAGTGGTTGTTCAAAGTCATGATGGACTCTGGAAAAGGGACTTATGACCTGGTTTCAAAGTTCAGCTGTGACGCGCAATCTTTTTTTTTTTAAATTTTAAAAGCATTTTTTCAGCCGAAGAGGTTGTAAAGGTTGTAGAAAAAATGGTTTTAAAAGTAAAAAAAAAAAGGCTCTGATCGCATGGCTCAGCTGTGATCGTCAGAGCTTTTTTTTTACCCTTTAAAAGCATTTTTTACAATCTATTCGGCTGAATAGGTTGTAAAAAATGCTTTTAAAAGTAAAAAAAAAAAAGGCTCTGACGATCGTGTGGCTCAGCTGGGCATGGGCGGGGCGGGGGGGCAGGGATTTTTGCTATCAGTTCTCCGAACCACCCGCCGCATCGCTACCCGATCAGCTGATCCGGTCCGAACCGGGAACATTTCACCCCTGCCCTGCGGGCCAGATCTAAGCACCCCGTGGGCCGGATCCAGCCCACGGGCCTTGAGTTTGACACCCCTGGTTGACTGCAGACTTTGGCACTACAGATACTTATCACCCAAAGGCACAGAATCAACTTAGCTATTCCTCTTCACTGTCAGCTCACCCAGAACCGTCCTCTTCTCCATATAGTAGATAAGATCCTTCATGTATTTGGAGATGCTCTTGGCATACTTGAGGGCAAAGTCTACCCCTCCATCACACTTCTGAAGGAGCACGTTCACCTCTTCAACTGACAGGCGTGCTGCATCGCATGAAAAGTAGCAAATGAGTGATCTTCATCTTATTCTTTTATTTATTTATTTATTTATTTGATTTTTATACCGCCCTTCTCCCGAAGGACTCAGGGCGGTGTACAGGCAAAATAAAACAATACAATATAAAGATTAAAATACCATTAAAAAACTTATTTAAATTAGCCTGAAATTAAGAATTTCCATACTAAAAACCCCGTTTAAAATTGATAAAATTTCCCAATAAAACTAATTTAAGCCAGCCCCGCGCGAATAAAGAGATTTATTTATTTATTTATTTATTATTCGAATTTATATACCGCCCTATCTCCCAAAGGACTCAGGGCGGTTCACAGGCATATAAAACATCAATATACAAATTAAAATAATCCTTAAAAAACTTATTCTAGCGCCCGAATTATTAAAAATAGAAATATAAATATAAAATATAAATATTAAAATCAATTTAAAACCCCTCTAAATTTAAAAATCTAAGCCAGTCCTGCACAGATGAATAAATGTGTCTTGAGCTCGCGACGGAAGGTTCGAAGGTCAGGAAGTTGACGGAGTCCTGGGGGGAGTTCGTTCCAAAGGGTGGGAGCCCCCACAGAGAAGGCCCTTCCCCTGGGCGTCGCCAAACGACACTGCCTAGCTGACGGCACCCTGAGGAGTCCCTCTCTGTGAGAGCGCACGGGTCGGTGAGAGGTATCTGGTCGCAGTAGGCGGTCCCGTAGATAACCCGGCCCTATGCCATGGAGCGCTTTAAAGGTGGTCACTAAAACCTTGAAGCGCACCCGGAAGGCCACAGGTAGCCAGTGCAGCCTGCGCAGGATGGGTGTTATCACGGGAGCCACGAGGGCTCCTCTATCACCCGCGCAGCCGCATTCTGAACTAACTGCAGCCTCCGGATGCCCTTCAAGGGAAGCCCCATGTAGAGAGCGTTGCAGTAATCCAGGCGAGACGTCACAAGGGCGTGAGTGACCGTGCATAGGGCCTCCCGGTCCAGAAAGGGGCGCAACTGGCGCACCAGGCGAACCTGGTAGAACGCTCTCCTGGAGACGGCCGTCAAATGATCTTCTAGAGACAGCCGTTCATCCAGGAGGACGCCTAAGTTGCGCACCCTCTCCATCGGGGCCAATGACTCGCCACCGATGGTCAGCCGCGGATTTAGCTGACTGTACCGGGATGCCGGCATCCACAGCCACTCTGTCTTGGAGGGATGTGTTTTTAGTTCGCGACGAAATGTCCGAAGGTCAGGTATTTGACGTAGACCCGGGGGAAGCTCGTTCCAGAGTGTGGGCGCCCCCACAGAGAAGGCCCTTCCCCTGGGGGCCGCCAGCCGGCATTGTTTGGCGGACGGCACCCTGAGAAGTCCCTCTCTATGGGAGCGTACGGGTCGGTGGGAGGCGTGTGGTAGCAGCAGGCGGTCCCGTAAGTACCCAGGTCCTAAGCCATGGAGCGCTTTAAAGGTCATAACCAACACCTTAAAGTGCACTCGGAAGGCCACAGGCAGCCAGTGCAGCCTGCGCAGGATCGGTGTTACATGGGAGCTACGTGTAGCTCCCTCTATCACCCGCGCAGCTGCGTGGGAGGCATGTTGCCAAAATCTAATTTGGCGCAGCCCTAAAAATAGGCTAATGTCATATACCCTTCAGCTAATGCCAAAAGCAACCCTTTCTGAAATTGATAAAAGTCTGATTATAATCAACATTCTTTTCATGCAGCGGTTTCCAAATACCACAAACAGCATCGTAATGCAACAGTTGCTTTTGTAATGTTTAATTGTGTGAGCACTGATGGAGAGCAAGGAAGAAGAAGAATGCAAAGAAAACCTGAGCTCCAAAATGCAAAATATCAGAGAGAACTTTCTGCACAGCTCAATTGTAGCATTTCCTATGCAGACTTAAGTCAGCCTCAAACTATTGCAGCATGAAATTTGCTGCCTTCCAAGGTAATGGTTGATGTAGCAACGACTAGCACATATGTGCGAGGGGAACCTTTACCTTTACCTTTACCACATTTTAATTGCCTTTAGGTACCATCAGAGTAAGGATGAAAAGTTTACTTCCACACTGATATAGCCAAAGATATTTCAAGTTCATGTTTCACTCATGAGCTAAAAATGGGATGCAACTGATGTTATGGAAACAGAGCAGTATTAAAGAGATTGCCAGGACAAGTGTGTGCAATAATGAAGAGAATGAGAAAGAATTTGAATTCTTTTTCTTCTAGGTATGATGGGTAAGCAGTTGGAGAAAAAAACATGGGACTTTCTTTTAAATATGATAACAGCAAGAGACCTTTTGCAAGTACAGAAATGGAAAGATCTGCAGTTCCCCACAATGGAGATTGGCTAAGATGGTGAAACTAACTACTTTAATTAAAGAAAAGACTGCCTCGCATTGTTTCTATCTGGAAACCATTGTTGGATTCTTTGCTTGAGACAGAAAGAAATGCTATACTAATTTTGGGATTTGACGATTAGACATAGAATAGAATAGAATAGAATAGAATAGAATAGAATAGAATAGAATAGAATAGAATAGAATAGAATAGAATAGAATAACAGAGTTGGAAGGGACCTTGGAGGTCTTCTAGTTCAACCCCCTGCTTAGGCAGGAAACCCTACACCACTTCAGACAAATGGTTATCTAACATCTTCTTAAAAACTTCCAGTGTTGGAGCATTCACAACTTATGCAGGCAAGTTGTTCCACTGATTAATTGTTCTGTCAGGAAATTTCTCCTTAGTTCTAAGTTGCTTCTCTCCTTGATTAGTTTCCACCCATTGCTTCTTGTTCTACCCTCAGGTGCTTTGGAGAATAGTTTGACTCCTTCTTCTTTGTGGCAGCCCCTGAGATATTGGAACACTGCTATCATGTCTCCGTAGTCCTTCTTTTCATCAAACTAGACAGAACCAGTTCCTGCAACTGTTCTTCATAAGTTTTAGTCTCCAGTCCCCTAATCATCTTTGTTGCTCTTCTCTGCACTCTTTCTAGAGTCTCTTGTTTAGCATTATAGAAATATTTCAGATCAAAAGGTTAATTTATTTTATGTTCGTAATTATTGAGAAAAGCCAGAAGTTATTCTTTTTTATTTTCCTTTTTCCTCTTTTTCCCCTTTTTGTATTTTTCCTTTTTTAAATATATTTTATTCTTTATAGAAATTTAATCACACATATTTTTTTAAAAAACAGAAATTCAGAATATCAACATTATTTGTCTATGTGACATAAAAGCAGAACTCTGCACAATTCATGAGAAGCCAGTAAGGGAACAAAAATCATAGTAAATATGGTTCTTACCTGAGCTGAAATCTTCCTTACCATGCAGCACATCTTCTGGTCCCAAACTTGTAATGCCCCCATATAGATTTTCCACCGACTACAAGAAAGGAAAAAAAAATGCCTTTAAGGAGAGCCTTTAAGAACACCACTATGATGTCAGCTTTCTTATTTTGTCCTTGCCAAAGTTTTCCCTTTTTATGGAGACAGACAATGCCTTAGTTATCTTGCTCCATTAGAAAATTATCATGATCATTTAATGACCCCATAATCCCTTGCGGGGTGTGCGCATCTGAATGGAGCTAGCAGAGCGTTTAATGGCCGGATGCCCTTCCTGTTGCCAATTTATTTATTTTATTTTATTTATTTGATTTCTATACCGCCCTTCTCCCGAAGGACTCAGGGCGGTGTACAGGCAAAAATAAAACAAACAGTACAATATATAATTTAAAATGCAATTAAAAAACTTATTTTAAAATTGGCCTGAAAATTAAAATATACAGTGAGCTAAAAATCCCATTTAAAATTAATTAATAAGAATTTTAAAAATTTGATAAAATTCAATTTAAGACAGCCCCGCGCAAATAAAAAGATGTGTCTTCAGTTCGCGACGGAATGTCTGAAGGTCAGGTATTTGGCGTAAACCCGGGGGAAGTTTGTTCCAGAGTGTGGGAGCCCCCACAGAGAAGGACCTTCCCCTGGGGGCCGCCAGCCGACATTGCTTGGCGGACGGCACCCTGAGAAGTCCCTCTCTATGAGAGCGTACGGGTCGGTGGGAGGCATGTGGAGATTTGTTCAGCAGGTATATTCTCGTTGTGTCCAGAGAGAGAAATATCTGCCTCTACCTAGGATTGAACTCACAGCCTCCTGATTGTGAGGCAAGAGCTCCAACTCTAGGTCACCGGACCACTCTGCCTCCACTAGAACATGACAGGTAAAAAAGTGAATGAAATAAAAGGACATGATTTCCTTGTTCGCCCTATCCTTCTGAAATAATTTATACTGAGAGATATAAGGGACCTTAAAATCCATTAGCAGGATCAGTACATTAGAAATCATACATTCATTTTATTTTTAATTAGTGTATAGTGCCACATGCTACAGTTTTCTATAGCTTTTAATTCCTTAGTCCCAGAACCAGTCCTTCAAATTCCAAGTGGTTGCTATGGTGGTATTGCCAATTACAGAGCAAAACATTCTTGTAGGGCAAGGCGGTTGAAGATGATTAAAGGGGAGGCCTACACTACTTTGGAGACCTCTCTTCTAAAGAATTGAGTGGGTGGATCTTCTTCTATCTTCTAGCCTTTTTTATTTGCAGGAGCTACAGCACCAAAATTGGGACTTTTGGTTGTACCTCAACCAGCAAGATCTATTCCCTGCTCTCAGGGTCACTGATGGTGCTTTAAGAAAGGTGAATAACAAGTTGGAAGGGACCTTGGAGGTCTTCTAGTCCAAACTCCTGCTCAAGCAGGAAACCTTATACAATTTTCAGACAAATGGTTGTCTAATCTCTTCGTAAAAACCTCCAGTGCTGGAGCCTCCACAACTTCTGGAGGTGGTTGCACAACAAATGCCTAAAGCAGGGGTCTCCAACCTTGGGAACTTTAAGCCTGGATGTTGTGGCTCCAGCCCCCCCCCGGGCCTGGCCCCCTGCCAGAGAGTGACTCAGAGAGTGAGGGGGAAGGGCCATCAGGGCTCCCTTCTGCAGGGTCGGCTTCCCTGGCTCAGCTCCAGGAGCCAGAGGCAGGCCAGGTGGAAGAGGTGACGAGGCCTCCATCTCCTGTATCTCCCCCCGCCCAGGAAACGCTTCCATACCCAGCTGAGGACAATCAGTCCTGGTTAGATCCCAGGTTTCGTAGAAAAGAGAGGCGGGAACAACAGAAGCAGGGGTGGGGCAGGCCTGGAAAGTGCTGAGTCACGGAGCCACACCCCACAGGTATAAAAGCAGGAGGGGCTGCTATACTGCTTCGTGACGAACAAATCCAATTGCCTAGAGAGAATTTGAGCTGAAGTGCTGTTTATTCCTGACTTCCTGGTTGACACGCCAGCATCATGAAAGATAATAGAAAAACCTTGGCAGACACTCGCTGGGTTGCTGCTAGAGCTGATAGCTGCCGTGGATTCAATTGCCGGCTAACTGAGTCATTTCTCGTGCCTCCTGGACTGCGGTGGGGGGACAGAACACTGGAGGACTTCAACTCCCAGAATGCCCCAGCCAGCACAGCTGGGGTCCTCTAGGCTTAAAGTTCCCAAAGTTGGAGACCCCTGGCCTAGAGAGAGAGCCCAGCTGCCCCATCATGATTTAGAACCAAAATATTTAGTGTTTCTTAGCCCCTAAGAATCACTTGGAATTAGAATACAAAGAAAAAACAATATTTTTTTCTCAGCATCCTTCAGGATCCTTTTCTCCTGAAACCCCAGAGATTAAACCCGCAGCTTTCTCATTCAAAACAGGACTGTGTCCCTTCTGGGCAATGAACTGAGGGGCTCACCTGATTCAGTTCAGAAAGAGGAATCGAAAGGATGGTACTACTGTCCACCTCTCCCATGAGGAATTCAGAGACGCTGTAATGGGGAAGAAAACAAAACAGGGAAAGGTTGATATAGTAGGAAATAACTAGCAAGTTGGTAGCAGCAGCCAAAACCATCGCTGAGCCTCAAAGAGCTTAATGGTGACATTTTTGCTTGCCACTGTTGATTGCACAAACAACACTCTTTAACCGTTTGAAACGGCAACTCCCTTCATCCCCTATCATATATGGCTAATGATTGGGGGTGATAGGAAATGCAGTTCCATTTACTAGGAGCTTAGAGGTCTTCTAGTCTAACACCCTACATCAGACTTATTCTCTATTCAGCATTATAACCCAAATAGTCATTAAGAAAACATTAGTTGGAATTGCACCATACCAGTAAATGCAAATATCAGCATCGGAGGCCCATGGCATTACTATTTTAACTCTCACCAAACAGCATTTTTCTTATTACAAATATGTACAAACATCATTTAGAGTAGTGAAACTGAACCTTAATGTTTAAAATATTAGTTTGATCTCTTCAAGGGAAAGAAATAAACTCATAGTGTTCTTTCTTTTAGAACAGAGGTCTCCAAACTTGGCAACTTTTAAGATTTGTGGATTTCGATTCTGGGAGTTGAAGTCCACAAATCTTAACGTTACCAAATGTCTATGGAGATTATCAGTCATCCAAATCATGGTTGTCCCAAAGGTGTTTTTCCAAGAGGCAACTGGACTTTCTTATTTTTCTTTGACGATATTCCACTTCTCCTCTAAGAAGCTTTGAGCTGAAGATGTTTCTTGGATGAGAAGCGAAATGCCTTCAAGAAAAAAGAACCCAGTTGCCTCTTGAAAAAAAACACCTTTGGATTAAAGTTACCAAGTTTGGAGGCACCTGTTTTAGACTCATAAGAGTAAGAAGCTATTCTCCAAAGCACCTGAGCACAGGACAAGAAGCAATGGGTGGAAACTAATCAAGGAGAGAAGCAACTTAGAACTAAGGAGAAATTTCCTGACAGTTAGAACAATCAATCAGTGGAACAATTTGCCTCCAGAAGTTGTGAATGTTGCAACACTGGAAGTTTTTAAGTAGATGTTGGATAACCATTTGTCTGAAGTGGTGTAGGGTTTCCTGTCTGGCCAGGGGGTTGGACTAGAACAAGTCTCTAACTTTTGCAACTTTAAGCCTGGCGGACTTCAACTCCCAGAATTCCCCAGCTAGCCTTGCTGGCTAGGAATTCTGGGAGTTGAAGTCCGCCAGGCTTAAAGTTGCCAAGGTTGGAGACCCCTGGACTAGAAGACCTCCAAGTCCCTTTCAACTCTGTTATTCTATTCTATTCTATTCTATTCTATTCTATTCTATTCTATTCTATTCTATTCTATTCTATTCTATTCTATTCTATGGTGCCATTTAAATTCCTCACTGCAGAAATCCAAATTAAGTATCTCTGATATTGAGATTTTTTCCCCCTTTGATTTGGGCTGCTTTTCTATAATCATGATGTCGACATAAATAGAAGTTTAACAGGATTAAGCTTCTTCTGAAGAAGTTATGAGGATGTGCTATAATGGAGAATTTCAAGCGGAGGCAGTTCTTAGATATTTTAACATTGAATTGCTTACATCAAACTAGGGCAGTGAAGAAGGGCCGGTTTAGCTCACGCTGGTAAAAGCCTGTTATTAAGAACACAGTAGCCTGCAATTACTGCAGGTTCGAGCCCGGCCCAAGGTTGACTCAGCCTTCCATCCTTTATAAGGTAGGTAAAATGAGGACCCAGATTGTTGGGGGGGCAATAAGTTGACTTTGTAAAAATATACAAATAGAATGAGACTATTGCCTTATACACTGTAAGCCGCCCTGAGTCTTCGGAGAAGGGCGGGGTATAAATGTAAACCAAAAAAAAAAAAAAGAAGAGTGCGAAGTGGGTGGTGTCCACAGATGCCCTAATTTTATGATGCCGTGCTTCTACATTCTGTTAAAAATTGCCTTTGAGCTGAACTTTTGCTTACGTGCTACTGAAGGAGACTGCAATCATCTCCACGGCCTTTTCAAATTCACGTTTTTCAGCTTCGTTGTTAGACTCATAGTGGAAGCCTAAAAAATGCAGATGGAAAAGGAAACCATGACATTCTCCCCAATTCATCAATCTTAAAAGGCACCCTACAGGATACACAGCGCAACTGTAGCACAATAAGACTTTACATTTCTGTGTGTTTTCCAATGCTGCTTGTGGGAAGGCTGGGGTGGGAAGGAAAAAGAGCAAGGCAGCACTTCACAGCCATACAATAAAATCATCCTCGGTGGAAAAAAAAAAGAATTATTTAGAAGAATAATTATTTCCTCTTTCCTCTTGTTGTTCTTTCATTTTGCAAAGCGACAACCCTAACCGAAGAGAAGAGAATAGAATTCTTTATTGGTCAAGTGTGATTGGACACACAAGGAATTCGTCTTTGGTGCATACGCTCTCAGTGTTCATAAAAAGACAAGATACATTCGTCAAGAATCATAAGGTGCAACACTTAATGATAGTCATAGGGTAGAAATAAGCAATCGAATCATACTAGGAAACATGGGAACTGTACTGATGCAGAATTATAAGTGGTCCTTGATTTACAACCATTCATTTAGTGGCCATTAGAAGTTACAAAAGCACTGGGAATTTGTTACTATACATGTTGACAGCAGCAAGACTATTGCACGCACAAAAAAGGAAGGACACTTCGATCCCTACCATGGACAAATGGCTGCAGAAGCTGATGGAGTTGGCTGAAATGGCAAAATTGACTATTTTGATCAAAGAAAAGAATATAAATACTTTTGTTTCCACATGGAGACCGCTTCTGAACTTTGGGGCTTGAACTGGAAGAGAATGAAACTTTGATTTTGGGTTTTACCGATTAGACTGATGGATCCTTATAGAAATGGCTGGTTTATATGATTATGAAAAAACAAAAAGTTGCAATTTGATGTTACTGCAACAGAGAGAGTTGGAAGTCAATGCTTCTTTTTCTTTTTCCCAATCCTTCCTTGCTCTTCTTCCCCTCCCTTCCTCCCCACTGTTTTTCTATTTTCTTTTGTACTTTGTATCTTATTTTATCTTATCACTCAATAAAAAAAGTTAACAATGAGAAGTTACAAAGCACTGAAAACATTGACTTATGACTGGTCCTTGCACTTAACAACTGTCGCAATATCCCCATGGGCACATGATCAAAATTTGGGTGCTTGGCAACCGGCATGTAGTTATGACAGTTGCTGTTGTGTCTCGTCCGATCTCACCACAGCCGGGGCCTTCTTATCTGCTTCCGAACACGGAGGAATGTCCTAGTATGCCTCCCGGCCCCAGCCCTGGCTCCATGCCCAGACAGGCTGAAGAGGAGGAAGTATCTCCAGCCCCCAGCTCTGGCTCTATGCCCAGGCAAACGGAGCAACTAGACCCCTCCCCCTCCTCCACAGCATGTGAGCCTGAGGGAGGTCAATTGCCAACAGCTGCCGACTGGAGTGACCCTCGCGTCAGAAGACTTGATAGACGGAGGCAACAGAAGGAAGGGAGGGGCAGGCCTGGATAAATGCTGAGTCATGGAGCCACACCCCATGGCCTATATAAAGGACCTGCTTTCTGGCATTCTCTGAGTCAGGCAAAGTCTAAACATATCTTGCTGAAGTCACTTTCTGGTCTCCTGCCTGCCCTGAGGACTTTGCTAGGACTTTGGCAGAGCTGCAGAGGCACGCCTGATTCGGATTTCCCTGACCCGGCCGTCAGCGGAGGAGTGGGACACGACAGTTGCAGTATATCTTGTGGTCTATTTGCAACCTTCCCAACAAACTTCTAACAATCAAAGCCAACGGGAGTGGGGGGGGGAGCCAGATTTGCTTAATGACTGCAGATTCATTTAAAAACTGCAGTGAATCACTTAACATCAGTGGCAAATAAAATTGTAAAACAAGGCACAACACTTAACAACCATCTTGATTAGAAATAGAAATTCAGGTCCTGGTTGGGGTCGTAAGCAGTGGTGGGTTGCCCCCAGTTCGGACCAGTTCGCAAGAACCGGTAGTAAAACTGTTGGGAGGCTTCGCCCACTGATCCAGACGTCATCAGGAAGCAAGCACGCACGCACAGCCCCATTGCAAACCAGTAGTAAAGGTAAGTAGAACCCACCCCTGGTCGTAAATCAAGGATTAGCTTTATGGAGGAATCAGATATTGCAACAGCTACATCACACTGAAGAATTAATTATGCAAAACCAATCTTTTGGTACTAAAAAAGGATCCTAGGGTGGAACTATCCTTGCACGAGTCATTCTTTGACGCTGACCTCTCACTCATAATCCCTGGGACACTGAAGTTCACTTTAATTTTTGCTTGGGGGGAAGGATATACACTATCGCTCACTTGCCCAGGGTTTTTCTTTCTCTCCAAAGATCACTATGGCAGATGTCATGAACATGAAGCTTCTCTCATTTTTGTGGTTAAACTGTTCAGGATACAGGAAACCAAGCCAGCAACAGAAAACAAACATTTTGGTTCTGCTGAGCTGCAGAAGCTGCCATTCTCTGCCTACCACTTCCTCCTCAGCTTCTCTGATATGATTCAGAGCACAAAAAAGTGAATTCCTTTGATGCCAAAATATTATAAAGTAAGGTGAGGTCCAAGGTGAAAAAAGAAAGTGTCTCACCTTTATAAATACTCCTATGTGCTCCATTCTACTCCATAGTTTATTTATTTATTTATTTATTTATTCATATTTTTATACCGCCCTTCTCCGAAGACTAGTAAAGAATTATTTTGGCAATTTACAGAATTGTTTAGAGCAGGAGTGTTCAACCTTGGCCATTTTAAGACTTGTGGACTTCAACTCTCCAATTTCAAGCATAGCTGGCTGGGGAATTCTGGGAGTTGAAGTCCACAAGTCTAAAAGCACCAAGGTTGGATACTCCTGCTTAAGAGTCAGAATCTACCTCATAATTTTCCCAATTATTCTGGTTACTGCAAGATTGTTAGACCAGATTTCGTCCTTTTTAAAATATATATATGAAAAAGACTTTATTTCTGAAAAAAACTGCACTACTCAGTGTGGTACAAGAAGGCATCCAACAATTATTAGTTGGATAATTGGTTAAACATCCTATCACTTTTATATTTCTTTCCAGAAAACTAGAACAACATTTGATTCTTATCTAGGTTGGAATACATCTACCGTGTTTCCCAGAAAATAAGACATCCCCTGATAATAAGCTGAATTGGGCTTTTGAGAACACGCGCTAAAACAAGCCCTCCCCGAAAATAAGCCCTCCCCGAAAATAAGCCCTCCCTAAAAATACTTAAACGCATGCACTGCCAGTCCCCACTATTTCCTCTGGTTAGGGTTAGGGAGACACAGCTGGAAATCAGGTAAGATGGCAAGAGGAGCCCTGTCTTGCTCCACACGCCCCAAAATAATAAGACCTCCCCGAAAATAAGGCCAAGGGCTTATTTCGGGGTTCAAAAAAAATGTAAGACAGGGTCTTATTTAGGGGAAAACATGGTATGTTTATAAATATTTACAATCTTCAGACCTCAACTTAAATCATTTTTAATTTTAAGTTTTATCCAGGTTTGGATCTGAAGACTGCAAAAGCTAAAATTAGCGAATATATTATAAAGTGAGATGAGGTCCAGGGTGAAAAGAGACTTCCTTTCATTTAATTAATACTAATGACAATATCATTAGTTATTCTTCCATTGTGTATTTAATCACATCTTTAATTTATCACTGTAAAATTATAATTTGGAGATTTGGGGTTGAGCATACATTTGAAGTTTCACGGTCAAAATGGCCTCTGGAGTCAATTCTGAACAGAGAAGACTTGCGACAAACATGGGTAAATCTCACTCCGATAAATAGGATGATTTTCCCCCCTCCTGAAATTTTAAATTTCAATTTCCAATCTGCATCAACCCTGAGTGGATTCAGTCACACCTCTGGTTTAACTCATTTTGTGCTATCTTTTAAAGAGTGTGAATAGTCACATTGAAATGTACATAATTTTTCTCCATTTTTTTCAAATTTTGAAGAAAATTCATGGGCAAGTACATAGTCAGAAAGTGAAGGATTAGGGATCCTGGTTCTTCCCATCTGTTGCAAATATCTAGGGAGGAGTCTGCTGGGAGCTCCAACTTCCATGTGAGGGCAAGGTTGTGGGTCAGATGGTATCAGACTGAACTGGATTCAGCCGGTTCAGACCGGTTCGGATGAACCGGTTGTTAAATTGCTGGCTGGCCCCTCCCCACCCCTCCCTGCCCCTTCCAGGAGTCCCCACGTGCCCTGTTTTAGCTCCTGGGGGGGGTGCATCGTGAGATTAAATCAGGACCAAGCTAAATTCCTGGTAAGAGCATCCCCACACTGACCTTTAACCCTGGAGATAAGGGTCCCTGCAGCTGTCAAGGTCTCCAAGGTGTTGAGCAGTGGGTACTTGCTAATGACTTGCCGAAGAATTCTTAAGGCTTCTCCAAGACACTCGTGGGCGAGCGACCGTCGAGATTCTTGGCCATCTGCAAAAGGAAAAGGGAAAAAAAACCTCAGAGAAACCCCAGGGTTTTGATAAAACATCTGGCTGACTGCATGACTAACTGTAATAATAAAACAACTGTCGATATCAAAGGCAAATAAGTCTGGATAATGGATGCTACAGAACCTGGAGGGAGCAGAGTAAAAGAGAAAGGACTGGAGAAAAATCACAAAATACAAAGACCTACAAATAGAAGCAAAACAACTATGGCAAAAGAAAGCCAAGATAGTACCAATTCTCATAGGTGCCTTGGTTGCAATCAGTGGTGAAATCAACTTACCTTCCTTACTGTTCAGAAGTGCATGTGCCACATGCGTGCACTCGCTTCGCTCATGCGCACAGACCTTCTGCGCATGTGCAGAAGGTAAAAAACACCAGGAAGTAATGATGCCCTGGGCAGGTGGCTGGAGCTTTGCCGAGGATCGCCGAACTACTGGCCACCAGATCGCATGATCCGGTCCGATCCGGGAGCATTTTACCTCTGGCTGCAATCCCAAAAATCTGGAGTGCCCCTTGAACACCATTGGCATTGACAAAATTTCCACCAGTCAATTGCAAAAGGCAGCTTTACTTAGAACAGCTTACATCCTGCCATAGTACCTTTAACTCCATCAAACAACATGTGTCTATGATAGGTGCACAAAATTGCCAAATTCAATCTAAACATGTAGCTGACTGTGCGACAAACCCATAATAAAACAATTGTCGATAAGAAAGACAAAGAACACTAGATAGTGGATGTTGCAGTCCTTAGAGACAACACAATAGAAATTCTCTTTTCTCCACAGCCAGTTCCATTCTTTCTATGGGGAGAGTGGTCCAGCCCTCAGCCCCTGCTTTTTGCAGTTCCTCAGAGCTCCATTCTCTACTTACTACACGAGGGCCACTGGATGAACTTATCCTTCAGCATGAGATTAAGTACTATCAATATCCTGATGATACTCAGTGGTTCATCTCTGTCTCTGGCTGGCCCAGGGATGCTGTTTCAGGGCTCTATCATTGTCTGAAAACTGGGATGGTTCTGGATGGGGAAGAAGAGATTTCAACGCAACCAGAGCAAGACTGCCTGAGTTTATGGGCCCTTTAAGTTAAGGATCCAGAGAATTTCCAACTTTGGTTGTGACCGGAGCTGCATTACCGCATTTGACAGCCTGTGACTTGAACTCACAACTCTCCTAGAACAGCAGGTGGCAGCTGTGTCCAGGAGGGCCTTTGCAGAACTCCATCTTGTATGCCAGTTGCACCTGTTTCTGAACCAAGAGCCCTCTAAATCAGGGGTCTCCAACCTTGGCAACTTTAAGCCTGGAAGACTTCAACTCCCAGAATTCCCCAGCCAGGAATTCTGGGAGTTGAAGTCCACCAAGCTTAAAGGTTGGAGACCCCTGCTCTAAATAGTCACTCCTGCCTTGGTTATCTTGCAGTTGGATTTCTACAAAGTACTGTACATGGGGCTACCCTTGAAGACCTCCTGAAAGCTGCAACTGTTCCAGAATGCAGCAGTGCAGATAATAATGGCCATGGATGCACCTTAGTAATCCCTTGTAATACTATTAGGGAGAGCTGCACTGATTCTTGGTAGCCTTCTAGATGTAATTCTTTTTTTAAAAGTTTTTTTTAATAAACATAGTATTGTACAGGTGGTCCTCGACTTATGACCGCTTGCTTAGTGACTGTTTGAAGTTATTATACACCCTCAAAAAGGTACTTACAACCCAGATTCAAAGTTCTGATGGCCACCGCCCCCATGCCCCCAGTGGTCACATGATCCTGTTTGGGGCACTCAGCAATTTACAGCTCTTTGCAGTGTCCCATTGGCCCCGTGACCCCAAGTTACGACGTATTTTTTACTGGAAACTAGTATTTAGCAAATCCAGCGAAAAATGCCCATTATAGAAAGTGAATTCACTTAATGTCCACAATGTTAATTAGCCACTGTGGATTCACTTAATGACCATGGTGATTCACTTAATGGCCACTGCAAAACTGTTGTAAAATTAAGTCCTTCCCGTGATTTTCCCACCAACACAGTTTATGATCCTAACGGGTAAATTATTTCCATTATAATCGTAAATAGGGGGCTACATATTCAGCAGATTTTGACCAGTTCTGGAGAACCGGTAGCGGAAATTTTGAGTAGTTCGGAAACCGGTAAATACCACTTCTGACTGCGCCCCCC
This sequence comes from Ahaetulla prasina, assembly GCF_028640845.1. Classification (NCBI taxonomy): domain Eukaryota; kingdom Metazoa; phylum Chordata; class Lepidosauria; order Squamata; family Colubridae; genus Ahaetulla; species Ahaetulla prasina. The sequence goes on from NC_080539.1 coordinate 361,181,052, forward strand.
TCATCTATTCTCTGCCTCCCGAGTCCCAATTGATCAGAAGGAAATGGGGATTTTGCAGTAACCTTCCCCTGGAGTGGGGAGGGAATGGAGATTTTACAGAATCCTTCCCCTGCCATGCCCACCAAGCCAAGCCACACCTGCCAACCCATGCCCACAGAACTGGTATTAAAAAAATTTGAATCCCATCACTGGGACTACTTGTAAAAACTAATTTAAAAATGAACGAGAAGAAAAAAGATGCAGAAAAAGAAGAAAAAGAATAAAGTGGAAGATATAAGAAAAAGAGAACAAATACAATAATAAAGAAATAGCTCCTGCCCTTCATCACACCAGGCATAAATTAATATACAGTGGTAACTTTTCATCCTCTTTTAAACTTACACATTTTAAAAAAAATATTTTTAATTTGTCACTTTTATCTATACTCAATCCAGAAACCATCAATTATTCTATCCTGGTTCGACAAAAAAATTCATTAGGAGTCACCAGAAATATCAAACAAATAGTTTCTCCTTGGTCAAATAGTCCAACCTTATATTCTTTCTTTTTGCACTACACAATCTTGAAGTTTCAATCATCCCAATGGCATTGCAGGATTTGATCTTTCTTGATTCTTTGGCATTTAAAAGATGCTTCAAAGCTTTCAACAGCCTACTTCATAAATCCCTTGAAGAGACCTTGCCTAGGATTTTTTTGTCTGAGAAGCTTTTCTTAATTTGTCTTTTGAATTCCTATTTTAGTAATCTCAAATCTTTGTTATCTTCCATATTTTCAAATTCTCTTAGGCTTATGTTACAAAATTGTTCTCATTGTCTTCTAAAAGTTTATCCATTAAAATTTGCATCCGTTCTGAGATATTGGTTATTAATGCAGGTAGTCTTTGACATATGACCACAATCGAGCCCAAAACTTCTGATGCTAAGTGAAACATTTGTTAAGTGAACTTCCTCAATTTTTATGACCTTTCTTGCCTCGGTTGTTAAATGAATCACTGTAGTTGTTAAGTTAGTAACACAGTTGTTAAATGAATCTGGCTTCCTCTTGATTTTGCTTGTCAGAAGGTTGCAAAAGTGATCACATGATCCTGGGACACTCCAACCGTCATAAATATGAATCAAGTTACCAAGCATCTGAATTTTGATCATGCAACCATGGAGATGCTACAACGGTCCTAAGTGTGAAAAATGGTCATATGTCACTTTTTTCAGTATTATTCTAACTTTGAATGGTTATTAAATGAACTGTTGTAAGTTGAGGACTACCTGTATCTCAGTCCATCTTTTAAAGGACTCCTTAAGAGAAGATAAAGTTAGAGGAAGGAAGGTGCTGGTGTCTGAAAATTATATTAATCTTGATTTAGGCATACCGTATCCTGTTGATTTTTTATTTCTCCCATCCTTATATGATGGGAATTTGGACAATTGGCACAAGGAGGTTTGGACAATAGCATCCCTGCTCTTAAGTATGTTAAGCCCAGGCTTAGTGCAACATAGAATCCAGCATATTTCTTGTGCCAGGAAAAATGCAGTAATCAGGGGTGGGCTGCTGGGGGTTTGCAGGGGTTTGGAAGAACCTCTAGCTTAAGATTCTGTACAGTTCAGAGAACCCCCAAATCCCACTCTTGGCTGGCTGCGCCCACCTCACCCCGCCCCTCCCAGGAGTTCCCACGCTGCTTGTTTTGGATGCCAATAAGTGCAGGGCGTGCACAGAGGCTCCGGAGCCTGGGGAGGCTGTTTCACCCTCCCAGAGGCTCGAGAAAAGCCTCCGGAGCCTGGGGAGGGCAAAAATGCCAACCTACCCCTGCTGTGATGCAGGAGGCCGACTATGCCACGCCCACCATAGCCACGCCCATCCAGCAACCGGGCTGAGAACCCCTTGCTAAAATTTTTGAAGCCCAGCCCTGCAGGTAATCCTATTGACAAATGATACCATGTCCACTGAAGTAACAAGAGCAGCTCAGAACCACAAAAGTTCATGAAAGCTTCCCAGAATTCTTCTTCGAGGAAGTGGTAAATAATACAATAGTGACAGGGATAGAGAAGAAGAGGTGAAAAATCTTCTCATTTTATCAGCCCTCAGCAAGGTCAGTAGCCAGAAGGTTCTGGGAAGTAGATCTCTATATATTTGGAGGGCATGTCCAGGTTGCGAGATGTTGAGTTAAGCAGACTTGGAAATCTCAATTACAAATAAGAAATAAGTACAGGTAGTCCTCGATTTACAATCATTCATTTAGTGACCGCTTGAAGTGACAACAGCCCTGAAAAAAGGGACTTAACAACCAGTCTTTCCACTGATGGCTACCACAGCATTCCCAAGGTCACATGATCAAAATTTGGGCACATATTTATCTAGGTTCAGTGGTGGGATTCAGCCAGTTCTCTCCAGATTGGGCAAACTAGTAGCGGTGACTGCAGGAGGCTCTGCCCACCCACCCGGATGTAATGCACAAGCACTGTGCATACGCAGAAGGCCGTGTGCGTGTGCAGATGTGCACGTGCTCACATTTGCAAACCGGTAGGGAAGGTAAGTGAATCCCATCGCTGCATAGGTTGCAATGTCCTGGAATCTTGTGATCACCATTTGCAACATTCCTAGCCAATTCCAACAATCAAAGTCAAATGGGGGACAGAGGTGGATTTCAGCAGGTTCTGACCAGTTCTGGAGATCCAGTAGCGGAAATTTTGAGTAGTTTGGAGAACCGGTAGTCAAACTTCTGACTGGCCCCGGCCCCATCTACTCTTTGCCTCCCAAGTCCCAGCTGATCGGGAGGAAATGGGGATTTTGCAATATCCTTCCCCTGTCACGCCCACCAAGCCACGCCCACCAAGCCATGCCACACCCACCAAGCCACACCCACAGAACCGGTAGTAAAAAATTTTGAAACCCACCACTGATGGGGGAACTGGATTCATTAACAACCACAAAGTTTCACTTCAGAACTACAGTGATTCGTTTTACGGGGAAAAAAAGTCTTAAAATCAGGCACAATCCACTTAACAACCACCTTGCTTTGTAACAGAAATCCTGGTCCCAATTGCAATACATGAGGAATACCTTTCGTGTCCACCCAATATTTTGGATTGAACCTCCCACAACATCCTGATGGTGGCCTTATAGGCTGAAGTGGATGGGAATTGTAAGACCTCTGGTTATCCTTCCTTCTTTCCTTCCTTCCTTCCTCCCTCCCTCCCTCTCTTCCTCCCTCTTTTCTTCTTTTCTCCACTCCCCTCCCTCTCTCCTTCTACCCCACCCCTCCCTCCTCTCCTCTCCTCTCCCTACCCCATCCTCCTCATTGTAAGAAATAAAACATATTTTTTTGAAAAATGCAATTAAAAAAAATACCCCAGGGATGGTAGGGTAAGGAGGGGAGGGTTCTATGGCACATCCTGCTTCTGCTTTAAACTTGAAAAAGCATTTTGCACTCCCCCATCCGTACAACTCTGAGGAAGTGTATGTTTGAGTTGAATGCAAAGAAGCTGGTTTGAAGCACCCCAAACTGGGTAAATGGGTATTAGACTAAGGCCTACAGCTGGTTTGCACAATACAGTTGGCTATGGTTAATTTAATTAGCCTAATCCATGGCTCTGCTCATCGCCACTCTCTTTCCTTTGGCAGTGTTTGGCTATTCTTTCAGTCTAGAATCCATCTCCACAAAGTCTAAGGGGAGAAGGACAGAATAACCCAAGCCTGTGCACTGATGCACCCATGGAAGATTTATCAGGGCGCTGCCAGCTGTCACAGCCTCCCGTAAACAGGAAAGGCAGACAAATGAAAAGGCAGGAAATGGCATTTTCCCATCCTTCTGCCTGCTTTGACATGTCATCTGATTTGGGAGCATGGCTAAGCAAACCATTGTGAAATCAGCTGATGTCATCCATCATAAAGGCTTTTCCTCGTGAAGCGATATTCCTGGATCTTCCACCCCAATACGAAAGGCAGAATTTGTATAAGGTAGATGCTCTGCACTCAGTGAGTCTTGCGCTCTGCTACAAGTGCCTTAGAAATAGTTTAGGCAAGGGGAAAACTCTTTGACTGCCACTTGCGAAGTGGGGATATTTGCAGAATAGCTGCCAAGTTATATAGTCTATAGAACTATCTCCTTATGCATGCTTGCTTAAACTCTCCATTTTGTACAGAATATGATGCATAAATTAAACTTTCCACAATTTCAGTTTCTATAGTCTGCTATTAATTTCTAATCCCACCACTGCAAAATTATCCTGTGTTGAAGAAACACTACAGCCGCCCAATCTTTGTGCAATTGAAGCATATCAGTGCATCACAATTTTCTTTAGGTATGTTTGTACAATGCACTTACGCTTCACTTAATCATGGTTTACTCCAGCGGTTCTCAAACATTTTGGATTCAGAACCCGTTTATGTTGCAAAAAATTATTGAGAACCTCGAGGAGTTTCCGCCCTAACTACTGCAATCCATTATATTATGGTTACTTTTTACAGTGTTTTATCATTATAGATTAGGTTTCCCCAACTTGTCACCCTTCATGTGAGCCAGTATTGCTTAGGGATTAAGGCACCAAGCTAGAAGGCAGGAGAATGTGAGTTCTAGTCCTGCCTTAGGCCTGAAAGCAGCTGAGTGACTTTGGGCCAATAACCAGGAGACTGAAAGTTCTAGTCCTAGGCATGAAAGCCGGCTGGTGACTTTAGGCCAATCACAGAAGACTTTGGGCCAGTCTCTCTCTCTCTCTCTCTCCCTCTCTCTCTCTCTCTCTCTCAGCTAATTCACCTCACAGAGTTATTGCTGTGAGGAAAATAAGGAGTATTTAGGTCTGTTCACCGCCTTGAGTTATTTCTAAAAAATAATAAAGGCTGGATACAATTAAATAAAAATATAGGGACTTTCTGTTGCAAATGTGGGAATTTGGGCAGTAAATTGGAGACACCAATTTGGACAAGGCTGTTGGGTGCATTGGCAACAACATGCATGTGTTGGGCCAGGGGAAGTACAATGCAAATTAACTGAAAGTTATAGCAGCTGCTCTCAGATCCTCATGGAGTGTCAAATCATGAGCTCAGGCCCTAACTCATGGGTTATTGTACATCCGCGTGCAATATTACTCACCCTCCTGCAATACAACATCCTTCAACTTCTCCAGGCGCTCTGCAAAACAAGCCACGTCAGCCAGCAGTTGTGAAATGTCCTCTGGTTCTGCTAGGCTCCCTTCGCTGATTTCACTGGGACTATAGGTACTGTGGGGCTTGTGAGTTTTGGCAAGACCTCTGGGAATAGCAGGGGACAGAGGGAATCCTGCTGCACTGGCGTGGCGGCTGAGACTCGTGGGACGCTTCAGCGTAGCTGCGGTGGGCAATGAAGACAAATCCACCAGGCTGGAAGTTGATACATCCAGGCCATCTCGCCGTGGAAGCTCCTGGGAGAAGGATCAAAACCATTTTGATTATTGAGAGAGTTGAAGCGGAGGATGGTGTAGGAGAAGGAATGGCAGAACCTGGAGGTGGAGTTAAGAGAGGAATCAGCCAAGAATCCCTATGTAGCTACAAGCAGAGGAAATCCAACCTCTATTGAATTCCATGGACTCTTATTTAACTCCAGGCAGGAGCTAACTGTTAGTTGAAAAAATGTCTGTGCTGAGGTATGACAAGCAATAAATCAGTTTAATTGGATCTTCGTGTCTGGGCCTGGTTTTCCATACCTGACATATCATTAAGAATTCAATCAAGGTTCTCTTTGAAAATGCAACCAAGCGGGAATTGCAAATATGTATTTGGTACACTGCCTTTTATTGATGTATATGTGTACATACAATAAAGCAATGAACAAAGACAATCATTATGCAACTATACCAGAGTTACATCATGACTATTTTATTGCAGATTTACAGGTAGTCTTTGACTGACAACCCCAAATGAGCCCAAAATTTCTGTTGCTAAGCGAGGCAGTTGTTAAACGAGTTGTGTCTTGTTTAATGACCTTTTTGCTACAGTTGCTAAGCAAATCACTGCAGTTCTTAAGTGAATCATGGAGACTTTAAGTGAATCTGGCTTCCACCATTGACTTTGCTTGGCAGAAGCTGGCTGGGAAGGTTACAAAAAGCAATAGCAATATCACATAGACTTATATACAACTTCACAGTGCTTTATAGCTCTCTCCAAGCAGAGATGGGTTTCAGCAGGTTCTGACAAGTTCTGGAGAACCAGTAGCAGGAATTTTGAGTAGTTTGGAGAACCAGTAGTAAAAATTCTGACCGGCCCCGGCCCCATCTATTCTTTGCCTCCCAAGTCCCAGCTGATTGAGAGGGAATAGAGATTTTACAGTATCCTTCCCATGCCATGTCCACCAAGCCACACCCACAGAACCGGTAGTAAAAAAATTTGAAACCTACCACTGTCTCCAAGTGATTTACAGAGTCAGCATATTGCCCTCAACAACCTGGGTCCTCATTTTACCAACCTCGGAAGGATGGAAGGCTGAGTCAACCTTGAGCCAATGAGAATTGAACTGCTGGCAGTGAGCAGAATTAACCTGCAAGATTGCATTCTAACCACTGCGCCACCCAGCTCAAATGGTAATCGCGTGACTCCAGGACAGGACAACTGTCATAAATACATGCCAGCTGCCAAGTGTCTGAATTCTGATCACATAACCCTGGGGATACTGCAATGGTCGTAAGTGTGAAAAATGGTCATAAGCGCCTTTGTTCAGTGCTGTTGTAACTTTGAACAGTCATTAAATGAACTGTTGTAAGCGGAGGACTACCTGTACACAACATGGCACGTATGCTAGCCTCCTCCATAAATGGGGAAAGCTCTTCTCTTTGAAAATGTAGCTGTGGTGCTTCAAAGCAGACAGTGTGGCATATTATGGAACAATGCCTTTTGTGCGCATATTAGGGAAACCCCAGAGACTTTCCGTAGGCAACTCCATCATGTATTGACTTTATAAATAGTTTAACTTTGAATTTATAAATAGAATCAATAGTCTCATATTTGCTCACCGAGAATGGAACTGCGATGTGCTTTTTAACATTCTTTTTGCCATACTCTAAATCAGCGGCCCCCAAACTTTTGGGCACCAGGGACCGGTTCCGTAGAGAGGTTTTTTCGCAGACCAGAGGGGGCGTGGTTTCACATGCTGCCTGCATCCCGCCACGGATGGGGCTTTGCTTATTTGTATGGATTGGTTGCTGGCATGCCGTGGAACGATGCTGAACCACAGACCAGGGGTTGGGGATCTCTGCTCTAAATAAATAAATACTGTGGATAATCTTAGAAAATATTCTAGGTAGACTTTTTGGGAAGTGAGCACCAAACCCAAAGACAATGGAACTTGCAATGAAATCAATCTTATTTTCAAGGAACATTGCAAAAGAACTAGAATAAGGCCTGCATAAAAATAACAACACACTTTTCATATTTTCCAATTTTGGGTAGGCAGGAAGCACAGAGGTTCTCAATTGTTTTGAACATCATATTTCTTTGTAACCTATGAGGAAGATACTAGCCAGACCATTTAGTTGGGTGATCAATTTCCCAGAAACTTCCTCCTTAATTCTGCAATTTATTGCAGATCACTCTATGGCAGAGGTGTTAAACTCAAGGCCTGGAGGCTGGATCCAGCCTGCAGGGTGCTTAGATATGGCCCGTGGGGAGGCCCTGAAAACAGCGAAGGGCTGGCAGTGGTTCTGCCAGCAAAAAGCGAGCTCAGGAGGGATGCGTGCGGCCCTCCAGAGCTCCGTTTTTGCAGGAGGCCATCACAGCTGAAAACGGATCTTGGGAGCCCGTTTTCGCTGGCAGAGCCCTCGGGTCTCCACAGGTGCCGCCGACACAAGTGACGTCGAGTTAGCCATGCCCACCTTGGCCACGCCCACCCCAGGCCCCCAAGATCAAACAGAACCTTGCTGCAGCCCTCAATGAAATTGAGTTTGACACCCCTGCTCTATGGTGCTTCGCGGGTGAATGTAAAGACACTTTTGGCCAATATCTGTTTCACTTCTGTGGGTGGATATGACAAACAGCACAGTGCTGTTGAACTTAACAATATTAAGACAACATTCTCAAAACAGGTTAGTTTACAGGAAAATGGTCCAGCTACATTGTGATCCATCATACTGTGAAAAAAACCAACCGTCATTGTTGTCAGAAACTATCGTAGCGCTTTCAAAAGGCAAACCGTTTTACAAGCAATCAGCAATTGCATCTTGTTAATACAGGTAGGGTGTTTATTTAGTGGTGCAAACTCATCCTGAACTCCTGCTGCATCATTTGAAATCCCAGCATTCAACCCAAAACTTCTGCTTTGATGTACCAGAATAAGGAAGACATGTTTTAGTTGGCCTTCCTGGAAAACCTTTGGTTGTGAGTTTGCGTTTTCACCTTTAACATAAAACAATGCTTCATCCAATTAAGCAATTTGTGGGTTTGTATGACATGCAGAACCATTAAATAATCACTTGGACTAAATATGCACAACAGCCTTCTCTAAAAGTAATTGGCAGGTTTGTGGTTTAGGGCATTGTGCAAATCCAGACTTTGTATACTTAGAACGAACTATTATTACTGTATTTTAAATTATTTTGTTTTGTTTAAAGCCAGTGGGCTTAGGACTTTATAGTCCTGCGCAGTGGTTAGAGTGCAATACTGCAGGCTACTTCTGCTGATCACCGGCTACTAGCAGTTTGGCAGATCAAATCTCACCAGGCTCAAGGTTGACTCAGCCTTCCAGCCTTCCGAGGTTGGTAAAATGAGGACCCAGATTGTTGGGGGCAAGAGGCTGACTCTGTAAAACCACTTAGAGAGGGCTGCAAAGCACTATGAAGCGGTATATAAGTCTAAATGCTATTGCTATTGTCACATGGGCAAACATGTCATCAGTGATTCTCAACTGCGGCCACATTAAGATGGGTGGACTTCAACTCCCAGAAATCCCTAGATAACGGGGTGAACATGGGTGGATTTCTGCCTTAAGCAGGGGTTTGGACTAGAACAGGGGTCTCCAACCTTGGCAATTTTAAGACTTGTGGACTTCAACTCCCAGAATACCTCAGCCAGCAAAGCTGGCTGAGGAATTCTGGGAGCTGAAGTCCACAAGTCTTAAAGTTGCCAAGGTTGGAGACCCCTGGATAGAAGACCTTCAAGGTCCCTTCCAGCATTATGATTCTATGTTTCTATATATTTTTTTAAGATCGGGGTCTATAATGACTAGGGACAGAAAGAACAGGGGCAGGAGAGAGATCAGCAGTACGGAGAGACAATATCATACCACTGTTTTCAGCCACTCAGAAATGGGTGGAGAAACTCAGCTACAATTGCTCAAGCGTGTTGCAGTGAGTAAACAGCAGAGACAGGCATTTTCGTCACCCACTGAGAAACCACACACCCTTCCCCCTCCACTCCTTTTGCAAAGCTATAAAATCACTGCCTGATGGGCTTCACACTTTGGACCATGTGACACAATTTGGTTAATCAAGGTTTACAGAGCTTAATCAAACTGCTAGTAGTTGGGTTGGCCCAAATGCAAAACTTGGATGTTGCTCTCAGTGGTGAGATGGGCAGCGTATACTTTTAATAAGCAAACCATGAACCATGGTTCACCAACCCACAGATGCTAACTTCACACAACAGCAAAACCCAAAAGAAATAAGCCACCATGTGACTTGCATAAGGGTGAAAATGAACATTTTATCAAATGCAGTGACAAGATGGGTTCAAATCCACCTTGTTACATTGCTGAAACTTTCCATTTCTTGATTATAGTATAACTTTAAGAACTGGCATCAGGTCTGTTTTCTCCTCTTCTCTTTTCCCACTTCTTATTTTTGCATTTTTCTCTTCAGATTTTAAAGCCCAGAGCATAAACTTTTATTTAATACAGGGGTGGACAGGGGTGTCCAACCTTGGCGATTTTAAGACTTGTGGACTCCCAGAATTCCCCAGCCATGATGGCTGGCTCAGTGGTGGGATCCTTCCAGTTTAACAACCAGTTTGGTGATTGTGCGCTTTGTGTTTCACGTGCGCTTTACATGCACCCACACCAGACATGTGCTGTACGCGTGTGCGCAATTCAACAAAAAAATCATCTTCCGTGATTAAAACAGCTAATCAGCCGTGCAAATCAGCTCCAGAGATAAAGATAAGTAAAGCGCAGGGGCAGGCAGGCCCAGCTGATCGTCAGAGCGAACCAATTCACTCCCACCTGATCATCGGAGCTACCAGTTCACCCAAACAGGTCCGAACCGATAGAATCCCACCCCTGAGGCTGCGGAATTCCGGGAGTTGAAGTCCACAGGTCTTAAAGTTGCCAAGTTTGGACAACCCTGACTTAATGTAAAGGTATGCTGTCATAAACAGATTCTGCTCATAAATCTATAAAATGCAAATTATACTGGTATAAAAGCTTATGCTCATAAATCTATAAAAGCTTATGCTCATAAATCTATAAAATGCAAATTATACTGGTATAAAAGCAAAACAGAAAAAACAAAAATGAGTAATAAATGAGACAATAACACCTCAGTCCTCCTTTTGGGAATATTTTTCATATTTGGAATGACTATAATGAGGGCGCTAATCTGGTTTGAGAGGGCATCTGTTTCAAAATAGAAGGGCCATTAACAGAAAAATAGCAGCTCCAAGTCTTGCCCAGATTCACCTTACAAAACCAGGGGATTACCACAGAGGTGGGATTCACTTACCTTCCCTACCGGTTCGCAAATGTGAGCGCGCACGCAGTAGTCACACATTACATCTGTGTGGGTGGGTGGAGTCTCCCACAGTCGCCGCTACCAGTGCGTGCGACCCAGAGAGAACCGGCTGAATCCCACCACTGGATTACCACAAAATTTTGTCAGGCTGTGTAATGTGTGTGGAAAAGACCTTGGGAGAATGGACACTGCCAAGGGAATAGTCAGATCAAAGATACCGTAGCCCACAACCGATCATGGATGGGAGAAGAAGCTCAGAAGAGACTCTCCCTAATTTCTCAGGCTATAGGAAATTGGGGCGGGGGAGATATTGTTTATTTATTTATTTATTTATTTATTCAAATTTATATACCGCCCTATTTCCCGAAGGACTCAGGGCGGTTCACAGGCACATAAAACATGTATATACAATTAAAATAACTATTAAAAAACTTATTCTAATGCCAAATATTAAAAATATAAATATCAATCTTAAAACCAAATTTAAAACCCCTATAAATTTAAAATCTACGAATTTAAAATCTAAGCCAGTCCTGCACAGATGAATAAATGCGTCTTGAGCTCGCGACGGAAGGTTCGGAGGTCCGGAAGTTGACGGAGTCCTGAGGGGAGTTCGTTCCAGAGGGTGGGAGCCCCCACAGAGAAGGCCCTTTCCCTGGGCGTCGCCAGACGACACTGCCTAGCTGACGGCACCCTGAGGAGTCCCTCTCTGTGAGAGCGCACGGGTCGGTGAGAGGTATTTGGTAGCAGTAGGCGGTCCCGTAGATAACCCGGCCCTATGCCATGGAGCGCTTTAAAGGTGGTTACCAACACCTTGAAGCGCACCCGGAAGGCCACAGGTAACCAGTGCAGTCTGCGCAGGATAGGTGTCGTACGGGAGCCCCGAGGGGCTCCCTCTATAACCCATGCAGCCGCATTCTGAACTAACTGCAGTCTCCGGATGCCCTTCAAGGGGAGCCCCATGTAGAGAGCATTGCAGTAATCCAGGCGAGACGTCACGAGGGCGTGAGTGACCGTGCATAGGGCATCCCGGTCTAGAAAGGGGCGCAACTGGCGCACCAGGCGAACCTGGGAAAAACTTTTATACTTGCAAGATGTACTTTTATACTTGCAAGATTTTGTCAGTACAGGTAATTCTCGATTTACAACTGTTCATTTAGTGACAGTTAGAAGTTACAACAGCCCTGAAAAAGGGACTTATGACTATTTTTCACACTTACGACCGTTGCCACATCCCTGTGGTCACGTGATCAAAATTCAGAAGCGTGGCAACGGACTCATCCCAGGGTCACGTGATCCCCTTTTACAACTTTCTGACAAAGTCAATGGGGAAGCCAGATTCATTTAACAACGGTATTACTAAGTGAACAGCTGCAGTGATTCATTTAACAACAGTGGCAAGAACGGTCATTACATGCGGCAAAAAACACTCAACAAATGTTTTGCTTAACAACAAAATGTTGGACTCACTGGTTGCTTTTATATGAAAGACAGGGTATCTGCAGGCACTCAGAAAAGTCAAGAGAATGGCTGCACCCCTTTTTATGTGCACCCCAGTTGCAATATCCTGGCCACCATCCTGACTTTTTTAACCCACCCATGGATGCCCTGAAGGGGCTCTGATGATATGTAAAAATTGGGCCAAATAGAATAGAATAGACTAGAATAGACTAGACTAGACTAGACTAGACTAGACTAGAATAGACTAGACTAGAATAGAATAGAATAGAATAGAATAGAATAACAGAGTTGGAAGGGACCTTGGAGGTCTTCTAGTCCAACCCCCTACTTAGGCAAGAAACCCTACACCACTTCAGGCAAGTGGTTAGCCAACATCTTCTTAAAAACTTCCAGTGTTGGAGAATTCACAATTTCTGGAGGCAAGTTGTTCCACTGATGAATTGTTCTAACTGTCAGGAAATTTCTCATCAGTTCTAAGTTGCTTCTCTCCTTAATTAGTTTCCATCCATTGCTTCTTGTCCTGCCTTTAAGGTGCTTTGGAGAATAGTTTGATAGCTCCTAGAAGCACAAAGCTGTAAACACCAGCCTGAAGATGATGAATGAGACTTCGTCGAAACGTCGCCAAGACACTTCCAATTTTACGCGGGAGAAAACCCGAATAACCAAAGACATATATATATATATATAAGCATATATATATAAGCATATATATAAACTTCTATCATCCCCAGTCAGCACAGTAGTTGACAATGTTGGAAATTATAACTGAACATATGTGAAGCACACCAGATGCTAGAAAGCCTCAGAAACTTATGCATGCATTCACCACAGATGAACAGTGGTGAGCATCATTAATTACAGTAATGGATCATAACTAAGCCACAACTTGTAAAATAAAACTACAGTTGGTTGGGTTTGGGTGCAGTAAATCGCACATCTAATTAATTTAATATTGTGGTTATTACCCACCACATAAATCATTGCACCATTGTTTACAAATTACAATCTCTTAGATTCATAGCAATGCTGTAATGAAATGTGGGGGATGACATTGAGGGATGATGAGGAGAAAAAAATGCTGCCATTGAAACAGGGGTTTAATGCCCCCAGTGGTTTAAATGCTCAGAGGAAGAAACTTAGGAAGGTTTAACTACTTGACCTCTTAAGGTTCACCTTAACAGGTCAAGCAGTTAAAAGTGACAGCGAGATGTTTTTGCCTCTAGATTTTTAGATTCTCTTAATGTAGCCTTCCAATAAAATAGAATTAGTTCATCTTGTTGTCTTTCCTGTCTGATTTACTTGGGTAGGCTGACACATACATACAGAGAAAAACACACACTTTGTATAAAGCAGGGTTTCCAAACCTCAGCTACTTTAACATGTGTGGAATCAGCTGGTGAATTCTGGGGGTTGAAGTCCATCCATTTTAACATTGTGAGGTTGGGAAAAGGTAAGGGTTTAGCGTAAGGCAGGGGTGTCCAAACTTGGCAACTTTAAGACTCGTGGACTTCAACTCCCAGAATTCCTCAGCCAGCTTTGCTATTGACTGAAAGCAAATCTCAAAAAATTAGCTGTTTTTTAATATTTTGAGGAGGGGTTTTTTTTTGGTCTCTCTTTAACAGCAACTCTTAGGGAATAACACTTGGTATTTCTGCAAAAGCAAATGTGTTCAGATATTCCCTCTTGTGTCCAAAAGAGTTTAATTAAGACTCACTCCAATATATTGTAGAAAGTTAGCACCCACCCCTCTCCTAGAAGAATGAAATATTCTAGGAAATATTAAAAAGGCAGAATATTATTCCCCTCCATGGATAAGAAAAGGAGAAACATGCTCTTGGAAAGCAGCACCTACCTTTGTTAATAGCCCCAGAAAAACTCGTGCCAACCTATCTACAAGACAAAAGATTGGGCCAGTCTACAAAACAAAAGACCTTCACCCTCAGGACATGATAGGACAGAGTTCTTCAAACTTGACAGCTTTAAGACTTGGTTGAATCTTGCTGGGTGATGTAATGAAGGGGCTTTGGGCAATTCCTATTATGGCTTAATAGGAATTCCTATTATGGCTTTGGATGGCAAAGCTGGCTGGAGAATTCTGGGAGTTGAAGTTCACAAGTCTTAAAACTGCCAAGCTTGAAGACTTCTGTGATAGGATTAGCCCTCACTAAAGATCCAAACCAGGACAAACCCATTAAGCCATAATAGAAATTGCCCAAAGCCCTTTCATTACATCACCCAGCAAAATTCAACCAAGCCTGGGACTCAAAGACAACCTACAAAGTTACCCCTGCATGGCCCCATGGGAGTCTGACAACCCATCAGAATACATTTCTTTCACAGGAACAGGAAGGAAGTTCAAAGCCCAAGAGAGGGTATAAATCTCTCTCTCTCACACTCTCTCTCACCCATGTGCTTGATTGCCCAGGACCTCAAACCATGTGGTCCTGTCCACTATTAAACCATCTTTCCAAACAGTCTCTGTGTTTCCAGTGTCTTTCTCCCCACTTGGAACTGAACCCAGATGGACATTTCCTCCAACAGTACTTTTGGTAGTGAACATGTTGTGGGCCAAGATTGTCTCTGAGCAACTGCAGAATACCTTTACCTCCAAACCCATCAAGTTCCAGTTTGCTTCTTACATTGGATGTCCTGTGGTTGACCCACATTTTTCAATTAACACCTGAGAGAGTGACTGCTTAAACAAGCTAGCTCTTCCTATTTATCCTGGCAAGCTGTGAGATAACAAGCTTCTGGCTCTAATCTCAGTTAGGTCACTGTTTCCCTCGTTTGTCTTAGCTACCAACTAGACACTTAATCCTCATTAATCTCTCACCTTCTTTTGCTGATGCCTAAACTAAGCAATCCCTGGGCTGAAGGCAAAAAAAAGGAGGAGGGACCATGAAAATAAGCGAAAACACCCCCTTTATGTGTCATGTCCATGGACTAACTACCTGCGTAGTCACAGTGCAAAACAGTGTTTCTCAACCCCATCAGCTTCAAGATGAGTGGACTTCAACTCTGGCTGGGGAATTTTGGGAGGTGAAGTCTAATTCATCTTAAAGCTGCTGAGGTTGAAAAACACAAGTCAGATTCATTACTGTCGATGGAGTGAATATCTAATGTTGCAAATATAAGGACCATTTAATAACTGATAAATTTTAAGTGCCCTGGGTATCTTTCTTATTGTCCACTTTTCTTGATACCTGCCCTGCAACTGCACAAGCTGATAACACTGAGACAAAGGCCTTCAGGACAGTTTTCCAGCTCATGCAGCTTATAAGCTTTTTAATAAGAATTGGAGGGACCAGCCTGGAAGCTCATTGCAGGATTAATACTTTGCCTGAAACATGTCCTTTCCGATACTTTTTATTTTATTTGCTTGATTTCTGCACCACGGGTTATGATGGGCCCTTTCTTTCATCAAAAGTATAATTCTGGTTTATTTCTCTATTTTCTGAATTTTTTGCTCATCTTTTATTTTCGTTTGCTGGGGTTTTCCTAATCTCATACCTTTATGCTGCATGAAACATATGGACTTCATATGTTTATATGCATATGAATATGTTTATATGCATATGCAAAAACATATGGACTTCAAATCTAGATCAAGGCAAATCAATAGATGCAATCTACATAGACTTCTGCAAAGCTTTTGACTCAGTAGTACACGATAAACTTCTCCTTAAACTAACATCCTATGGCATCTCAGGACCCCTCCACAAATGGATATCTGCTTTTCTGTCTAACAGACAACAAGTGGTCAAAATTGGCAATGCTTTAACAAATCCTGTTCCTGTCAAGAGTGGCGTTCCTCAAGGCAGCGTCCTTGGACCAACACTCTTTATACTATACATTAATGATCTTTGTGACCATATCTCAAGTAATTGTGTTCTCTTTGCTGACGATGTCAAACTATTTAACACCACAGACAACACTTCTATCATTCAAAACGACCTTGACCATCTAACCGCTTGGTCTAAAATTGGCAGCTCCAAATTTCAACCAGCAAATGCTCAGTCTTACATATAGGAAAAAGAACCCAAAACTAAGTACATACTAGATGGACATTACCTTACAGACGACCCCATCCCGTTAAAGACCTTGGAGTTTTCATGTCAAATGATCTAAGTGCCAAAGCCCACTGCAACTACATAGCAAAAAAGCTCTAAGAGTTGTAAACCTAATTTTGCGTAGCTTCTTTTCCAAAAACACCACACTACTAACCAGAGCATATAAAACATTTGCTAGACCAATTCTAGAATACAGCTCACCTGTTTGGAACCCTCACCACATCTCTGACATCAATACAATTGAACGTGTCCTGAAATATTTTACAAGAAGAGTTCTCCATTCCTCTGAAAACAACAAAATACCTTATCCCACCAGACTTGAAATCCTAGGCTTAGAAAACTTGGAACTCTGTCGCCTTCGACAAGACCTAAGTTTAACTCACAGAATCATCTATTGTAATGTCCTTCCTGTCAAAGACTACTTCAGCTTTAATTGCAATAATACAAGGGCAACTAATAGATTTAAACTTAATGTTAACCGCTTTAATCTAGATTGCAGAAAATATGACTTCTGCAACAGAATCATCAGTGCTTGGAATACTTTACCTGACTCTGTGGTCTCTTCCCATAATCCTAAAAGCTTTAACCAAAAACTTTCTATTATTGACCTCACCCCATTCCTAAGAAGACCATAAGGGGCGTGCATAAGCGCACAAACGTGCCTACCGTTCCTGTCCTATTGTTTTTCTTTTCTTCTTCCTATATATGTTTATATGTTTATATACTATATAATCTTTTTGTATGATGTTGTGATAAAATAAAATAAATAAAAATGAATTCCATCATCTCTCCATGATTCCTTGTCATATCTTCCTGAATGCATTGAAACACCAATAATATTTATTTATAAACAATATTTGTTTTCCCCTGTTTGAAACATCTATAATCATTTAATGAGTTAATACCCGTGTTTCCCCAAAAATAAGACCCTGTCTTATATTTTTTTGAACCCTGAAATAAGCGCTTGGCCTTATTGCCCTGTGCTCAAAAGCCTGATTGGGCTTATTATCAGGGGATGTCTTATTTTGGGGAAAACAGGGTAGTTACTCAATATTCCATCAAGATTCCAAGATTCCTGCATGAAATGTTAAGTGTGTCAACAGAACAGTGGTTCTGAAGGAAAAATAAAGTTTTAATGTATTTACTGTCTATGAAGATTCTCAGTCATCCAGATCATTTTTTTCAAAGGTGCTTTTTTTTCAAGAAGCAACTGGACTTTCTGGTTTTTCTTTGAAGACGTTTCGTTTCATATCCAAGAAGCTTCTTCAGCTCTGACTGAATGGTGGGGAATGTAACGATTTATACTCTTTGCAGACATTTTACAATATTGGCGGGATAAGTTGGTCATTTGCATTCTTATTCCTGCTAAAAGACTGCAAATGACCAGCTGTCTGCAAGGAGTATAAATCCTTCTGTTCCCCACCATCTAGTCAGAGCTGAAGAAGCTTCTTGGATGAGAAGTGAAATATCTTCAAAGAAAAACCAGAAAGTCCAGTTGTCTCTTGAAAAAGTACCTTTGGGATAATGTATTTACTGGTCACAAAAGAGGCATTCCTTCAGTAATCTACCCCTTTAGAAGAGGCCTTCCCTGTTCCATATGTGTACAGCTCACCCCTGTGCTGAAAGGTGCAATGTCCACATTATATACTGTATATTTAAGAACTCGGCTTGATTACAAGCTGCTAGTGTTTTGTTTTGTATTCTCCACCCTGCCCTATTTCTCCGTTATATATATAAAAGGTAACATTTTACAATATTGGCGGGATAAGTAGAATAGTCAGACCTCACCGGCTGAGTTTATCTTCAACCAGTTACTTCAGAAAGTCGATTTCCAAGCTGCTCCGTATTGTGCATTTCAACATTTTTGTGGCTACACCCCAACCACTGACAGAATCAACATTTTCAAACTGAGACACCCTCTCGTAAAAGGAAGCATGTGCAACTTTTAACTCACCCAACCACTCTTGCAACAGCCAAAGATAGGACACTCCATTTTCAAAGTAACATAAGACGAACAATACGTTTTGTAGCACGATGGAAACCAATAACGCCAGTCACTATATAGATGCCAGTCTGATTCAGCAGATACACCAAGGGTTATCTTGCATTGACAGAAGCGTGAGTGAGTTTACATGCACACACAAACACATGCACTCCCAGACACATGGGGGAATTGTAAATGGAAAAATAAAAAAATGGGAGGAGACCACAATGAACTGCTAACGTTTTGTTTAGACACATTCTGCTCTATTTGGAGTCCTCTGGAATTTTTTTGTTCTTCAACTGCCATAATCCTAAAGCAGCACAGATAATGGCTATATTGCTAGGCATTGTGGGAATTAAATTCCAATATTTAAGGTACAGCTTAAGAAAGATCAGTGTGAGTCAACCTAGTCAGAAGTCAGATCTATGTAAAATACAATGGCTAATTGCAAAGCATAAAACACAAAAAATTCTGGCACTGAAAACGCTAATTAATATTTATAAGGTGATAATAACCCATTATCTGAATTCAGATCCAAGGATAGTGAATTTTCACGGTAAATCATAGTATACTGTATATTTACGATTCCTTGCTTCTTCCAGACCGTATCAACTTATTTTTTTAAACAGCATCCTCTAAGATCTAACGGTTGAAAGTGGCCAGAGAGAAACTACAGCAACCCATCTTCATTTTTAATTGCAAGTAAAATATGACATTTTTGCATATGTAGCAAAATGTCCATTGAGGACCTGTATACTGCACGAATCAAGAAGAGGGCCGTGAAAATATTTGCAGATCCCTCGCATCCTGGACATAAACTGTTTCAACTCCTACCCTCAAAACGACGCTATAGAGCACTGCACACCAGAACAACTAGACACAAGAACAGTTTTTTCCCGAAGGCCATCACTCTGCTAAACAAATAATTCCCTCAACACTGTCAGACTATTTACTGAATCTGCACTACTATTAATCGTTTCATAGTTCCCATCACCAATCTCTTTCCACTTATGACTGTATGACTATAACTTGTTGCTGGCAATCCTTATGATTTATATTGATATATTGATCATCAATTGTGTTGTAAATGTTGTACCTTGATGAACGTATCTTTTCTTTTATGTACACTGAGAGCATATGCACCAAGACAAATTCCTTGTGTGTCCAATCACACTTGGCCAATAAAAAAAAAAATTCTATTCTATTCTATGTGGAAAATCCTCTTCTTTCCAATTATTAGAGGTGCCACTCTTTGTCTCTGGCAATTCTGAGAAGAATATGATTTATGCAACTCTACTTTGTTTAATATCTTCTTTTTTCCCCAAGTCAAATTTTTTTGAAGCCGCAGAAGAAAAACAAAAAACTAGAAATTAGAAGAGCGTTTAGCTCAGACATCACAAAAAAATCCATATTAGCTTAAAAGCCCGAGATTAAAAACAAAAAAAACCACTGCAATACGTGTATCATCGTCATTGTTGTTGTACAATGAATGAAGTCAGGATACACAATAACACAAATAGGTTAGGTTACCCAGTAGTTTAAAAATTGATATAATTCCTTTAGAGAAAAGGCTAAGGTGAGCTGAACCATATCTGATGTGTGTTACAGAGCCATCCCTCCAAGAAACACTCACAGGTTTATTATAGCAAATGGCATCGGCAACTAGTTTAGTTTACTTTATTGTCATTGCACCTCGTACAACGAAACCAAATGCCATCATCAGAGAAGGACAGTTTCTTAATATCCCATTTAGGTAGTCCTCAATTTACAACAGTTCATTTAGAGACTATTCTAAGTTACAATAGCACTAAAAAAAAGTGACTTACGACCATTTTTCACACTTATGATCACTGCATGGTCATGTGATCAAAATTCAGCTGCTTAGCAACTGACTCATATTTATGACAGTTGCAGTGTACCGGGTTCATACTATGACCCCCTTTTGCAACCTTCTGACAAGCAAAGTTAATGGGGACGTCAGATTCACTTAACCGTGTTACTAACTTTTTTTTTTTTTTTTTGTTCAAAAAGTTTTTATTAGTCAAAAAAAGGTTTATACAAATACATATCAGGTATGGTAAATTTTCATTTTTCTTATCTAAAATAAGAATTTTACTCAAATTTTTTAACACATACAACAGCCATAAGGCAAGCAGGTGACACGAAGTAGCAAAGTTTGCAAATTTTAAATACGTAATAAAGAAGAGTCAAGAATAAACAGAATATCATACAAAAGAGAATAAGGAAAACCAACACAATCCCAAATATCTTTATCACTTCCTAGTTTTGGATCTCAGAACTCTGGGTTCAGCCTGACCCAACTCCAGGGCCGCAACAGCGGCAGCCGCTTCAGCCCCATGATCTATAACCTCCCCTTCTTCAATTCCTGGGTCATCTGATTCCAGGAAGGCTTTGTGTTCCTCCACATAGGCCGTAGCCTCCGCAATTGTACTGATTTTTTTCGTAATGCCCTCCCGGAAAATCATCAATCCCTCTGGCATCAGCCATCTGAAGCCCACTTCCTTCTGGTACAATTTGCTTGACAAAAATAATATTTCTTTCTTTTTCACGTACCTGTCTGGGAATCTGCCTCAGAATGGCTATCTCCTGCCCCTGTAAATCAGTGCCCCACTCCTATGTTTTCTAAGAATTTCATCTCTCGTCTCTCTTCTCACAAATTTGACGTGAACCTCTCTGGGAACTGCATGCGTGCGTGCATATTGCGAATTAACTCTATAAACTCGATCCACATCCCAATTCATGAAATCAACATCTCTCCCAAGAAATTCTCCCAACAATTTAGTCACAACATCTCTCAAGTCTTCTTGGTCCACTTCTTCCAAATTTTGAAACCTAAGGAAATAAGACATTTTATCCATCTGTAGTCCAAGCACAACATTGCCTGTCGTCTCCTCTCTTTTCTGCACTGCCCGCATCTCTCCCTCCAGACCTTCCACTTTCTGCTTGTTTTCTGCTGAGACTTGTTGAGTGTCCTTTAAATCCTTTTGGATAGTCACAATTTCTGCTCTTATTTCCGTTTGGCCTCTTTGCAAATCATCCAGTTTCTTGTCCATATTGGATAACTTTTCCAGAATTCTCTCCATCTCTCCAGCAGTTGGTCTCTGACCTTTTGCCATTTGTAAAAAAGAATCAAAATCCTCAGGCAAGCACAGTATCCTTGTAATTTCCTCCGGATCCACCAGGGGCACTCACAGGAGCAACGAGTCCAGAGTACAGTTAGTCAACCAGGAAGTCAAGGGAAGTGATGTCATCAAAATTCTCATAGTGAAGGCGGAAGCTGGACGCCACCACTGTTCCCCAGAAGGAGGGGGCCTCAAACCTTCCTCCTAAATTTCTCCATCACCTCTTCTCTCCAGAGCTCCACAAAACCGTAATCTTCTTATTTTAAGTTCTCCTCTCTCCAAAATAACTCGTGCTCCTTCCAACCGCAGGGGAGAAAACCCCCGCACTCGGAGCACTCCACTCACGTTTACCGATATTCCCTTCCCTTCTCCTCCTCAATTCTTCTCCGTGCCCTGTTCACCACCAGGCTGCTGCAGTTATAAATCCAATGCCCCGGTGTCACCGGGCACAGCGGCCCAGGCGACGACCAAAATAATGGCCGCGGCCTGTGGCCTCCGAACCCCGCCAAGCCTAGGACGCGCCAGCATCGGTCCCCACAGTCCTGTATGTCGGCTGGGAGACCCCTGGCGAGCCGTCCGTACGGCAGGTGTCCTTTTCGGAACACCTGGCCCCTAAGGGCCTCGGCGGCGGCCGGATTCGGGCGCTGGAGGCAGGAGAAACCTTCCAGACGTCCGTTGCCGCTGGATACCGGAAGTCGTCTCAACCGTGTTACTAACTTAACAACTTCAGTGATTCACTTAACAACTGTGGCAAGAAAGGTCCTAAAATGGGGCAAAATTCGCTTAACAAATGTCTCACTAACAGAAATTTTGGGCTGAACTGTGGTTGTAAGTCAAGGACTATCTGTATGCACATCTGCCCATTTTCCAAGGAAATTATAGAAGATTTTATATGTTATTTATTGTACTGACCTATTTACACTTTAGCATGTGGAAAAAATTTGGACCCCTTCTTGCTTTTGTCCTGAATCACATAAGGTTGAATATTTAATGAATTTAGACAAGGAAACATCACTATGTAGATTAGCAAGCTTTACAAGGGCTTCTGCTAAACAGAGATATGATTTTATCAACAGTTCCTGTTTTCCTATTGTTTTATCTGCTGCAATAATAATGTTTTAATAATCTTACTGATATCCACATATTTTAATGAACAATATTCGTTTTTGATCACTTTTATATAGTTTTTGCCTTATTTGTTATTATCAATAATCAAAGCAATAAACCAATTGATTGATTGATCTAACATTAGGTTTTCCTCACTTGCTAATACAGTACTAGAATTCAGGGGTTACCAGAGAAACTGAATAGGGAGAGATTGCAGACAAACCAAAAGGGATGTAATTTAAGTTATTTGTTGCTGACTGTCACGATTGTTTTGAAGAAAAGATTAGATAAATCAGTGGAAGTAAGTGAGAGAGAGAATATAAACTGTTACTAATCACGGATATCTCTATTTCTCTATTCACCAAACTTCTGCCTCTCGGTAATGGAGAATATGGGTGGCTCAGAGAGGAATCATTGAGTTCTTGGTGTTCTTTGAATTTGCTTTACTTCTCCACGTATGTTGCTATCTAGCCTGATAATAAAGGGTCTGCAGGAAGAGGAACAAGCTCAGAGAACATCAAGAACCCAATAAATCTATCACTGAGTACCATTTCCTTCATTGACAAAGAGTTTTTCCATTGGAGCATCTGGTTGGCCTCTATGGAAAACAGGATGCTGGAGAGGCCTCTTATCCAATCTATTGCAAGTCTTAACATTTTTATTTTGACTTTAGAGTTCAGATATGTAGTTAAAAACTACCTGATTTTCACCACGTGCAAAGAATCTGGTGGGCCGTGAGTTTCCCTTTGCTACAGAGTATGAAAACAGAAGATAATATTTGGCTATCTATGATGGATGGGACAGCCAAGCTGGTCCCAAGCTGTACAACAAAATACTGTGTTTCCCCCAAAATAAGACCCTGTTTATATTTTTTTGAACCTCGAAATAAGCGCTTGGCCTTATTTTTAAACCCTGAAATAAGCACTTGGCCTTATTTTTGGGGAGGTCTTATTATAGAATAGAATTTAGAATTTTTTTTTATTGGCCACACTAGGAATTTGTCTTGGTGCATATGCTCTCAGTGTACATAAAAGAAAAGATACCTTCATCAAGTACAACACTTACAACACTTAATGATAGTCATAGGCTACAAATTTAACACAATGATACAACACTTAATGATAGTCATAGGCTACAAATAAGCAATCAGGAAATGATCAATATCAATATAAATCATAAGGATACAAGCAACAAAGTTACAGTCATACAGTCATAAGTGGAAGGAGATGGGTGATGGGAACGATGAGAAGATTAATAGTAGTGCAGACTTAGTAAATAGTTTGACAGTGTTGAGGGAATTATTTGTTTAGCAGAGTGATGGTGTTCGGGAAAAAACTGTTCTTGTGTCTAGTTATTCTGGTGTTGTTCTGGTTATTCTGGGGCGCGTGGAGCAAGACGGGGCTCCTCTTGCTGTCTTATCAGATTACCAGCTTGGTCTCCCTAACCCTAACCAGAAGAAATGGCGGGGACAGGCTTTTGGGGAAATATTTTTTGGGGAGGACTTATTTTTTTGGGAGGGGGGTTATTTTAGCACATGAGCTCAAAAGCCAAATTGGGCTTATTATCAGGGGAGGTCTTATTTTCAGGGAAACAGGGTACATCCCTTTATTTTCGTTCACACTCACATTCCTTGAGCTTGTTTGGAGGTTCTAGTAGGGGAGCGCAGCTATCATATACTCTTGACCGAAGATCGGTACACTCCTTCTATCTGGGATGGTTGTCCTCTTCCACCGAGCGCGCAGTTTCGGGAGGGATGCACATGGAGCGGTGAGGGAGGAAGGGGACACCCGCCTAGCCAGCCAGATCAGCCGAATCAACCCTGGCAATCAATGGGGTGACAGATGTCGCAGCCAGATCGCCCTCACATCCTACACTCACATTCCTATCCAATTCATAGGTAGACCTTGGCTTACAATCATTTGTTTAGTAACCATTCAAAATTACAACAGACTGAAAGAAGTGACTTACGACCAGTCCTTGCACTTATGGCTGTTGCAACATCCCCAGGATCACATGATAAAAATTTGGGCGCTTGGCAACCAGCTGTACTTACAATGGTTGTAGCATCTTGGTATCCATGTGATCACCATTTGTGACCTTTCCACTGGCTTCTGACAAGCTAAGTCAATGGAGGAAGCCAGATTTGCTTAGTGACCGCATGATTCACTTAACGACTGCAGTGACTTGCTTAAAAAATGTGGCAAAACGGGTAGTAAAATCAGGCATGACTCATTTAATCTTGTTTAGCAATGGAAATTCTGGTCCCAATTGTGGCTGTAAGTTGAGGACTACCTAAATACACCAAATTCATTCTAATTGCATATGTTGAGGGCTGTCAATGGAGCTGTTACTTCACCTAGAAACAGAGAGTTGCTTGAACAGAGCCCCACTGTCTGCCCTATATGTGTTCTTCTCCTTTGTGGCTTCAGCTAACACAAGTACAAGAAGTTGGGCTATTGTCTCAAAAGTCTGCTAGATCTTTGCCCCCCCTAAAAAACCCCAAAGTGATTTTGAATGTGCTACGGGAAATGAAATTCTTCTGAAACCACTTTCAGTTCAATGAGAAAAAAATACGTTCAGAATTACCGCTAGATTCATTTCCAGCTTTTACAAACTTCAGTAATCTTAATTATAGGTGGTCCTTGACTTACAATGGTTCATTTAGTGACTATTCAAAGTTTGAACAGCACTAAAAAAACAAACTTATGCCCTTTTTTCACACTTACGACCGCTGCAGCATCCCCATGGTCATGTGATCAAAATTCAGATGTTTTGCAACGGACTCACATTTATGACGGTTGCAGTGTCCCAGGATCATGTGATCACCTTTTGTGACCTTCTGACAAACAAAGTCAATGGAGAAGCCAGATTCATTTAACAACTGTGTTACTAACTTAAGAAGTGCAGCGATTCACTTAACACTTGTGGCACAAAAAGTCGTAAAATGGGGCAAACTTCACTTAGCAAATGTTTCACTTAGCAACAAAAATCTGGGGCTCATTTGTGGTCATAAATTGAGGATTACCTGTATTACCTTTTCCTCCTTTTGGATATGCCCTGTGACCCCTATCCCCCTACCCGCCCCACTGCAAAAATTCATAAGGACAAGCTAAGGCAAGTAAATAAATAAGATAGAAAATATAGTTCATTTTAGTATCTCTCTCTCTCTTTTTCATTTTACGGTAAATCACTATCCCGATTTTGTTTCTGCAAAATACCTCTGACATTTTCGCGGCTGGAGTTGTTTGCCACTCTGCAAGGCTCACCCTAACCTTATTCCCAATGTTTTTGTTATTTGCCTCCAATGCGCATGCACATAAATACATGTGCTGAAACACCAAATTATGGCTTGGAGTTCAGCCAGCTGTTTTGCACAATCTTGGATTTATAAAGTGACATTGCAATGTAAGAATCATGATTTATAAGTTTAGCAGGCTGTCTAAACTATACAACCCAGCCAACTGTTCTTTAATAAACTACGGTTAAACGAACTGAAGCTCAGCGCAATGTATAAACTGAGACTTTCTATATTGAAGCACATTACCTTTCAAGGAAAACAGCTGTCCCTTTTGATCTCCAATTCGGACATTCAGTTCAAGGCAAACGAATAAATGCAGCCTGAACTAATACAGTCATGCCCAGCTTTCAGCTCCCCAAAAATTACTTCTATGAAACTGCAGGTAACTGCCCCTCACCCCATTCCTAAGAGGTCTGTAAGCGGCGTGCGTAAGTGCACCCGCGTGCCTACCGTCCGTGTCCAAATATTCCTTTTTATACTTACTCTTGTCATGTATCCAAATTATGTTTAAACTTTTACCTGTTACCTTATATATGATTGACAAAATAAATAAATAAAATAAAATAAATAAATAAAATAAAACAAGAGCATCCATATTTTCGCCTGTCCAGGTACCGAAAGGTCTCACCCTACTTACCAAGGAGGCTGGGGGCACAGGGCTCCCCGCTCGGCATTTCTTGGAGATGGAGGGTGTTTTCATCAGTTCCCGCTTCTTCCTTGAAAACATGGTGCTTGGTGAAAAGACGATGGGTCCAGATCAATGTTACTCCCCCAGCTCAGGGCCTAAACTCTCCAACATGCATCTTTTCTTTTCAAGTTCCTGGATGTAGCTTCCTAATACTTGGTTTTGCGAAAGTGTTTTGGGTGCGTATGTACTCAGCAAGGAAGAGCTTCTGAGTCGCGATAGACAGCCGCCCCTGCGTGTAAACTGCCTGGGCTCAAAGCACATGATTACAAACTTATTTCCTGGCTGGGTTTGCCTGAAACACACACACACACACACACACACACACACAGAAAGAGAGAGAGAGAGAGAGAGAGAGAGAGGAGAGAGACTGCACAGGAAAAAGCTGGTGTGTGTGTGTGACCACTGTAGTTGAAAACTTAAGAGGAAGCCATGGCTTGTTAAATTCCTCTTTGCTGTTATTCAAACCCCCTTTTTCTCTTTAATGTGCAAAACCATCTGAAGCTATTTTAGGAGTACTTTTTTCCTTCTCATCTGTCCTATTATTTGGGCACCTCTTATGGCCAGGAATTCTTTATGTTAATTTTTAAATTGAAAGACAGACCTAATTCTCAGTCAACACCTTGGACAGGCTACAAGTGAGATTCTGTAGATATGTGTTTCAAAGTTATAAGGCAGAAAGAAATTTTTAATGTGATCATTGTTTAGCAGACTTCTGTCATGTCTGATTGAGCATCATTATTCAGAATGAAAGAAACCTAAATCAGAATGAATGAGACTTATTCCAACAACAGCCTTATAACTCAGGGAAAGCTACTTTTTATTTATTTATTTATTATTTATTTATTATATTTGTATACCGCCCTTCTCCCGAAGGACTCAGGGCGGTTCACAGCCAATAAAACCAGAATACATATAATACAAATTAAAAACAATATAAAAAACTAATTCGATAAATGGCCTAAATTTTTTTTAAATACGAGTAAAACCCCAGTTAAAAAACCCAATTTAAAAACCCCAATTTAAAACTATGTTCAAGCTAGTCCTGCACATTGAAACAACAGCGTCTTCAGCTCGCGGCGGAAGGTCTGGAGGTCGGGGAGTTGGCGAAGCCCCGGAGGCAGCTCGTTCCAGGGGGCAGGAGCCCACACAGAGAAGGCCCTCCCCCTGGAGATCGCCAGCTGACATTGTTTGGCTGACGGTATCCGGAGGAGGCCCTCTCTGTGAGAGCGCACTGGTCGGTGAGAGGCTACTGGTGGCAGTAGGCGGTCCTGTAAGTATCCCGGTCCTAAGCCATGAAGCGCTTTAAAGGTGATAACAAGCACCTTGAATTGGACCCGGAAGACCATCGGGAGCCAGTGCAGCCTGCGCAGGAGAGGTGTCACATGGGAGTCACGAGGTGCTCCCTCTATCACCCGCGCAGCCGCATTCTGGACCAGTTGAAGCCTCCGGGTACCCTTCAAAGGGAGCCCCATGTAGAGAGCGTTGCAGTAGTCCAGGCGGGATATAACAAGGGCATGAGTGACTGTGCATAAGGAAGCCTGGTCCAGAAAGGGGCGCAACTGGCGTATCAGGCGAACCTGATAAAAAGCTCCCCTGGCGACGGCCGTCATATGTTCTTCTAATGACAGCCGTACATCCAGGAGGATGCCCAGATTGTGAGCCCTCTCCGTGGGGGCCAACGACTCACCCCCGACGGTCAGCGATGGAGTTAGCTGACTGCACCAGGCTGCCGGCATCCAAAGCCACTCGGTCTTGGTGGGATTGAGCCTGAGTCTGTTTCTCCCCATCCAGACCCGTACGGCCTCCAGACACTAGGACATCACTTCAATAGCCTCGTTGGGGTGGTTAGGGGTGGAAATATACAGCTGTGTATCATCAGCGTATAGATGACAACTCACCCCAAAACCACGGATGATCTCACCCAGCGGCTTCATATAGATGTTGAACAGAAGAGGCGAGAGAACCGACCCTTAAGAGGCGCCTCGGGGCCGATCTCTGCCCTCCTGTCAACACCGTCTGCGACCGGTCGGAGAGATAGGAGGAGAACCACCGATAAACGGTGCCCCCCACTCCAAGTCCCCCGAGCCAGCGCAGCAGGATACCATGGTCGATGGTATCAAAAGCCACTGAGAGATCTAGTAGGACCAGGACAGAGGAGCAACCTCTGTCCCGAGCCCTCCAGAGATCATCAACCAACGCGACCAAGGCCGTTTCCGTGCTGTAACCAGACTGGAAACCGGACTGGAACGGATCTAGATAGACAGTTTCATCCAGGTACTGGGGTAACTGTCGTGCAACCACACTCTCAACAACTTTCGCCACAAAACGAAGGTTGGAGACAGGACGGTAATTTGCTAAAACAGCTGGATCCAGGGAAGGCTTCTTGAGGAGGGGCCTCACCACCGCCTCTTTCAAGGCGGTAGGGAAGACACCCTCCATCAAAGAAGCATTAACAATTCCCTGGAGCCAGCCTCGTGTCACCTCCCGGGTGGCCAGTACCAGCCAGGAGGGACACGGGTCCAGTAAACATGTGGTCGCATTCAGTCCCCCCAGTATCCTGTCCATGTCCTCAGGAGCCACAGAATCAAACTCATCCCAGATAGTAACCCCAAGACCTGTCCCACCCCGCCCAGATCTACCCAATCTGTGTCCAAACCTTCCCGAATCTGAGCAATTTTATCAAACAGATACTGTCCAAACTCCTCAGCACAGCCCTGTAAGGGATCCTCCACCGCTCCCTGGTGAAGGAGCGAGCGGGTCACCCTAAACAAGGCGGCTGGGTGGTTATCTGCTGATGCAATTAGAGTGGAAAAATATTCCTGTTTTGCCACCCTCATCGCCACTAGATAGGTCCGAATTTGAGACCTAACTAGTGTCCGGTCAGATTCGGAGCGGCTGGCCTCCAGATACTCTATAGGCATCTTCTTCGGCGCTTCATCTCTCTCAGCCCCTCAGAATACCAAGGGGCTAATCGAGATCGGCACCGGGTCAGAGGCCGCAAAGGCACGACGCGATCTAGAGCACCAGCCGCCGCCCGATCCCAGGCGGCGACTAGAGCTCCAGCCGAGCCGTGGGCTAAATCCTCAGGGAATGGCCCAAACTCCATTTGGAATCTCTCTGGGTCCATCAGGTGCCTGGGACGGAACCAACGAGTCGGTTCCGTCTCCCTGCATCGGGGGTCGGTGGTTCGAAAGTCCAGCTGAAGGAGCGAATTATCTGACCATGACAGGGGTCTAATAACTAACTCCCCTAACTCCAGATCATTCAACCACTGTCCAGAGACAAAAATCAAGTCCAGAGTGTTTCCCCCAATGTGAGTGGGACCATTCACTAACTGGGTCAGGTCCAAGGCCGTCATGGAAGCCATGAACTCCTGAGCCGACATGGATGCCACCCCCGCTGATGGCAGATTGAAATCCCCCATGACCATAAGTCTGGGGGTCTCCACTGCCGTCCTGGCAATCACATCCAGTAGCTCGGGCAGGGTTTCTGTCACGCAGCAAGGAGCCAGGTACGTGATCAGTAAACCCACTTGCATCCCCAGGCCCCATTTCACAAGGAGGGACTCACATCCGGCTATCTGTGGCACAGTGATCTCCCTCGGCTCTAGACTCTCGTTAATAATAATAATTAATAATTATATAAAAGTTATAAGTTAATAATTTTATTTTATTTTATTGAGATATATATATATATATCAACATAATCTTGATTTTCCAAAACCTATGATAGTCAGGGAGGCCAACCTAATCTTATTCATGAGATAAATGGATAATGCACAACCATGTAAATGGTTTGTTAATCATAAAAGCCAATTAATGAAAAACCCATCCATTACAAAACAAAGTAATACAAACTTAAGCAAGAAAGCAAGGATCTAAATCACATAAAACTAATTAAAAATAGAATGCTTCCGCCAAGTAAACTCTGAAATTAAACTGATTGAATTTGGAGTTGTGCAACCTTTAAATGTAATAAACAGTCTTTGCTTGCTAATGTAAAAACAAGAATAAAGCTGTTGGAAGGAGGTGTTGTCCTCTAGGTAGGGAATTCACAGTTTATTTTCCCCACTGCATTTAACCATGGTATATATGCACTCAAGCAACCTCTCTATTCTTCCATGTCTCTGTTTGTTTTCCTGCCTTTATTATTTTTATAGATAACTCCATGTAGCTAACATACCTAATACTGTACTCCTTCCTCTTCCTATTTTCCCCATAACAAACAACAACCCTTTGAGGTGAGTAGGACCAAGACAGAGTGATTGGCCCAAAGTCACCCAATCAGCTTTCATGCCTAAGGCGGGACTAGAACTCTCAGACTCCTGGGGATTGGCCCAAAATCACCCAGTCAAGTTTCATGTCTAAGGCGGGACTAGAATCATAGTCTTCTGGTTTCTAACCTGGTTCCTTAACCACTAGAACTTCATCTTGTCCTCCATCCATGACTGAAAAAGACTTAAATCGTCCTTTTCTGTTAAAGTTTTAAATTAGCACTTTTTTTTCTTAAGATGACAGCTGATGGCCTCTCCGCAGACAGGTGACTCATCGGGACAGGATAACCATGTCATCTATTAGTCATTTAGATCTGGTTTCAAGGCACTTTTCTCTGGCCCCATTTTGTTTCTAGCAGGGGAAGGAGCAGGGCCATCCAGCTTATCTATGAAACCCGTTTGCCAGTCACAGATTGGCAGAGAATTTCCCACTAAGTGGTAATACTGAGAAAGTGAGATAGCAGAGAAATCCCAGGATTTAACCAATGGCTTTGGTTAACATGCACCGCCCACATGGCATTCACAGAGGGGACTATAGCGTTTTAAAAAAACATGAAGATGTAGTCATGACTGTCAGAATACAGAATATAGTTAGAAGGGACCTTGGAGGTCTTCTAGTCTAACCCCTGCTCAAGCAGGAGACCCCATACCATTCTGGATGCATTATTATATTATGACTTATTGCACAGTTGTGACCCAGTGATGAAATGTAAAATTTGTTACTACCGGTTCTGTGGGCGTGGCTTGGTGGGGGTGGGGGTAATGTGACTGGGTGGGCGTGACCACCTTTTTTTTTACTTTTAAAAGCTGAAGAGGTTGTAAAAAATGCTTTTAAAAGGCTCTGACGATTCCAGCTGAGTTGCCTGATCATCAGAGGCTTTTGTTTTCTTTTAAAAGCAATTTTTCTGCCAAAGGCTCTGACGATCAGGCAACTCAGATGGGATCGTCAGGGCCTTTTAAAAGCATTTTTTTACAACTTCTTCGGCCAAAGAGGTTGTAGAAAAAATGCTTTTAAAAGGCTCTGACGATCCCAGCTGAGCTGCATAATGATCAAAGGCTTTTTTTTTAACTTTTAAAAGCATTTTTTCGACTGAAGAAAAAATGCTTTTAAAAGCAAAAAAAAAACAACCTCTGATGATCGTGCGGCTCAGCTGGGCATTGGGGGTGGGCAGGAATTTTTGCTACCGGTTCTCCAAACCACCCGCCACCACCGCTCCCGGTTTGGACGATCTGGTCTGAACCGTGAGCATTTCACCCCTGTTGTGATCTCACCTTCAATTTGAAACCCCCAAAATGGACCTCACCCTACCCTGGCCTCTGAAACCAGAACATTACACCTAGCAGCTAAGTCAGAACATAGAATCTGAATAAGGTTAGCAAGGGAGCATACCAACATTTTTAAACCACTATAGTTTTCTGGCTTATTGATGGACAAGTGGAAAATGTGTTAACGGACTATAAAGAAAGGCCCTAATTTTAGGAGAAACTTCCAAAAAGATCTTCTCTTGCATTCCTACTAAAGCAGGGATGTCCAAACATAGCAGCTTTAAGATTTGTGGACCAAGTACACAATAGATTTAAACTTAATGTTAACCGCTCCAATCTTGATTGTAGAAAATATGACTTCAGTAACAGAGTTGTTAATGCTTGGAATGCACTACCTGACTCTGTGGTCTCTTCCCCAAATCCCCAAACTTTAACCAAAGACTATCTACTATTGACCTCACCCCATTCCTAAGAGGTCTGTAAGGGGTGTGCATAAGAGCACCAGCGTGCCTACCATTCCTGTCCTAATGTTCCCTTTGATTGTATCCAATTCGTATGGTTATTTCATGCTTATATTTATATATACTGTTGTGTTTGACAAATAAATAAATAAAAATAAATCCCCCAACCAGCCTGGGGAATTCTGGGAGTTGAAGTCCACAAGTTTTAAAGTTGCCAAGGTTGTATGTACACCCTTGTACTAAAGTGATATTGGGAGAAAAACCTCTCCCAGGAACTTCAAATACAGTCTGGCTTTTACTGGAAAACACAGTTAGTCATATAGCCTTGTCTCAAAATAAGTAATCATCATTTAGATCTGGTGCATACAGCCCCAACTAGACACAACATGGTTTCTTTGGTTTTGCCTCAGCATGTTATGTGAAGCCAGCCACTCTAGATGGCAAAGTGTGGTTTATGGTTTACTGTCTTGTGTGAACCTAGTTATTTGTGGTTTATTGGATCAAAAATGTAGCACATTTTCTGAATTTATCCGTAGATATTATTACTAATAGTATTAGTTTTATTACTATCTACCTTCAAATTAAAACACAAATATAGTTCTTTTAGCTAAAATGAGATTAGAGCGCAATTTTTGACTATTTTTTCTCTTCCGGCTGCAAATCAACCAAAAGGAGGTAAATTAGATCTTTGCTACCCTCTATTGACAGGAACTAAAGAGCTTCTTTATTGCGGGTAAAGGAGGAGAGTGCAAAAGTTGGCTTGAAACTCAATATCAAGTAAATGTTCAAGATGCTAAGATCATGGCATCCAGCCCGCTCAATTCCTGGCAAATAGATGAGGAAGAAATGAAGGTAGTGACAGATTTTATTTTGCTGGGCTCCAAGATCACCCCAGATGGGGACTGCAGCCAAGAAATTAAAAGACGCTTGCTCCTGGGGAAGGAAAACTATGGCAAATCTAGACAGCATACTAAAAAGCAGAGACATCACCCTGCCAACAAAAGTGCGTATAGTCAAGGCTATGGTTTTCCCAGCTGCAATGTACAGCTATGAAAGCTGGACCATAAGGAAGGCTGCCCGTCAAAGAATTGAGGCCTTTGAACTATGGTGCTGGAGAAGACTCCTGCGAGTCCCTTCGACTGCAAGGCAATTAAACTGGTCAGTCCTAGAGATCAACCCTGACTGCTCTTTAGAAGGCCAGATCCTGAAGATTAAACTCAAATACTTTGGCCACCTAATGAGAAGGAAGGACTCACTGGAGAAGAGCCTAATGCTGGGAAAGATTGAGGGCTTATGCTTATATATACTGTTGTGATAAAATAAATAAATAAATAAATAAATAGCATGATAGAGAATGAGGTGGAGCCACTGAAGCAGTCGGCGTGAGCTTAAAGGGACTCAACCGGGGGATGGTAAGGACAGGAAGGCCTGGAGGAACATTGTCCATGGGGTCGTGATGGGTCAGACACAACTTTGCGACTAACAACAACAAAATTGACAGGATACAGTTATACCAAGATTTGCCAAACGGACAATCTCTTTGCCAATGTTATGTCTTATCGTAACTCCATTCAGAGCTCTATTACTTAAAAGGTCGTTTCCTAACCCAATTTGCTGCACAGTTCCCATCTCAGCCAGAGTTCCACTTTGGTCACATTGAGGATGATGGGAGTTGTAGTCTAATAATCTGTGTCGGGTTGGAAAAGGAATTCTCGGATATTTAAGTTGCCTTTCAAGACTGCCAAGAAATTCCAGGGCTGTAGGTAAGACTAGAAGTTGGAAACATATCCTAAAGGTCAACTACTTCTATATTGTCTCTACATGGGTGTGTCCTTCAAGTTAACAGGAGTTCAGATAAAGGACTACCATTATTTATTTATTTATTTATTTATTTATTTATTTGTTCACACTTTTATACCGCCCTATCTCCCCAGGGACTCAGGACGGTTTACAGCCATATAAAACACATATATATACAGAATAAAACACCAATTTAAAAAACTTATTACATAAGGCCGAATATTTAAAATAGGAATATAAATAATAAAACCCCATTAAAACCCGATTTAAAATTTAAAACATTTAAAAATTCTAGTCCAGTCCTGCGCAAATAAATAGATGTGTCTTAAGCTCGCGGCGGAAGGTTCGAAGGTCAGGAAGTTGGCGAAGTCCTGGGGGAAGCTCGTTCCAGAGGGTGGGGGCCCCCACAGAAAAGGCCCTTCCCCTGGGTGTCGCCAGTCGGCACTGCCTGGCCGACGGCACCCTGAGGAGTCCCTCTCTGTGAGAGCGCAATCGGTGGCAGCAGACGGTCGGTGAGAGGCAATCGGTGGCAGCAGACGGTCCCGTAAGTAGCCCGGCCCTATGCCATGGAGCGCTTTGAAGATCATTACCAAAACCTTGAAGCGCACCCGGAAGGCCACAGGCAGCCAGTGCAGTCTGCGCAGGAGAGGTGTTACATGGGAGCCACGAGGGGCTCCCTCTATCACCCGCGCAGCCGCATTCTGAACTATCTGGAGTCTCCGGGTGCTCCTCAAGGGGAGCCCCATGTAGAGAGCATTGCAGTAATCCAGACGGGATGTCACGAGAGCATGAGTGACCGTGCAATTATCTAATGTACTTGCAAAAGAGATGGAAGAAACACACCAGAAATTGACCAAACAAGCCAAAGTAATTTTGCTCATAAATCTGGACACTGGATTCATCCAGTGTGTGTGAACCACAATATGATGATAATTTGATAATTGACTGATTTTATTCAGATTATTATATGCCGCCTTTTCCCAGAACACTTTGAGGATTGTGTGAACCTAACAACTCTTGTTAATAAGTCACAGATAATAATTTAGAGTAGTGTGTAACTGTAACCAGTGGTGGGTAAACAAAGCATGTCCTAATGGTTTCCTGAAAGTACTTGGAACATTTCCTATGTTGTAAATTAATGAAATTGTACAAGTCTTAGCTAAACTGAAGGGGCCGTGTGATAGACGCCATCATTTCTAATCCTCCTTTCTCAGCCAGTTCAGCACCCGAATTTAATGAGGAACCGAGGATAATAAAAGCAGGTGGGACAACAGCTTAACTACCAGCTAAAGACATGTCAGGGCACATCACACCAAAACAAAACTGATTGAAGCACATTTGGAGACAGCAACAAAAAATGGCAACTTTTCTGCTATATTTGTTGTGCACAGAATATTTGTTTGCACAGGCGTGTCAAACTCGATTTCACTGAGGGCCACATCATCAGGGTTGTGTTTGGAGAGCTGGGGGGGGCATCGCTGGGGGGGGCATCGCTGGGGGGGCGCGGTGATGGTGGGTGTGACCAGCTCAACATCACTTGTGTCAGGGGCACCTGCGATGGCCAAGTGCTAAGGCAGAACTTCCCTGAGACCCTCACTCACTCTCATTATAATCTCCTTCCTTCCTTCCTTCCTTCCTCCCTTTCCTTGTTTTTCTTTATCTTTCCTCTTTCCCTTTCTCCTTTCCTGTTCCTCCTTGCATGCTCAAATGCAAAAGGAGAAACATTTCTCCTTTTATTTCATTTTTAGTTTGTTTTGATAGCCCTCTGCCAGCAAAAATGGAGCTGGGGGGTGCGTGTGGTCCCCTTGAACTCCATTTTCACTGGCAGAGGCACCGTGGGCCGGTCCTTTGCAGTTTCCAAGCTGGCCCTGCGGGCCAGATCTAAGCACCCCACCCCCGACCCAGATCTGGCCCACGGGCCTTGAGTTTGACACCCCTGGAATAGACCATGGCTGCTATCCAGCTTTACTAGGATGCTGTGGATCCGAAAAAATAGTCTCTCTTGGGTTGAAAGCAACTTTCTTCATCCTTTGCAAATAAGTCAGTGATGTCACAACTGGTTTACAGGTCTCTACGATTGAGCAAAGTAACTTGAGAGGAAATCAAATTACTTTTGTTTATTTACAGGCTGATAGGCTTCAAATCAATCTTTTCAGGAGTGGGATTGAAAAATTTTAGCAACTGGTTCTCTACCCATTTTCCATGAGAATCTGCAACTGCTTTTAAGAATTTTTTGTTTTGTTTTGTATTTCATTTTTTAAAAACATTCACTTTGAGCAGCTAAACACAATGGTAAAATACTGTATGGAAAATTTAATCGAATTCCTTTCCACAAGAGTAATGTATTTATGGCGCTCCAGAGATACAATGCATAGCAATATATTATCTGAATAGCAACTGTATAGCAAAGAGACAGTTTGCTATCTTCGACCACACATTAGAGGGCTCACCCATTGGGATCCATACTTAGGAAATATATTCCATGTGAGATCAGAACCCAAATATTACATATTTTTATCTGAATAAAACAGCACAATTGAGAACTGCTTTGGTCATCTGATTGGAATAAATTGTAGAGGACATTTAAATATTATAATATTTCTTGATGTGTAAATTATATAAGCTATGCAACCATTAAATATGTATAAAATATACTTTTTAGAAGGGAGAAAAACTAACCTATTGTATAATAATCTATATACTTAGGTAAAAGGAAGGGAAAAACATTACATAAGCTACCAAAAATAAAATCTGAGAGAAAAAAATAAAATAATCAAACCCATTATTAGAAAACATTAAAAGGGAAAGAGAACAAAGACAATTATAAAAATTAACAACCAATTGTGTAATTCTTTGTGTGTATAGGTAATCCTCAATTTAAAGCACAACTGAGTTTCCATTGCCGAGCAGGGCAATTCAGGGGTGAAATGCTACAGGTTCAGGAAAACCAGTAGTGATAAAAGCTACCAGTTCAGGTGAATCGAAGCTACCGATTCGTCTGAACAGATATTTCTGATGATCAGTTGTGCTGCGCAATTTAGATTCGCTAGAAAGCAGGAAATCCTGCTTTCTAGCGAATGCTTTCCAGACTAATCTTATCGCATTCTTTGACAAAATGACAAAATTAATAGACCGGAGGAATGCTGTCGATATAATTTACTTGGACTTCAGTAAAGCATTTGATAAAGTAGACCATAATCTACTACTAGATAAAGTAGAAAAATGTGGGTTAGACAGCACCACCACCAGATGGATTCGTAACTGGCTGACCAACCGCACTCAACGTGTAGTCCTCAACGGAACTACATCCACATGGAGGGAAGTATGCAGCGGAGTACCCCAAGGCTCTGTTTTAGGCCCAGTACTCTTCAACATCTTCATCAATGACTTGGACGAGGGGATAGATGGGGAACTCATCAAATTTGCAGATGACACCAAGCTGGCAGGAATAGCCAACACTCCAGAAGATAGGCTCAAGATACAGAAGGATCTTGACAGACTTGAACATTGGGCGCTATCTAACAAAATGAAATTCAACAGTGAAAAAAGTAAGGTTCTACATTTAGGCCAAAAAAAACAAAATGCACCGGTACCGTATATGTGGTACCTTGCTCAATAGTAGTACCTGTGAGAGGGATCTTGGAGTCCTAGTGGATAACCATTTAGATATGAGCCAGCAGTGTGCAGCAGCTGCTAAAAAAGCCAACACAGTTCTGGGCTACATCAACAGAGGGATAGAATCAAGATCACGTGAAGTGTTAGTACCACTTTATAATGCCTTGGTAAGGCCATACTTGGAATATTGCATACAGTTTTGGTCGCCACGATGTAAAAAAGATGTTGAGACTCTAGAAAGAGTGCAGAGAAGAGCAACAAAGATGATTAGGGGACTGGAGGCTAAAACATATGAAGAACGGTTGCAGGAACTGGGTATGTCTAGTTTAATAAAAAGAAGGACTAGGGGAGACATGATAGCTGTGTTCCAATATCTCAGGGGTTGCCACAAAGAAGAGGGAGTTGGGCCGTTCTCCAAAGCACCTGAGGGTAGAACAAGAAGCAATGGGTGGAAACTGATCAAAGAAAGAAGCAACTTAGAACTAAGGAGAAATTTCCTGACAGTTAGAACAATTAATAAGTGGAATGACTTGCCTGCAGAAGTTGTGAATGCTCCAACACTGGAAATTTTTAAGAAAATGTTGGATAACCATCTGACTGAGATGGTGTAGGGTTTCCTGCCTGGGCAGGGGGTTGGACTAGAAGGCCTCCAAGGTCCCTTCCAACTCTGTTGTTATGTTGTTATGTTATGAATCTAAATCGCGTGGCACAGCTGTTCCCCCCCTTGCTGTTCTACGTACCTTCTTAAGCCTCCTTTTTCTGTGCGAAGCGCACATTTGGTGCGCACTGTACATGCGTCTGTGCACAGCATGCATTTGGTGTGCGATGTGCATGCATGCACATGTGTTTGCCACGCACCACACATGCACGGGCAGCGAACCAGGGGCAAACCGCAGAGGATTTCACCACTGGGGCAGTTGTTAAGTGAGTTCCACCAGATTTCACCATCTTTTCTGCCACGGCTGGTAAGCAAATCACTACAATTAAGTGAATCATGAGGTTATTAAGCAAATTCAGCTTCTCCATTGACTTTGCTTGTCGGAAACTGGTTGGGAAGGTCACAAATGGTGATCATACAACCCTAGGATGCTGCAACCATCATAAATACATGCCAGTTGCCAAGTTGTTGTGTCTTGCCCGCCCTCAGAGCAGCCAGGGCCTTCTTACCTGCTCCCGAACACGGAGGAATGTATGCCTCCCGGCCCAAGTCCTGGCTCCATGCCCAGACAAACTGCAGAAGAAGGAGCATCTCCCTGCCCCAGCCCTGACTCCATGCCCAGGCAAACGGAGCAGCTAGACCCCTCCCCCTCCTCCACAGCAGGTGAGCCTGAGGAGGGTTTACTCCCAACAACAGCTGATTGGAGTGACCCTCGCATCAGAAGATTGGAGAGGCGGAGGCAACAGAAGGAAGGGAGGGGCAGGCCTTAATGAATGCTGAGTCATGGAGCCACACCCCATGGCCTATATAAAGGATCTACTTTCTGGCAGTCTCTGAGTCAGGCAAAAGTCAAACTTATCTTGCTGAAGTCACTTACTGGTCTCCTGCCTGCTCTGAGGACTTTGCTAGGACTTTGGGCAGAGCTGCAGAGGCAAGCCTGATTCAGATTTCCCTGACCCAGCCGTCAGCGGAGGAGTGGGACACGACACAAGTGCTTGGATTTTGATCACGTGACCATGGGGATTCTGGGATGGTCGTAAGTGCAAGGACCTGTCATAAGTCCCTATTTTCAGTCCTGTTGTACCTTTGAACAGTGACTAAGCAAACAGTTTTCGGTCGAGATCTTCTGACTAGCAAAGTCAATAGGAAAGCCAGATTCACTTTAACAACCATGTTACTAACTTAATAACTGCAGTGTTTCCCTTAACAACAGTGGCAAGAAAGGTCGTAAAATGGAGCAAAAACTCACATAACAACAGTCTTGCCTAGCAATGGAAATTCTGGACTCAGTTGTGGTCGTAAGTCAAGGGCTACCTATGTCTGATCTGTTTGTATCCTAATACTGTGGATACGGTATTATCTTTGGAGCACGAG
Organism: Ahaetulla prasina; assembly: GCF_028640845.1. Lineage (NCBI taxonomy): Eukaryota > Metazoa > Chordata > Lepidosauria > Squamata > Colubridae > Ahaetulla > Ahaetulla prasina. Next base: position 361,220,929 of record NC_080539.1, read on the forward strand.
GGACTGGTTCCATGGAGAGAGATTTTTCGTGGACTGGAGAGGGCGTGGTTTCATGTACCACCTGTATCCCACAGATGGGGCTTCACTTCTTTGTGTGCCCCAGTTTCTGGCATACCTCAGCTCGATGCTGGTCCATGGACTGGGGGTTGGGGACCCCTGCCCTAATATCTTCTAGTAATGGATCCACCCCACCCTTTTTCTTTCATTTTCTATTAATAGAATAAATTGATTATGGCTTCTCTTGCAAAAGCCTAAGTCCCTGACTTGGTTTTTTTGCAGAAGACAACCACTCGCTGGTAAACCAACTCAGGGATCATAGCCATCTGCCATTTCCGCTACCCCTTCCTTGTTTCAACCTGTAGCTCAATTGAAATCTACCTGTGTACGAGACATTTCAAACCCTTCTGTGCTCCGTTTGACTTCATTATTTCCATCCAGGTAATCCTGTCTAACACTGCTTTGAATGTGTCGAAATGAACTCTGCTGAAATCCAGCTGGTGCGCGTCATCTAGAACTTTCCTTGGTTAATTGTGGGGGAACATGTGCGAATTCTACTCTCTGAATAGTTCGACTTCCCTGGCTGTGCAATACATCTGCAGAACACCAAGGTAAGGAAATGCATTCAGTGCTTAAGAATTCAGAAGCTGCGTAAAAACTTTTTCCCTCAGGCAGCAGTGAGTGGTGCAAGAAGGCAACCTTAGCCTCACCAGACAGCCCCCTCCACACTGCACCCCATTACCTCATCCCATCAACCATGAGGCTTTGAATTCCTGACCCACATGATGTCACTGTTGTGGCATCTAAAGCAGGCAAATCACACAGAAGAAGAAGAAAGATCTCGCAAAAGTGACTCAGATCAGGAATCGGCTCCCAGAGATTTTCCCATGGCAGGACAAAGATACTGTAACCCAGACTAAAAAATTGAGGAATGCATAAACATCTACATACATGCGTATTCTTTGAAATATAATCTTTTTATCTTTAAGTTGCAGGAATTTCCAAAAGGTTTTCACTTCTTGCAAGATTTATTTATAATAAAGGCGGGATATAAATAAATACGTGTATCGTATTTGTACAGCCCGCCCATCTCACACAGTGACTCTGGGTGGTGCACATTAAAAAAAACAAAATACAAAAAAGTAAAATACATAAAACCACAATTTAAGTTTTAAATAAAATATTGTTTCCTCAAGAATTTTGCAGGCCGCACACTTCCCCAAAGAGATAAGGGCTATGTTTCCAAGCCAAGACCTGAAATAAATACAATTACATTAAATAGTTCACAGTACAAAGTTTTTAAAAAGGGTGCGTACGGTATGTGTGTACTTTATCTGACTTCCACTAATATACTATTTAATCTTTACTAATATTAAGAATTCTAATTATTTGATTGGTAGATCTATATCGTTTTAAACTATAATGTGATTTACTTAATTCTGGTTTATCAGATTGTAGAAATCTATTAATTGTGATTTGTAACATGTTTTAGCATAACGTATGGTATATATTTACAGTATCAAGCTTATTTGGTGTAGTACAGGTAGTCCTTGACCATTCATTTAGTAACCGTTCCAAGCTACAACAGGTCTGAAAAAAGTGACTTATGACTGTTTTTCCTATTTCCTATTGAAGCATCCCCATGGTCACATGATCAAAATTCAGAAGCTTGGCAACTGGCATATATTTATAACGGCTGCAGTGTCCCTGGGTCATGTGATCACCTTTTACGACCTTTTGACAAGCAAAGTCAGTGGGGAAGCCACTTAGCAACCCTGTTAGTAACTGCAATGGTTTGTTTAACAACCATGCAAAGAAGAGGGTCATAAAACTCATTGAACAAGTGCCTTGCTTAGCAATGGAGAGTTTGGGTTCAATTGTGGTCATAAATCAAGGACTACCTATAGTTAAAAGCACTGAGTTATAAACTAGAAGACCTTGGGTTTGAATCTTGGTTTAAGCAGAAAGTCAGTTAAGCAGCTTTGGGCCATTTTTTTTTTCAGCCCTAGAAAGAAAGGGCCTCTGGTGGCTCAGCAGACTAAGTCTGTCTGTTATTAACACAGCTGCTTGCAATTACTGCAAGTTCAAGTCCCACCAGGCCCAAGGTTGACTCAGCCTTCCATCCTTTATAAGGTAGGTAAAATGAGGACCCAGATTGTTAGGGGCAATAAAGTTGACTTTGTATATAATATACAAATGGATGAAGACTATTGCTTAACACATTGTAAGCCGCCCTGAGTCTTTGGAGAAGGGCGGGATATAAATTCAAATTAAAAAAAAAAAAGCAATGCAAACCACTTCTGTAATTGTGACCAAGAAAACTGCATGGCTATGTCCTTGTAGTCACTAGGAATCAATATTAACTTAAAGTGGTACATGGCGTGGGACTGGTTTAATTGAGGTCTACCTTTCTCTAGTTGCTTTTACCTATCTCATCAGATCTGGCAGGAGGGTCAGGCCATGGATCTCTCATTAATTTGAAAAGGCCATCTTGCGGGATCCAGGAAGTTTCCGTCACAATATCTGCCTTTTGGAACACCATCTTGCCTGAGATAAATGAGCACACTCCTGTTAATATTTCAGAAAACATTTAGGACCTGGATGTTTTCATAGGCCGGTTTAGCTCACGCTGGTAAAGCCTGTTATTAAGAACACAGTAGCCTGCAATTACTGCAGGTTCGAGCCCGGCCCAAGGTTGACTCAGCCTTCCATCCTTTATAAGGTAGGTAAAATGAGGACCCAGATTGTTGGGGGGGCAATAAGTTGACTTTGTAAAAATATACAAATAGAATGAGACTATTGCCTTATACACTGTAAGCCGCCCTGAGTCTTCAGAGAAGGGTGAGATATAAATTCAAATTAAAAAAAAAAAAGCAATGCAAACCACTTCTGTAATTGTGACCAAGAAAACTGCATGGTTATGTCCTTGTAGTCACTAGGAATCAATATTAACTTAAAGTGGTACATGGCGTGGGACTGGTTTAATTGAGGTCTACCTTTCTCTAGTTGCTTTTACCTATCTCATCAGATCTGGCAGGAGGGTCAGGCCATGGATCTCTCATTAATTTGAAAAGGCCATCTTGCGGGATCCAGGAAGTTTCCGTCACAATATCTGCCTTTTGGAACACCATCTTGCCTGAGATAAATGAGCACACTCTTAATATTTCAGAAAACATTTAGGACCTGGATGTTTTCATAGGTGTATTGGTCAAATACTAGATCAGAGTTCTGGTGGTTAGTATCTTTCTCAGTGGCCACATTATGTTGGTTTTGTTTTCGGTTATTGCTTTGTTTGTTTGTTTGAAAGGTTTTAAATCTGTTAGCCTTTCAGAGTTAGGTTTGTGAGACGGTTGTGGTGATATAAATTCATTTAAATAAATAAAAGCCCAAACATTGGAAGATAGGTTCATGGGCACATCAAGAGAAGAAAAAAGTGTTTCTGAATACAGAAAACAGCCTTTTCCTCTGCATACATAAAAGTGCGATCAATGAGTTTGTGGCTTAGTAGCTGTGCTTGCATGGGAATCTTAACCATAACCCTTAGCCAGTGGTGAATTTCAAATTTTTTTACTACCTGTTCTGTGGGTGTGGCTTGGTGGGCATGGCAGGGGAAGGATACTGTAAAATCACCATTCCCACCCCACTCCAGGGGAAGGTTACTGCAAAAATCCCCATTTCCTTCCAATCAGCTGGGACTTGGGAGGCAGAGAATAGATGGGGGTGGGGCCAGTTAGAATTTTTACTACCGGTTTTCTCTAAACTACTCAAAATTTCCGCTACTGGTTCTCCAGAACTGGTCAAAACCTGCTGAAACCCTTAGCCCTTTATGACAGGAGTCTCCAAACTTGGCAACTTTAAATCTTGTGGATTTCAGCTCCCAGAATTCCTCAGCCAGTCATGATTACCTGAGTAATCGCCTTTCTTCCATAGTCCCCTCTTAAAGATTGTCAGCTGTGGCATAAGGAAGCAAAGATTGCACGAATATTAATATGCGCCTTGGATGCAATATTCAAAACATCTTCTGGAGCACCACTTGAACATCATCAGCCTTGACAAAATCACCATCAGTAAATTGCATAGGGCAGTTTTACTTGGAACAGCCGACATCCTGCAAGGATGTAACTTTTAACATTAGAAACAGCTGCTTATCACAGGTCCTTGAGAAAGACTCCACTGATGATGCCAAATGCAGCCTAAACATCTGGCTGGTTGTGCAACCAATGATAATATGATCATGTTTATTCAACACATTAAAGTTTCTGGATTTGCATAATCTACAGAACCATGCACTACTAGACCCAAGGGCTGGGTGTGTACAACACACGGGATTAAAATATAGGTGCAAGCTGTAATGTCAGCGCATTGTGCAAATACAGCTAGTACGCTGTGTTTGAGCCATTATACTTAAGTTTCTTGTCCTCGGGGTTGGGTGAACCCAGTCAAATTGGACAGATTGAAGAAATCATGTTTCAGTTACTCTTGCAATAACTCGTGTCAAAGACCGTTGCTGTAGGGATGCAGCGGGACAAGGAGCTCTAGGGGGATGGTGAAAGCTGCCCAAATTCTGCCTTTAGGATCCCAAACAGCGCGGCTTTAGTGAAAGAAACCTGTTGAATCTCTGCCTGTCGTCCCATCTGTTGAAAAATACGGCCAAATCGGGTAACCGACAGGAGGCGAAGGAGAACTGCCTCGACCACTTGGATTTAATTGAGAGGGGGGATGCCCAGGACACTTAGGGGTTTCTGGAAAAAGACCCACACAGGAAACTCCCATCCTTCAGGAATTCGGCTCTTTGTGCCCTTATAAGGCTATTTCAACTCCTGGCCAATCAGCAAGAGAGAGGCGGCGCTCTCTTGGCCCCAAAACTTCGGGTAAGAAGAAGGAGGCGCTGAAAGTGGCGGCCCGCTGAGACGGTCTTGAGCGCGCCTCGCCTTCGTTGGAGAGCCCGTCCTGTTCCGGAAGAGGATGAGCAGTAACCAATTCAACAAGGGCCCCAGCTACGGCTTGTCTGCGGAAGTCAGAAATCGGGTGAGGCATTTGGTGGCGGGGAAGGGTGCCGCCGCAGCCAGGTGCGCCTTGGAGCGCACTGCGACGGCTTTGGGAAGAGGCGCTTCTCCGTGCGCCCCGGCGGAGGTGTGGCGCCGCGCCCTGAGAGAAGGGGGGGCAGTTCCCAGTAAAAGGGGAAAAGGGGGGGGCTCAGGGGAATTAAGAAGCTGCCTCTTGAGTTGCCCCAAAGGAGCAAAAGTGGGGGTTTGCTGCTCCCTGGAATTCCCCTGCCGGTGCTTGAACTTACATTTTGGGGGCGTCGTCGGCTACGGTTCAAAGTGGGTTTAAAGAGGCGCGCGTTCTTTCCACTTTCTAATTTGGAATCTTGAACGTGGAAACGTTCGGTCGGGGAACCGGGGAACGTTCTATTTCAGAACGTTGGGACTCTTGTTCTTGGGTGGCTTCTGCCGATAACGAAAGGGAAGCGAAGTAGGGAGTGGAGACGAGGGTAGCCACAAAATCGGTCTCAGGTGGACAGCCTTGAGTTATTTTCAGTCAAGCGACCTCATGGGGTTGAGGGGAGCCCCGAAAAAACCCGGAATAAGAGCCTGGTTGGCAACCTTGTGTTCTTCGAAAGATGGGTGTGATTTAAGAAATCTGTGATTGAAGGGTAAAGGAGGCGACATTCTGCACTTCCTTTGCTGGTGGAATGGAGATAATCGTGCAACAATTTATATTCTGCTTTCCTAGTGACTAAAAACAGTATAATTGCTGCTATACTGGTTTATTAGTTGGCTTCAAGGCCAAAGTCATCATCTAGAAAGCCTTACATATGTGTCACCTAGCTGGCAGCATCAGCACCACCTGTCCAGCATAAGGCTGCCCATCCAATTTGAACAGTGAACAGGACATGCTCTAAATGCCTCCCAGCATCAGGTCTAGGAAGCTTGGAATGGCAGACAAACCTTTTTATACCTTCCCACATATGCAACATGCTCTCCCCCCCCTCCCATGATTTAGCCTTTACTTTCCTTTCATTCAGTAAGGCCCCCCCCTCCAAAAAAAATATTTCCGCATGCCTAAAAGAATAAATAAAGATACAAATCTGTTTCCTCTTGTTTTCTGCTATTATTTTGTTGCGATTACATTCCTTTATTGTTTGAGGCTTTTTAAATTGTGGAGATAATTTGCTGTTATTAATTTCTTTTTGCAAGCCTCGCAGAGAAAATTTGTAAGGTGGCTACGAATCAAAAATGACTTGATGGCACATAATCAATTTTTGCATGCCTCCCAAAGTTGCTGGCTAGATTGGTTCTATAAGGACAGATGACAGACAGACAGATAGATTTACATAGATACTGTAGATACATAGATGCCCCAAAATTCCATATTTTTCATTTTGAAATATTTTGATCACATCTGACTTGGGATAACCCTTATTGAAAAGAACAATTTCTTTACAAAATTCAGGGTGCTTGAGATCTGTTGATCTGCCAAAATTCAGCATTTAAACTAGTATTGGAGCCACATTACTTTCCCAAAGTACCTTCTCTTTTGTAGGTTTTTTTTAAGAGTACAGTATTATTTCATCTGTGTAAAAACCACAATCTTCAGTGGATTTATTATAGCCACATTATTATTGTTGTAATTATAGTTATATAGCTGAAAGTCCCAAATAACAAAGTACATATATTATTAAAAAGTTTGATGTAAGATAACACAGTTATCTTATTAACAAATAAACAGTTAACAAATAAAATACATAGATATTACATAAAGCATTTAAAATATGCTAATTTATTAGCAAAGGTTTTTTATAGCTGTAGTTAAACATATGGCTGTTGTCCCTTTAATTTTAGGTTTTTTAGCTGAGAGTAAAACATTTTTCAGCAATATCTTTCCTGGCCTTGAGTTTAAAATTAGGCCAGATAATACTCTGCCAAAAACTTTTGTAAAACTTACGCAATATGCAATAAAATATGATCCACAGTTTCAAGGTCAATGCCATTAGAGGGACAATATATTTGAGAAATGGAAATGTTTTGACATTTACTAATTAGCACATCTGATGGCAATGTATTTAATCTGGCTTTTGCAAAGAATAGATTTATTTACAGTAATTAGAAAATGCTAAGATAAATAGGAACCCACAATATTGAGAGGGTTCAAATTTTACTTGGAAGTAACACCATTAGTTTGGGTTTTCTTAGGAGCTTTGGTGGGTCATAACAAAGCCCTAATAGTTTTTGTGTGCTAGATTCAGAGTGTGTTTGTTCTTAGAGTGATGATGGAAAGAGCTGAGCCTGAGAAATCGAGAGTATCAATTTGTAGAAATACCATTAACCAGGCATCCTTAGCTAGGACATTGAAACAGTAAATTATCACAAATGAATAAGTTTCAACATCTTGAAATGATGAAAGTTATCACTGCATGAGCAAGATGTTACTATGAGTAGTCCTTGACTTACAACAATTTGTTTAGTGACCATTCGAAGTTACAACGGCTCTGAAAAAAGTGACTTATGACCAGTTTTTATACTTATAACCGTTGCAACATCTTCATGGTCACGTGATCAAAATTCTGACAGTTGGCAACTGGCTCGTATTTATGACGGTTTGCTGTGTCCCAGTGTCATGTCATCCCCTTTTGCAACCTCTTGACAAGCAAAGTCAATGGAGAAGCCAGATTCAATTAACAACCGTGTTAGTAATTTAACAACTGCAGTGATTCATTTAACAAATGTGGCAAGAAAGGTGGTAAAATGGGGCACAGCTCACTTAACAACCACTTAGCAACAGAAGTTTTGGACTTTTAGTGATTCGGTGAGCATCTAAAAAGTGTTCCCCAATTTATGTAGAATAAATTTCTGGTGAGTTTCTTTTATGAAATTGGATGCAATCTCATGAGCATCCAAAAACTGGTCATTAGAATGCTAATGGTTGTCTCTCTCGACTTATTTTTTTTTCCTCCTAGGGCTATGCAGAAAAGTCCTGCCTTTTTATTCAGTGAAAGTTTTGAGTTAAGATAAACTCATATGCACCAAGAAAAATTCTTTGTGGTGTCCAATCACACTTGGCCAATAAAAATTCTATTCTATTCTATTCTATTCTATTCTATTCTATTCTATTCTATTCTATTCTATTCTATTCTAGTGACTTCATGACCATCCCTATGCTGTTTTCGTGGCAGTAATATGAACATGGGCTCCCCGCTTGTGCCTTCTGTGTTGTTTTTTCAGCTTCCCAGTCTACCTTGCTGGGCCTGGGATTTCATAGTGGTCACCTGTCCCAAGGGCTAAACAGGACTGGTCCTACTTAATTTTTTGAAGACTCATCTAGGTGTTCTTTTTCAGTTTGATGAAAAAGTAATTCCACCCAAAGCAGTAAAGATTTACAATGAAGAGATTAAGGATGGGAGAGGGGGAGAGTTTCTGCAATTACTTACTTATTTGATAGCAAGAGATGCGACATACAATGACCTTTATAGCGTCTCCCAATTTCTCATGCCTCAATTAAACCCCAGAAGAAGGAATACCTACCACTGGGTTGTTGTTGTTTTTTTAATGTGGGGAAGGGTCAGTGAAATTTCAGGCTGTACAAGACAGAAAACATGGTCAGCAACAGGGATTCTCATCTACAGTTTGGAAGTGTCCCCCAAGAATGAAAAGATATTCTCAACACCTAAGGTAGAAAACCAGAAACTGTCTTTGCAGCAGAGGAAAAAAAAATCCAAATCAAATTTCAGCACAACTTATTTCTCCCCTGTGAGTAGCACCTATCTTAAAAGGAATTACCATTAAGTAGGCCAAGATCTTAGTAAGGTGTGGCATGATCTTCGTCTCTGAAAAGTGGTGACAAATTTGAATCAACTTCACTTCAGTTTGCTCTGCATTTGGTCTGTTTCCTGTTTCTTCTCACCCACTGGATGCTTCCACTTGTTTTCCTCTGTTGATTCTTGGCATTAAACCAGGAGCAGCCACTCCTGGGAACATTCTGTAACCATACTTCTTGGGTCTGTGAGATGTTGGGAGTTTTCCTCTGCTTGACCTCTCTAGGGTAAGGAGCACATTTTTGATCCCCTTTTGGGATCACTAATCTTTTTTCCCCCCATTGCTGTCGGAAGGCTTGAATGCGAAAGTAAAAGCCCGAATCGTAAAGGAAATTTCAACTGGGTAAAAAGACATTTTGGCTGAAACTGAAGCATGAATCTGATCCAAAAACTTAGTTTTAATCCAGATAGCTCCAGTTCTGCTGAGAGGTGATGCAAAGGAGGGAAGGAGAACAATTACCAATCCCAGTTCCGTCCTTTTATCCAAATGATAGGGTAGCATTTCAAAGGAAGGTAGATCCCTGCAGGTTTAATTTTCTGTGCCTTGGCTCATTTGTATGGACATTGTGTTCCCCATGGTTAAACAGTTAACTGGGGAACTGTTAAAGGTAGATGGGTAGAGCTGGTGACTTCTACCATAGGAGAAACTACAAGTTGTAAGCTGGAGACTCCATCGTAATAACTTGGAAATACCGTACTTTTCGGAGTATAAGATACACTTTTACCCCTCTAAAAGAGGGTGGAAACGTTGGTGCATCTTATGCACTAAATACTGCCATTTTTGGCCTCCCGAAACCCAGCCCTGCGCATCCTGTTTTCACCAAAAACAGGCCCATTTTTCACAAAAAGGGGATGCGCAGATAGTTTGAGAGGCCTGCAGAGTGTTCCTGGGAGCTGGGGAGGGCAAAAACACGATGCATAGGGGGTTTGGGAGGGCAAAAACGGGCCTGTTTGTCGCAAAAACGGGATGCACGGAGAGTTTGGGAGGCCTGCAGTGCTTCTGGGGGCCAGGGAGGGCAAAAAACTGACACATGGAGGTCAAAAAATATTTTTTTCTTGTTTTCCTCTTTGAAATCTTGGTGCATTTTATACTCCGGTGTGTCTTATAATCCGAAAAATACAGTATATACAGGTAGAACTCGACTTACAGCATTTCATTTAGTGACCATTCAAAGTTACAACAGCACTCAAAATTTGGATGCTTGTCAACTGGCTTATATTTATGCAGTGTCCCGGGGTCATGTGATCACCTTTTGCGACCTTCTGACAAGCAAAGTCATTGGGGAAGCCCGATTCATTTAACCAACCGTGTGACTAATTGAACAACTGTAGTGGTTCACTTAACAACTGTGGCAAAGAAAAGTCTCAAAAATGGGGCAAAATTCACTTAACAACAGAAATTTTGGCCTCAATTGTGGTCGTAAATCGAGGACTACCTTATATAAAATACACTTGTGTGTGTCTTCCTGAGTTTTGCGTCCTCTGCCAAAGGTTCAGTGCAAGATCTTAGCTGTTCCTAGCATTGCAATTTTCTGGACAGAGAGCTCAGATGCCATTTTGGGGGTCTTTTGGAGCCATTCTCCCAGCTTAGGGGTGACAGCCGCAAGTGCTCCTACCACCCATGTGATCACTTTGGCCTTTACTTTCCACTTCTTCTCAAGTTCCTCCGAATCTATATGGATTGGCTTGCTGGAATAGGACAAAAAATATGGAATTACACAGTCAGAAGGAGCCCGTATAGTCAATGTCCACCAGAATCCAAATTAAATTGCCAAGCATGTTGACGCTTGGCAACATGCCAGTTGCCAAGCCTCCGAATTTTGATTACGTGACCATGGGAATGCTGCTATGTTTGCATGAAAAATGGTCATAAGTCATTTTTTTCAGTGTTGTTATGCCATCAAAGAGTTACTAAATGAATGGTTGTATGTTGAGATCTACCTATATGGGAGCTGGAATTCAAAACACAGAGCATAAACTAAATTGTTTATTCTTCTCTATGTTTTGGTATGTTCTATCTCTGTAAAAGAACAAAATCTTTTGTTTTTTGTTTTCCTCAAATAGAAATCTGCTATGCTCAAAATCCGTATTTTGTTTAAAAAAGCAATAGCAAATATATATCTTTATCTATATCTATATCTATATATAGAGAGGGGGGGGAGAGAGAGACAACCTGAATAACTTAGCACTGTATGTAAATTGCACTTTCAAAAAAGGATATTTTTGTGGTTTAGGAGAAGCAGAGAAAATGCTGAATGCATTATAAAAAGATTTTTATTTAAAAAATGACCAGCTGCTGGGAGAGGAGCATGCCAATTCGGAAGTTGAGATCTCGCTCTCTCTTTCAAATGTTAGTTTCCCCAAGAGAGAAACTGAAGAATGAAACTTGCATATGGTTTCCTATAATCCCGTTTCTTCTTTCTGTGGTCTCTTCCCGGCAGACAATCCCAATGAGCTCAGCTTCATACTTGTAATGCAGAAATAACATTTCATTGCTTGCTGAGATAAGAGAGAAGTGAATCTTGGCATCAGCTAATTCTATTAACTAATGAAGAAAAGTAATACATATTTAGCAGAAGCTCTCTGCTATCTTTCAAAATCTATACAGATTAGCTTGCTGGACTAGGACAAAAATTATAAAGTTGGAAGGAGATAGTTTGGTCGATCAATGCAATCCTTTGTTTGATGCCAGAATCCAATTTAAAATATTGTCTGCTTGAATGCATCCACTGTCCAATTTAACTGTTAAAATTTGTTCTAATCAACCACAGCCAGCCTGCCTTCTTGCTTAATTCCATTTTCTCAAGTTTAAACATTCTCTTACTCAAAAGTAATAGATTCTTACTCAGAAACGGTGGAAAACTTGGTTCTGTGTTTGTCTTTGGGCCAACTGGGTGGCAGGAAAGAGTCTGGTGTTTTTAATCTGCTCCAGTCTTTACTCACCAAAATTCCCAAGTTTTTCATATTTCAGTTTTTCAGATTAAAGACAAAACATTTTAGGTGATGTATGATTTGGTTGATTGCTGTTATGCTATGAAGTTTTAAAATGAGCTAGACAATGTCTCTAGACATTGTCTAGAACAGAAAGTCCTTGACTTGCGACAGCTTGCTTAGTGACCATTTGAATTACAAGAGCACTGAAAATAGTGACTTATGACCATTTTTCATACTTACGACTGTTGAAGCATTCCCCATGGTCACACGATCAAAATTGGCAACTGACTTACCTTTACGATGATTGCGATGTCAAGGGATCACAGCTTTTGCAACCTTCTGACAAGCAAAATCAAGGGTTAGCCAGATTCATTTAATAACTGAGTTGGTAACTGAACAACTGCAGTGATTCATTTCACGTCCGTGGCAAGAAAGGTTGTTAAATGGGGCAAAGCTCACTTAACTAACTTCTCATGTAGCAACAGAAATTTTGGGCTGAATTATGGCTGTAAATTGAGGGCTATGGCTCAGTAGCTAAGACATTGAGCTTGTCGATCAGAAAGGTCCACAGTTTGGCGGTTCGAATCCCTAGTACAGGTCTCTCGCATGAGCAGGGGGTTGGACTAGATGACCTCCAAGGTCCCTTCCAACCCTGTTACTATTACTGTTATTTTATTTGATATATAGGGCCATAAGTCACAATTCAATGCTGGTTGAGGAATTCTGGGAATTGAAGTCCCCAAGTCTTAAAGTTGCTCAGTTTGGAGAGTCCTGGTATAGGGCAGTGCTGTTTGTTTTTTTTAATTTGCATTTATATCTCGCCCTTCTCCGAAGACTCAGGGCGGCTTACATTGTGTCAAGCAATAGTCTTCATCCATTTGTATATTATATACAAAGTCAACTTATTGCCCCCAACAATCTGGGTCCTCATTTTACCTACCTTATAAAGGATGGAAGGCTGAGTCAACCTTGGGCCTGGTGGGACTTGAACCTGCAGTAATTGCAAGCAAGCTGCTGTTAATAACAGACTGCATTAATCTGTTGAGCCACCAGAGGCCCAGAGAATTTCTAGAATTTCCATCAGTAAGAACCTTTCTTGATCATTTTAAGATGCGCGGACTTCAACTCCCAGATTCCCCATGCTGGCTGGAGAATTCTGGGCATTGAAGTCCTCTCACCTTAAAATTAGCAAGTTTGAAAAACACTGGTATAAATGCCCTTTTTTTTTCCTTTGTAACTTCGAGGCATAATTGCTGATAATTTTTTCAGAAGGTAAATGTGTGTCTTTAAAAAGGGTAAGAATGGTGCCAGTAGTTTAGCAAAACACAATAAGAGTGAATTCCTTCCTTGTAGAGGAAGGAGAAAGACCCACATTCCAGGGATTGTGGACATGTTCTGAATTCTTGAAATCCAAGTTTCAATTCTCAGCAGTCCTGGTTAGCTAGCAAATCTGGAAAAGTCTCTGGAAAGATAACTGCTTTTGAGTTAATTGTGGTTTATCACATTTAAGGTTCCACAATATTCCCTCGAGGTTCTGATGTCCCCAATTCTTTTAGCCTTTTCTAAGGCATTAAAAACTGCTTGTTACCTAAAGCTTTGCTGGCTGGGGAATTCTGGGAGTTGAAGTCTTCCAGGCTTAAAGTTGCCAAGGTTGGAGACCCCTGACCTAAAGCTTTGGGGCTGGGAAATTAAGTGAACTCTATTGGCTGATCTGTTGGATTCTAGTCCTGCAACTTGAAGTGGAACATGTTTAGCCCTTGCGTGTATGTTTATTTATTTAAATCAGATTTAGACATTGCCCATCTCACTAAGGGACTCTGGGCTGTTTACAAATGATAAAACCGTATAAAAGAGATATAATTAAAAACATAATTGAAACTGGGCGAAAAATAAAACAACTTTAATATATAAAACCACATATAGTGAATCTATTAGTTAATTGTTAACATAAATAATGTGTTTAGTTTCTTGTTTCTGCTTGTTATTTATAGCATGTTTTATTGATTGTTTCCTGATTGCTTATTTGTAGCCAATGACTATCATCAAGTGTTGTACCTTACAATTCTTGATGAACGTATCTTTTATTTTATGTAGACTGACAGCATATGCGCCAAGACAAATTCCTTGTGTGTCCAATCATACTTGGCCAATAAAAAATTCTATTCTATTCTAATTTGGGTTTCAATCCTTGTTCGCTGCCTGGTGTCACAGTTTTATGAGATGGGCAGCTGCATCAAATGTATACCAGTGGTGGGTTTCAAATTTTTTTTACTAACGGTTCTGTGATGCGGCTTGGTGGGCATGGCATGGCTTGGTAGGTATGGCAGGGGAAGGATACTGTAAAATCTTCACTCCCTCCATACTCCAGGGGAAGGATACTGCAAAATCCCCATTTCCTCCCAATCAGCTGGGATTTGGGAGGCAGAAAATAGATGGGGGTGGGGCCAGTCATAATTTTTACTACTGGTTCTCCAAACTACTCAAAATTTCCAATACCGGTTCTCCAGAACTGGTCAGAACCTGCTGAAACCCACCTCTGATTTATACACATAAACAAAGCATACTGGATTGCTAGGGCTGTGCTGCATCATCCAGGTTTGCACCATGCGCTGAGTAACAAATTAGCTAACACCTTTGGTGTTGTTTGTTTAATATTTCTGGCCCATCTTTGCTTCTCACAGCTCAGGCCAAACCCAGAAGAAGAGGAGATGTTTGCATTCGAAAAGTGACCCAAGCTACCCATGTCTGTGTCTTTGCCCAAAGCTTCCTCCCTCCCTCCCTCCCTCCCTCCCTCCCTCCCATGCATTCATCCAGTCATCAAGCTATATCGAGCATACATACTGTAGCTCACTCACAGATTCACTCTGGGCGGCGTACAATTAAAATATATATAAAAATTAATATTATATTCTGGTGGAAGCAGCTAAAACAAGGATAAAATTAATAATACAGCGGGGGGGAGGGGTGTCACGATGGCTCAGCAATGAAAGATGCTGAGCTTGTCAGCTGGAAAGCTGCCAGCCCAGGTTTGAGACCCAAGGGCTGCGTGACGGGGTTGAGCTCCTATCCTAGTCTCAGCTCCTGCCCTCCCAGCAGTTCGAAAGAATGCAAATAGATAACACTTCGGTGGGAAGATAACAGCATTCTGCGTGCCTTGGATTGTAGTCCTGTAGGCTAAGAAATGGAGATGGGAAACCCCCCCAAGTCAGACATAACTGGACCATGGGGGGTTTCAGCAGGTTCTGACCAGTTCTGGAGAACCGGTATTGGAAATTTTGAGTAGTTTGGAGAACCAGTAGTAAAAATTCTGACTGGCCCCACCCCCATCTATTCTCTGCCTCCCAAGTCCCAGCTGATCAGGAGGAAATGGGGATTTTGCAATAACCTTCCCCTGGATTGGCGAGGGAATAGAGATTTTACAGTATCGTTCCCCTGCCACGCCCACCAAGCCATGCCACGCCCACCAAGCCATACCCACAGAATTGACAGTAAAAATTTTTGAAATCCACCACTGAACTGGACATGGGAAACCTTTAGCTTTACCTAAAACGGGAGGTGGGTGGCTCCAAGGTTGCATGCTCTGTGAGCCCCAAGCAAGTTGGCAAAGCTAGGTGATTTTCACATTTTGATTTTGAAAATCACAAAATGATTTTCATTTGAGAAATGCAAGGGAGGTCAGAGTTCGCCCTTGCCCCTTGGTAGAAGGAAGTTCATAATGGGCCTGCTACTAAGAAGATTAGGGCTCTGACTCTCCCTTCTCTTAGCTTCACTTGGGATGGGGACCTGGAACAGCTCTTTTGGAGAGGAATGCACACAGTGAGTTATTTCTGGTTGGGAGACATGATATCTGGGCTTTGAAGATTAAAAACAGCACCTAGAATTACAGAAGCCTATTGTAAAAGCAGTGCAGCAGCTCCAATCCAGAGTCACAGTGTTGGAAGTATTTTCTTCCTCAGCAGAGACTGCTATACTTTTGGACTAACTTCAACTTCCAAGTTTTCAAGGGCAGCCCTACTTTAACCACGTTGCAGTAATCTAGCAGAGTTGTGTCAAACTTGCACAAGTCAGTTGGGTAGAAAATATAAGGCAGTGTTGTATAGGAAGAGACATGACATTTTTTTTAAAAATGCCCCATGATTCAGGTGGGAGAAAAAGTTATTCCTTCTATAGTTTCAAGGACTATTTTTAAAAAAAGTTTTAAAACAATGGGAGAATTAATTCCCGCCCCCCCACTTTGTATAAAAGCAACAGAGATGGGTGAGGTAGGAAGAGAAATTTAAGAAAGTGAATATTGGTTATTAAACTTAATTGTACGGGTAATCCTCATTTAGCAACTGCCCTTTTTAGCGGTCATTCAAAGTTACAAAGGTGCTGAAAAAATAACTTTGCAACCAGTCCTCTCCCTCACGACTGTTAGCGCTGCATTTGTCCCATGGTCACGTGATTACTATCTGCCCTTCACCGCTGGATTCTGACAAACGGGGTCTGTGGAGAAGCCAGCAATAAAATCACAAGGGCCGCGGTGTGGCTCAGGCTGTAAGAAGCCTGTTATTAAAACACAGCTGCCTGCAATTACTGCAGGTTCTAGTCCCACCAGGTCCAAGGTTGACTCAGCCTTCCATCCTTTATAAGGTAGGTAAAATGAGGACCCAGATTGTCGGGGGGGCAATAAGTTGACTTTGTATATAATATACAAATGGATGAAGACTATTGCTTAACATAGTGTAAGCCGCCCTGAGTCTTCGGAGAAGGGCGGGATATAAATGTAAACAAAAAAAAAAGTTGCAATCCCGTGATGTCTCACTTAACAACCATGGGTAATTCGCTTAACAATAGTAGCAGCAGTGAGGTCATAAATCCATCCTGGTACTATATAGATTGTAAACCATGAATTCAGCATTTCATTGCGAATCCAGCCAGTTGGTTAAAATGGCAGCTTCATGTCTGTGAAGCGAACTTTAATACTGTACAGTATTTAGCGATTAAAATATGGAGGGAGAAAGACTCCAAATAGGAGAGTAGCTATTTCAGACTGGCTTGTTTTGTGTTGTGGTTTCCTTTTAGTTGCTGAATGCTTGTGAAAGAATGCGGACTAGCAAGCACACTTTTGTCCTTTAAGGTTAGACATAAAAGGTTGTCTTATTTAGCCTTTTTTCACGTATAGCTCAAACACAATGAGCAAACAGCATTTCCTTTCATCGTAACTCTGAACAATTTGTAGCAAAACGCTTAATAGCACCACGTAAACAAATTTTCCTGGGATTTTGAGCGAAGATATACTGTATGCCAAAAGCTTTTTTTTTTTTTTTTTGCTGAAGTCTCTAAGAGAGCTAAGAGCTTGTTCTTCATTCTTGGTGGGCACGTTTGTCTCCTTTTTTCTTTTAGTCATTTGGAACATTCCACTAATGTGAAAAGATTTCATGGGAACCAGAATTTCAAGAGAAATATACTAGAATGCCATGTCAATATATGGACCAAGATGTTGGTAATAGTTGCAGCCATGTGTGAATTGCATATCCTGCCGTTGCCTCTTAGCTGCTGAGTATATTTAACTTGGGGGTGAGGTCAATAGTAGTTGTGTTTTTGGTCTTGGAGGTGCAAGTTACTTAAACTGAACAGGAGGCTTTCCAGCAGTTCTTCAACTCCAGATCTCTGTGGTATATTTGATTTAAGAAGGGAAAATTAAAAAACTCTCCACATACTTGAAAGAAGAATCACTAAAGCTTTTAATTTGAGGCTCATGAGATTGTAATAAAGGGAATGTTTAGATAAGGTGGTTCTAGAACCTTAAATCTAAATATTCTTAATTATGTAGAGTACTATTATTAGGAAATACTTAGGGCCCTGAGGGCGAACCTTTTTGCCGCCGCGTGCCAAAAGTGGGGGGAGCACAGGTGGGTTGCATGCCCACACCCATAATTCAATGCCCCCCCCCCCCCACTTTTGGCACTCTGGGCCCAGTAGGCCTGTTTTTCGCCCTCTCCAGGCTCCAGAGACTTTCTTGGAGCCTGGGGAGGGTGAAAACGGCCTTCCCCCCACTCCCGGAGGCCCTCCGGAGGACGGAAACGTCCCATTTTCTGACTTCCTGTGGGTCAAGAAGGCCTGAAAATCAGCTGGCCGTGCGCAGATGCTGAGCTAGGGCAACACTCGTGTGCCCACAGATATGGTTCTGCGTGACACCTGTGGCACACATGCCATAGGTTCACCATCACAGACTTAGGGCATGGAATCCAATGCTTTACTCAACACAGGAATTCAAAAAGAAATTCCCATACAGATGTGCTTGAACACATTCAGTGAAGGAGAACAGGATCATTGTACCTAATATCGGCTTGCCTTTAACATTCATTTGATATCTAGCTCCTTTTTACATATTTCAAGATACAATTCAGAATTACGTTTAATTGATAGTTAGACATTGGATTCCAGCAAAACTTAACACCTTCATTTTAGCACCCAAAAAGCTGGCTGTTTCCTAAATATAATTAACTCTGGGAAAACCCTAGTTAATTATCTTTGAAACTCTCCCTAGATTGATCTCACACTGATTTGCAAAATCATTTTTATTGTCATTAGATCCTTCTCCACCTTTATTTTTATTTCTCAAGGCATTGTACATAATACTCCTGTCTACTATTTTCCCTATAACAGCAACCGTGTGACATTGTTGCGCTGATCCAAAATCACCTAGCTGGCTTTTAGGCCCAAAGCAGAAGTTCATAGTTTCCCAGTTTCCACTGCACCATACAGCTCTTTATTTATTTTTTTAATAAGTGGTAAATTCTGAGGGGAGAAATAACAGCAGCAGAACCTATTCCAATTTGGGAAGGTCATTGGTTTCCTTGTTGGTAGGAAAATACTTAAGTGTCAGAAGCTGTATGGTGCCCTCTGGATAAATACAGACTGTAGTAGTCATCTTGGGCAGATGATGCTGGTGGGGAATTTTAGGTTCCTAACACATCTGGAAATTGCCATGTTTGGCAAGAGGCTGCAACAGAGAAAATGAATTGAATGATAATTGCTCTCCTGTGTCACTAAAAAGGTAATGTTACTGCATTAATGGCAACTGATGCCATATTTGTATATAATTGTAGGATATAAAAGGTTGCATGCCTGGGATAAAAGAGTGACTGGGTTTATATGTATATGTGTGTGTATGTATATGCATGAGAGGGATGCAGTGGCTCAGTGGCTAAGACACTGAGCTTGTCGATCAAAAGGTTGGCAGTTCAGCGGTTAGAATCCCTAGTGCCGCGTAACGGGGTGAGCGCCCGTTACTTGTCCCAGCTTCTGCCAACCTAGCAGTTCGAAAGCACGTAAAAAATGCAAGTAGAAAAATAGGGACCACCTTTGGTGGGAAGGTAACAGTGTTTGGTGCGCCTTTGGCATTTAGTGATGCTGGCCACATGAGCATGGAGACGTCTTCGGACAACGCTGGCTTTTCGGCTTTGAAACGTAGATGAGCACCCGCCCCTTAGAGTCAGGAACATCTAGCACATATATGTGAGGGGAACCTCTTTACCTTTATGTATATACACACATATAAATAATGTATGTACATACAGAGAGAGAGAAAAAGAGGGGGGGAGGGGGGAGGGAGGGAGACTAATACTAAATGCACTAAGTCCAGTGCTTTGCAATCTTAACAACTTTAAGATGTGTGGATTTCACCTAGAACATGCTGGCTGAGGAATTTTGGAAGTTGAAGCCCACACATCTTAAAGTTGCCATGGTTGAGAAACTTTGGTTTATCTTACTGATTTGGTTGAAGTATCAGGCTAAACTATCATTTGCTGAGAACTAATTTTCTTGATTGTTCTATGATTTACAAACAGCCATGCCTAATATTCACCCAGTTAAGTCTCAAGCAAATCCTGTTAAGGCTAAAACCAGCATGGATCTGAGCCAGTGTATTTGATGCCATCCTCTTGAGAGCTATAAAACTAGAGATGGCCCAGTGCACGCCCAGTTGAGTTTGCACAAAATGCAAACCAATAATTAGTAGTTACTATTTCTTGCTTTGAACCAAGTTGGAAAGACTTTCTAAAGCTGGAGATAGGTCTGGTTAATCTTCATGCCAAAGGCTGCACTTACAGCTTCTTTTTTCTATCTCTGCGTCGGGAACCAGGAAGAAGGAGAAGTGGTATCAGACTAAGCCAATTGACACACCCCTGGTGTAGTTGTCCTGTCAGCAGGAAATCAGCTTGGGTGTTGAAACCTGCCAGCCTTCTGGAGCGCCAGTCTGCCCTTGTTGCTCCAGGGGGTTGCGTTAGAACTGATGGAAAACATTTGAGAGGTGATGATACTTTCCTGAGTTGAAATCGGCTTTCACACCAGATCCTGTGAGAGTATCCCAAGTTATTCTGTGATTGCAGCATTTTTGTTTTCCTCTTCAATTTTTTCCAAAGACGGTTAACAGTAGAGATGAAACTAAGGATATATAATAAGCATCTGCGGTAATTAAAGCAACGTGAGTGGAATGCCACTTAGTATCTTGTTTAATGAACGGGATGGCTTAAATAACTAAAAGCTTGATTGTGAAGCAAAAGGCCTACTGTGCACAGCATGTAAACCCACAACATGGCATGTTTGGTTTTGATTTAGTGTGCAGGGTGAATCCAGCTGTTAAAGTTTGTAAACTGTGGTTTATGGCTTAATGTGATGTGTAAATCTAGTTCCTATGTTGAATGTTGTCTTGAAAGGGGTTGGTATGGAAGTGTTTATGTTCAGTGCTTCAGTTTGAGCCTGGGGTATACAGTTTGTTCAAGAAACCACAATTTAAGAAGATACTAAACATAGATCATAGTTTACAAAGCTCTGTGACAAGATTAGCTAGTTCACCTTCAGACTTGGGAGCTCACAGAGGGTCCAATAATAGAACATAGACTAGTAGGGTTTGAAGGGACCTTAGAGGTCTTTTAGTCCAACCCCCTGATCAAACAGGAGACCCTATGCCACTCCAGACAAATGGTGGTTCAATCTTGAAAACTCCGATGTTGGAGCACCCACAATTTCTGATAAAAAGCCCTGCCACTGATTAATTGTTCATGAACTGTCAGGAAATTTCTTTTTAGTTCTAAGTTGGATCTCTCTTGAATCACCGTCTCGCAACTTAAATTCTCCCAGAGCATTGTTGTTGTTGTGAGGAATATTAAGAGTAAATGTTGGACATGATGGTTTCAGTTCCTGGCAGCAGAGAGATAAATCGGCTCAACGAATAAAATCCAAATAACCACACGATTTCTTCGGATATTGTATAAACCTGGCCATTGTCTCATATTCATTCTGTTTTATACTTAGAGTGAACTTGGTTTTGGGTTCATATCAGAAAGGAGAATCCTAGAGTTGGAAGGCAATTTCATGGCCATAGAGTCTTAGAGTCCAGGCATCCAAATTGAGACATCTCCAACAGATGACTTCTCTTTAATTTTAAAATATTCCACTGCTTTTATTCTTAGACAGGTTTTCTGAGATTCTATGGCAGGTGGTCCTTGACTTACGACCTAATTGAGCCTGGAATTATGATTGTAAGTCATGGTGGTCATTAAGTAGGTCACCATTTGACCACACCCAATTTCCGACCTTTTTTACTGCAGCTGTTAAGTGAACATTATGGTCAGCAAACATGCCCATTATACCCAATGGGCATTTTTTTCTGGCAAAACCCATCGAAAACCAGGGTTGGCAGACTGCAGGATGATGCAAATGACCATAAATCAAGCCAGTTGCCAAGCACCCAAAATGTTTCTCTCTCTCTCTTCCTCCCTCCCTCTATCAGTCCGTCCCTCCCTCCCTCCCGTCTGTCTGTCTGTCTCTACATGCATATGCATGTGCATGTCGCTGTTGGAATTAAAAAGCTCTGTGGAGGTCTGTCGTAGCTTTGAGCGGTTGCTAAGTGATGGGTCATTAAGCGAGAACTACATGTAGACCCTGTCTTCCTGATTTTATTATTCTGTATTCTGCATTTAGAACTTTGAAGAATAGGCTTATTATTATAGAAATGGCTTGTACGGATTTCCTTTTCTCCCTTTGCATGATACCTCTTTTCCCTCCCCTTTTCTTAGTTTTCTACTACTTTTTTTCTTTGTATTTTATACTTTAATAAACTAATAAAAATCTAATTTAAAAAAAAAACTTTGGAGAATAAATCTCACCCTCCTTCTGTGTCTTCATTTCAGATAGCAGCAAAGTGCCATATCCTCCTTTAGACTTTTCTCTTTAAGGCTAAATGCTCCCAGTTCCTTTCAGTCTGTCTTCATATTACAACCCTTGCAGCATAGAACCTACTTCTAGTACCCTGATCATTCTTATTGCCCATCTCTTATCCTATTCCACTTTCTCTGAATTTCTTAAAGAGGATGGTACTTAGAACTCAACACAATTCAGGTAGTCCTTGACTTATGACCACAGTTGTTAAGTAGTAACATGGTTATTAAGTGAATCTGGCTTTCCCGTTGACTTTGCTTGTTTAAAAGATCGCAACAAGTGATCACATGATCCTGGGATACCACAGCCATCATAAATACATGTCAGTTGTCAAGCCTCCAAATTTTGATCACGTGATCATGGAGATGCTGCAAGAGTCGTAAGTGTGAAAAATAGTCATAAGTTACTTTTTTCAGTGCCATTGTAACTTCAACAGTCACTAAATGAATGGGTTGTAAGTTGAGAACTATTTGCACTTCAATCGACTGGTGGAATTGAATTGAAATGAATTGCTATTCAGAGATTTTTATCCTATCCTACATTTTTGCATTTGAGTTCTGTTTTCTGCATAAACAACCTTGAATTTATATCTTTAGAACTACATTCTGTTATTTTTGGCCCATGTTTATAGACGGTTATTGTTTGGGAATGGAATTTTTATTGATTTGATTATTGAACCATATCAAAACTAGAAAACTAATACCCTGTTTCCCCCCAAATAAGGCATCCCCTGATAATAAGCCCAATCGGGCTTTTGAGCGCATTGCAATAAGGCCAAGCACTTATTTCAGGGTTTAAAAATATATAAGACAGGGTCTTATTTTCGGGGAAACAGTACAAATATACAAATAGGTGCAAACAAATACAACATGTTCATAGTAAGTTGTCATGCCTACAGTTAACCTCAATCTGTTCCAAATCCTCTTCTAAATGGCCTTTGAGTGCAGTCTTACTATATGCAGCTTCATTCCCTACAAAAAGTAAGATTTCTCCCGGCTGCCCCAGTTTTTAATCTAATAATCTTTTTCTGTGGAGCAAAGTTTGCAGTGCAATGTCTTGAATAGCTGGTGCTTCACAAATGCACGGTCTTCCTTCAAATGGGACTCCATGAAACCTCCCATGTCTTATGGTGGAGCCTAGGTGTTTGAAATGAGCGCTGGAGAAAGAACTTCTGAGATGTTGAGGCATATCGGTTGTTAAATATTTTTCTAACTGGGAAGCTGCTTTCCGACCAGTCAGACACTTCAAGGACTTGGCATAATTAAGCGCTGCACCATCATCTTGGGCAGCCACATCAATGAGGCTTTGTTTGAAAGCTTCCTTGGCCTTTAGATCTGATTGGACCATGAACTAGATGGAGAATCCACATTGTGAGATGACATTTGAAAGTTGGGCGGCCACAGTGCCAGGAAGCGTGTTATGCAACTGCTCTTCAAAGCACAGCTTGGGTAATCTATCTGGGTCCATAGATAGGATCTTCAGCCAGTAACTGAATAATTACTAAATTGCTTTGTGTACAGGGTATACTCAGCTCTGTCCTTAATGCTGGGGTAGACTAATCCACCCCCAAGATACATTTCAGAAAAATTCTAGTAAGGAGGCATTTATATATACCTACAGTTCTATACCATATGTGATCATTTGGACACTCTTGCTGTTATATATATAACTTTATGATTGGAATTAGAGACCCCGAGTAGTTTTAGTTGGTGAACTGCCTTACAGTGTTGGCACCGGTTATATAGCCCTTAAATAAAAAGGTAAAGGTAAAGGTTCCTCTCGCACATACGTGCTAGTCATTTCCGACTCTAGGGGGCGGTGCTCATCTCCGTTTCAAAGCCGAAGAGCCAGCGCTGTCCGAAGACGTCTCCATGGTCATGTGGCCGGCAAGTAATGGGAGCTCACCCCATTACACGGCAGCACTAGGGATTCGAACCGCCGAGCTGCCGACCTTGCGATCGACAAGCTCAACGTCCTAGCCCCTGAGCCACCGCGTCCCTCAGTCCTTAAATAACTCCTCTTAAAATGTGGGAGCTAGCAACCTGCTGCTTAAAAACAAGTCCTAAGTATACGGTAAAGGTTCCCCTCGCACATATGTGCTAGTTGTTCCCAACTCTAGGGGGCAGTGCTCTCCGTTTCTAAGCCGAAGAGCCAGCACTGTCCAAAGACATATCCGTGGTCATGTGGCCGGCATGACTAAACACTGAAGGCGCATGGAATGCTGTTACCTTCCTGCCAAAGGTGGTCCCTATTTTTCTACTTGCATTTTTACATGCTTTTGAACTGCTAGGTTGGCAGAAGCTGGGACAAGTAAAAGGAGCAGTTATGCGGTGCTAGGGATTCGAACCACCAAACTGCCGACCTTCTGATCGACAGGCTTAGCCACTGAGCCGCCCCGTCCCCTAAGTATACAGTAGATAAAACTTGATATATCCATTCCCTATCCAGGCTCCAGTCTTCCCAAGAAGAATTACAGTACCTTAGTTTTGTCTGCACCCCCCGAGCCGAGCCCCCTGCCAGAAAGTGACTTGGAAAGTGAGGGGGAAGGACTTACCTCGGTAGCACCGGCTTCCCTAGCTCAGCTCCAGGAGCCAGAGGCAGGCCAGATGGAGGAGATAATGACGCCTCCGTCCCCTGACTCTTCCCCCCCCCCAGGCCACGCCTCCAGACTCGGCTGATGGCAATCAGGCCTGGCTGGACCCTAGGTTTCGTAGGCAGGAGAGGTGGCAACAACAGAAGCGGGTGGGGCAGGCCTAGGAAGTGCTGAGTCACGGAGCCACACCCCACAGGATATAAAAGCAGCAAGGGCTGCTATGCCTCTTCGTAGCAGGCAAATCAACTGCTTGACTAGAGCTGAAGTACTGTTTGTACTTCATCGGCATCAAGGGAGATAACAGATAACAGAGACACTTGGCAGATGCTCGCTAGTTTGCTGCCAGAGCTGATAGTGCCGACTAATTAAGCCATCGCTCGGACTGAGGCAAGGGGGACAGAACAGCTCCACAATTCAATCCTGAGCTACAAATATTCTATTCTGTCAATACTTTTGAGGTTTTACTTTCAGCATCTATTGATTAATTGATTGACTTCCAGTCACTGTTGATTCTTAGTGACAACATAAATAGATTTTTCTCCTTGATTTAACTTCTAGGGTAGGGACCCCCAACCTTTTGGGCACCAGGGACTGATTCCGTGGAGAAAGGTTTTTCTGTGGATTGGAGGGGTTTTTTTACATGCTGCCTGCATCCCGTGGATGGGGCTTCGTTTGTTTGTGTGGCCCGGTTGCTGGCATGCCACAGCCCGGGGGTTGGGGACCTCTGTTTTAGGATACTTGTTATGCCATCTAATTTTGTGTAACCTACAAATTTGATAAGACTTGAGTTCCTTCACTTCTTCATCCAAATACTGTAATTAGTGAAGATTTTGAAGCATACAGGGTCCAGGTTGCACTCAGTTCCTCCTTCCAATTTGGTAAGGAATTATTGATTTGTACTCTTTGAATAGTGTATGAGTGAGATATATATATATATATATATATATATATAACCAGACCACATCTGCCCTAATCAAAATATCATGCAATACTTTGTCAGATTAAGGTATATTACATCTACAACATTCCTACAGTCTACTAAAGAGAGTTCCAATTGCATGTTTCGGTTTAGCAGTTGCAATTGATGAATCCAATTTATACTGGAATAGTCTTCATATATAAATATAGATCTGCATCTGAATTACTATAAATCAGTAAACCCCTTCACCCTAATTGAATTGTGCACACTGTTTAGTACCTGACATTCATATATCCTTATGCAAATTATTGCATGCACCCCACTTTTAAAATCTTCTGATGTAAAGCCCCATCTACAAGTGTTCCTCAATGGCCATAATTGAGGCCGGAATTACACTCAGAAGTTGTGCTGGTTGCTAAGACAGCAATCATATGACCATGCCCAATTTCACAATCTTTTTTGCAGCAGTCATTAAGCAAACTCTGTAGTTGTTAAACAAAAAGCGGTTGTTAAGCTAATCCGTTGTCTGCAGCAGGCGGTTTTTGCCGAAAACCAGAAATAAATGCTGGTTTCTGGCAAAAAAACAACACCATGAATTGCAGTCACTAGGATGCTGCAAACAACAGTATATGTTGGCCAATTGCCAACATCCAAAATGCAATCACATGACTGCAAGGGGGGTAGTCAACAGAACTTTGAATCTGGGTCATAGATACACCTGGGGAGGCATAACTTTGAATAGTCGCTAAGTGACTGGTCATAAGCCAAGATTACACTCATTCCTTCCTCTCAGGTGGTATGAATCTTCTCAGTTGCTGCTTCTTCCTAATCCCATTATCCTTGCCATCCAGTGGTGGGATTCTACCGGTTCAGACCAGTTTGGGCGAATTGTTTGCTCCAACTTTCAGCCGTGAGCGAACTCGTTCTCTCTTTCTTTGAAATGGGCCCGCCCGCACGTTATGCTCGCCTATATTTCTGCTTCCAAAGCCCAGCTGATCAGGGCGGCAGAGTGGATTGCCACTCCTCAGCTGTTTTCCTTCCTCTCAGCAAAACAGAAGTTCAATTTTCTGCAAACTGCGCGTGTACTGTGCGTCTGGCGCATGCGCGCTCAGCGAATCAGTCGTTAAACCGGTAGGATCCCATCCCCGTTGCCATCCATAGCTCGGCAAGTCATCAAGATGAATACAGATAGTCCTTGACTTAACAACAATTCATATAGTGACCATTCATAGTTACAGTCATGACCGTTTTTCATATTTAAGACCATTGCAGCAGCCTCATGGTCACATGATCAGAATTCAAATTCTTGGCAACTAGCTCATATTTAAGATGGATGCCATGTCCTGGGGTCACGTGATCACCTTTTGGGACCATCTGATGAGCAAAGTCAGTGGGGAAGCCAGATTTGTTTTAACAGTTGTGCTGTTGACTTAACAATTTTAGTGAATCGTTTAACAACGGCGGCAAGAGAAGCCATAAAATGGGGGCAAAACTCATTCAACAACTGTCTTGCTTAACAACAGAAATATTTATTTATTTATTTATTTATTTATTTATTTATTTATTTATTTATTTATTTATTTATTCATACTTTTATACCGCCCTATCTCCCTAGGGACTCAGGGCAGTGTACAGCCATATAAAAAACACATAAATATACAAAATAAAACATTCATCTAAAAAACTTATTATATCGGCCAAAATTTAAAATAGACATATAAACAATAAAACCCAATTTAAAACCAAATCTAAAATTTAGACATTTAAAATTTAAAAAATCTAGTCCAGTCCTGCGCAAATGAATAGATGTGTCTTAAGCTCGCGGCGGAAGGTCCGAAGGTCAGGAAGTTGACGAAGTCCTGGGGGAAGCTCGTTCCAGAGGGTGGGAGCCCCCACAGAAAAGGCCCTTCCCCTGGGCGTCGCCAGTCGGCACTGCCTGGCCGACGGCACCCTGAGGAGTCCCTCCCTGTGAGAGTGCACGGGCCGGTGGGAGGCATTCGGTGGCAGTAGACGGTCCCGTAAGTAACCCGGACCTATGCCATGGAGCGCTTTGAAGATCATTACCAAAACCTTGAAGCGCACCCGGAAAACCACAGGCAGCCAGTGCAGTCTGCGCAGGATATTGCGCTCAATTGTGGTCATAAATTGAGGATTACCTGTAACACATTCCCAGGTTCATGCATAAAGCTTTCTTTTCAATCTGGATCTGTTTCTCTTTTCAGCTTGCCCAGAAATATGATCCACAGAAGGAAGCAGAGTTGCGGGTATGGATAGAAAACCTCACTGGGAGGCAGATTGGCCCCGATTTCCAGAAGGGGCTGAAAGACGGCGTCATACTATGCGAGTAAGTAGGCCGATGAAGAGAAACTTGTACCTTGAAGCATCGTTCCTGCTCTTATTCCATAACCTCTTCCAGGATGTGTTATAAGAAGTTATATTCTTTTTTAGGAAGAGCTCCAAAAATGGTTTATGAAGACAGGGAGAGGCCTGGAATGCTTAAAGGTTGTGTGGCATTTGGTTATGAGATGGTGAAAGACATAATGTTTTGTATGATGTAAAAATAATTTACAGAGCCTTAATGATTTTATTTTGTTTTTGTTTCTGGTGTTGCTTCATTTATTTATTTATTTTCCCCACTCTCGCCTGCTTTCACTTGGCTTCGTCCCATCGCTGCACCAATTTGCTTATTTATTTTTTGTACAGAAGCATATGTACCTTTCTGCAAATGTACACATTTTTTTTTTACTTTTTCTTACCTATCCTTTTTTTTAAATAAGTAGTCGGCCTATACGATGTCACTTTTGTGCGTTTCATTTCTTCATTCTTGCTTGTAAAATTTGGGAGTAAAATGGATTTTGGAAGATAAGTTGCCTTCTCGTTTGCGCATACATTGGAAAGAATTCATTCTACAGACATTAGCGTAAACAGGGTTTTCATTCCCACTGTGATAACAGCAGGTGACATTAAAAACTGCATTAAATCTAACAGAAGCTGTATTTTTACTCTCCAGATTAATAAACAAACTGCAGCCTGGTTCGATTAAAAAAATCAACACCTCCTCTCTCAACTGGCATCAGGTAAATGCGTGCTTGCAGTGGCGGGAAATTAAATTGTGATGATGATTTAAAAGAAAAAATGGAATGCAAGCCACGATTAAGCAACCATGTGTGGAGTCAGAACATGTTTCTCTGTGTTTGCACATGTAATGTAATGTAATGTAATGAAACGTAATGCTGACTTACATTAGAGTCCTGGGATGTAATAGACCCTGCCTGATAAAGCTGGCTTCCACGGAGATTCCAGTTTCTCAGGGTTGGAGTCGCCTATTATAGGAAGTCCTCAACTTATGACCAGAATTGGGACCAGAATTTCCATCATTAAGCAAAGCAATGGTTAAGTTAGTGGCACTAACTTAATTTTACAACCTTCCTTTCCACGACTGGTAAGCAAATTACTGCAATTGTTAAGTGAGTCATGCGGTCATTAAGCAAACCCGGCTTCTCCCATTGACTTTTTTCTTGTGGGAAGGGTGTGCAAAATGGTGGTCTTCTCATGATCCTGGGAACACTTCAACCATCATAAAAATTCAGGCTAAGTTTCCAAGTGCCCAAATTTGAATCCTGTGAACCTGGAGATGCTGCAACGGTTGTAAGTGCGAGGGCTGGGTGTAAGTCCATCTTTTTCAGTGCTGTTGTAACTTTGAACGGTCCCTAAACAAGTGGGTGTAAGTCGAGGACTACCTATAATTAATTCTAAATGGAACTTCCAAGAGTAGGTGCAGTCTTATTACTGAATAACCAAAATCCTGGAAACCAGGAATGGGGAAGAGCCAATTCAGCCTTCGTGCTGTGCTTGAAAATTTGAAAACTGGACTAGGAACAGAACTCTGAATTGGATGTATCTGTAGATTGGTGTAGCCAAGTTGCTTAGATTCTTGAATTTGGCCTGTCAGAGAAGGAAAGTTGTATTTTGGGAGGCAGTGTCCCTGCCAAATCTTTTTAAGATTACTGTGTGTCTCTGTGGTTCCTTGTGCTATTTTGTAAGCAAGAGCCGAAAGAGAATGCCTGGGCGTGGGCTGAACCGGTCTGCCCAGCTGGTTTTAACATAACATAACATAACATAACATAACATAACATAACATAACATAACATAACATAACATAACATAACATAACATAACATAACATAACATAACATAACATAACATAACAACAGAGTTGGAAGGGACCTTGGAGGCCTTCTAGTCCAACCCCCTGCCCAGGCAGGAAACCCTACACCATTTCAGACAAATGGCTATCCAACATTTTCTTAAAAATTTCCAGTGTTGGAGCATTCACAACTTCTGCAGGCAAGTTGTTCCACTTATTGATTGTTCTAACTGTCAGGAAATTTCTCCTTAGTTCTAAGTTGCTTCTCTCCTTGATTAGTTTTTGCTGGTCATGGAGGGACCAGGATTAGCTCCTGAGGATGCTTTTGAAAATCCCACTTTTGAAAACCTTGTTCAATGGTTTGGCAGCCTTCTGGGTTTTTTTAATGGGGATTTCCGCCGAGCTGGACATTTGTTTTTGACTATTTGTTTTGTTCAGTGAGATCAGCTTTAGTGGAAGGTGATACAGCGGCTTTCTCCAAACAGGTGTGCTGTTTTGTTTTGGGACTGCAGAACTGCTAAGGGTTCTGGGAATACTTTCAACAATTGTGGGGGTGCCAGGTCAGAGAAGGTTGTGATAACAGCCACTGAACTCTAAATCTCCTTTTACCCAGTGGTTAATCCTTATTTGTTTCCTTTGGGGTAGTTGCCTGAAAAAAAAAGGTAGGCAGTGTTCACCCTGCATATTCAGAAGTAGCGAATTGACATAGCCAAGGTTTTTAACGTGCCCTAATTTGGAAACTCTTTGTGGTGTAATTCAAACCACAGCTGACATGTTGCACACCTTACATTATGCTAGGCTGCAGAGACGACCCCATCAGGATCCATGCATCCAGATTCTGCTTGCAGACAGAACTTCTCCCTGTCATCTGGACCATTTCCCATATTTTTAGAGGATTCTTTCCTACTTTGTTAATAGCTACCAAGAGTTGCGTGAGCAATTCTGCATATATAAAGAGCAACTGCATTGTGGTTTTGGGGGAGGAGACGGGGGTGGGCGTTGCGCACATTGGTTGCACATTAGGAGTCCTAGTGGCACAGTGGCTAAAATACACTATTGCAGGCAAAATCTATCCACAGCCTGGAGCTCAATCCTGATGGGGCTTAAGGTTGACGCGGCCTTCCATCCTTCCGAGGTTGGTAAAAATGAGGCCCCAGATTGTTGGGGCCAATATGCAAACAATGCTTACATTATAAACTGCCCAAGGAGTGCTGTACAGTATATAACTCTAAATGCTGTTGCTATTGCTACTGAACATGAGAATAAAGCTATGGGACGAATAAAGTTCAAACTAACATAAGGACTAGTCCAGCAGTCTTGTTTTCACAGTGAACCATCAGCTATCTACGGAAATCCATAATCTCCCAGCAGATGGCCTTCGGAGGCAGTTCCTCTATCATCAAGGCTAACAGCCATTATCTCTTACGATTTCCTTGAATTTTGTGGTGTAGCTAATTCCAAAGTTGAATTACATGTTATGCAAATAAGTATTTTCATTTGTCTATGCCAGAGGTCTTCAAACGTGGCAGCTTTAAGACTCGTGGACTGGAGAATTCTGGGAGTTGAAGTCCACGAGCCTTAAAGCTGCCACGTTTGAAGACCTCTGGTCTATGCTGTCCCCAAAGTGCTTTTTTCAAAAGGCAACTAGACTTACTTGGTTTTTTCCCCCCCTTTGGAAATGTTCCGCTTCTCATCTAAGAAAACTGTCCCCTCTCTTTTCTTCCAACAGCTGGAGAACCTCTCCAACTTCATCAAGTCCCTACTTAGTTATGGTTTGAAGCCTGTCGATTTGTTTGAGGCCAACGATCTGTACGAGAGTGGGAATATGACTCAAGTGCAGGTGTCGCTCCTGGCTCTGGCAGGCATGGTGAGTGAAAAGATCTTCTTGCCTCCATGGAGGACAAGCTGCCAGCTCTCCATCTGCATGTGTACATAAGGTGACTGGCCTGCCTGTTGAAACTGCTGCTGTCATTATCAATGACGGAATTTGAATACCGTGTGGGCAGAAATGCCAAGTTTGTAATAGTAATTGGGTGGATGCATCAAGACAAGGGCATGTCAAGAGGAGAGGAGCAGGGATGAAATCCAGCAGGTTCTGACAGGTTCTGGAGAACCGTTAGCGGACATTTTGAGTAGTTCAGAGAACCGGCAAACACCACCTCTGGCTGGCTCCAGGAGTGGGTGAGGGAATGGAGATTTTGCAGTATCCTTCCCCTGCCACACCCACCACGCCCACCAAGCCACACCCACAGAACCGGTAGTAAAAAAAATTGGATTTCACCAATGGAGAGGAGGCTTAATGAGCCATGGTGGCGCAGTGGTTAGAGTACAGTACTGCAGGCTACTTCCGCTGATTCACCGGCTGCCAGCAATTTGGCAGTTCGAATTTCACCAGGCTCAAGGGTGACTCAGCCTTCCATCCTTCCGTGGTGGGTAAAATGAGCACCCAGATTGTTGGGAGCAATAGGCTGACTCTGTAAAACCACTTAGAGACGGCTGTAAAGCACTGTAAAGCAGTATATACGTCTAAGTGCTATTGCTACTGCTATTAACTCCTTCTATATTCCAATTCATTTTTCCAAACATAGCCCACTGTTTTCTCCCCTCCCCCTGCAGCCACCTGAAGCTAAAATTAGGAGACAGAGAAGGTGTATGCAGAACTTAACCCCAAACGAGCCACTGTAGGGGGTAACATTTTTTTTAGGGGGGGGGGCCTATATTCTAGGTCACATGACCAGGCAAATTAGTATACTGCTTCTCTTCTAGGAGTACATTGGGGAATTCTTTTAATGGATGTCTTCTCCACAGCCATTGGCTGCACCTGCCCTAATTTCAGACTCGTTCTTTCTTTTGCCACATTCTCTCACACCAAATTTGGTCCAGTTCTGTTTTTGGAAAGTTATTATGGAGGGTAAGAAAGATGACTTTGTCAGAGATGGGCCAGATTCATCGCCAAAGTGATAAAGGGAAAACCTGGTTTAAGTCTAAAACAAATAGAAAGCATGCATAGATAGCTTAGACAGACACCTCCCTAATTTGCGTGTGTATAAGGGGGTGGGATGGAACACAGCACAATAAGACTTAAAAGATTTTGTCGTTAAAGCCACTTTCAATAAAAGTAAGACTTCCTGTATCGTTGGCTCTTTGATCTAGCCATCTTGTCTTTATGGCCTCCCTCCCTTTCAGATATCCCTGAGTGTGGGAATCTCCCCTGAAGAGCGCTAGTTTTACGACGACTATCAAGGTGTTAGATTTATCCATAGTTGTGTTTCTGTTCTCCAGCATTCTGTGCTATTTACAAAACAGTTTAGTAAAGAGTTGACAGGAACAGTCCAGAGGTGGAGAACCAGTAGGGGAAATTTTGAGTAGTTCAGAGAACCGGTAGTAAATATTCTGACTGGCCCCACCCCCATCTATTCTCTGCCTCCCAAGTCCCAGCTGATCAGGAGGAAATGGGGATTTTGCAGTAACCTTCCCCTGCCACGCCCACCAAGCCACACCCATAGAACTGGTAGTAAAAAAATTTGAAACTCACCACTGGAACAGTCACCAAAGTATAGAATTCAATCTGCTTACGTACCAGTACCTGAAATTTAGGGTTGTTCTTAATCATGAGAACTATGGAATTATTGGGAAGGACCTGAAACTTTTGTGCAGGAATAGTTCTGGTTTTTTAACCTTTTCTTGCAGGCAAAAACAAAAGGCATTGAAAGTGGGATGGATATTGGAGTGAAATATTCGGAGAAACAGGAGAGAGCCTTTAATGATGAAAAACTCAAGGCTGGACACTGTGTCATCGGTCTACAGGTACGTTTGGTCACTTTGTGGCTGTTGATCTTGAAACAATGGGAGATCTAAGATGGTGTAGCATATGGCCAAAAGACTAAGCTGTGCAATCAGGAAGTCCTGGTTTTGGGACCTTCTTCTATGGTAAAAATGCTTTCTTTTGTCAATTTTTTTCCATTGTGTAGTAAGGCTGTGAAGCACCTTAGTTTTGAACGCAAAATAGTCCTTTGAAGAGCATGCAAAATGTAGCACCCATTTGCAATTCCTTAAAACCAAGTGCATCCTGATTTAACACTACCCTGTTACCCCGAAAATAGGACCCAACTGGAAAATAAGTTGTAGCATGATTTTTCAGGATGCTCATAATATAAGCCCTACCCCCAAAATAAGCCCCAGTTAAGATTGTCAGCCAGATGGATGCATTTTAGTACCGTATTTCCCCCAAAATAAGACCTAACCAGAAAATAATCCCTAATGTGTCTTTTGGAGCAAAAATTAATATAAGACCCAGTCTTATTTTTGGGGAAACACAATATACGTGTCCAAAGATTTGCTGAGCACTAATGAAGAAGGTTGCAGAAGAAGAGAAACAGTTTTAGCAGCTTGAAGAATTGGTCATAGATGTCCATTCCTAAGATAGATGACACCAGAATGAAGAAACATGTGTCATGGCATCATTACACAAGCTCTGCTCTTTCACACGCAAGAATATAAAGGGCAGAAGAGTTTGCAGGATGATGCACATTTCAACCCTTGTCTTCCTCTTGTAGACATCTATGAACAAAGTGGATGAAATCCAGACATCTACTGTAGATGTAGTGTATCGGGCATAGTAATCTTTGTTGCCAAAAAAAAGCCAACACAGTTCTAGGCTGCATTAACAGAGGGATAGAATCAAGATCACTTTATAATGCCTTGGTAATACTTGGAATACTGCATAGTTTTGGTTGCTATGATGTAAAAAGATGTTGAGACTCTAGGACAGGGGTGTCAAATTCACACCGTCATGGTGGCATCACGTGACTTATCGTGACATTTCTCCTTTGCTAAACCAGGTGTGGGCATGGCCAGCGTGTGACGCATCCGGCCTGTAGGCGGGGAGTTTGACAGCCCTCTTCTAGAAAGAGTGCAGAGAAGAGCAACAAAGATGATTAGGGGACTGGAGGCTAAAACATATAAAGAACAGTTGCAGGAACTGGGTATGTCTAGTTTAAAGAAAAGAAGGACTAGGGAAGACATGATAGCAGTGTTCCAATATCTCAGGAGCTGTGACAAAGAGGGAGTCAAGCTATTCTCCAAAGCACCTGAGGGCAGGACAAGAAACAATGGATAGAAACTAATCAAGGAGAGAAGCAACCTAGAACTGATGAGAAATTTCCTGACAGTTAGAACAGTTAATCAGTGGAACAACTTGCCTTCAGAAGTTGTGAATGCTCCAACACTGGAACTTTTTAAGAAGAGATTGGACAACCATTTGTCTGAAATGATATAGGGTTTGCTGCCTGAGTAGAGGGTTGGACTAGAAGACCTCCAAGGTCCCTTCCAACTCTTCTGTTATTCTGTTAATGCTTAACCAAGCTGCTGTTTCTCTTCAGATGGGCACCAACAAGTGCGCTAGCCAGTCAGGAATGACCGCCTATGGAACCAGGAGGCATCTCTATGATCCCAAGAACCAGATACTACCTCCAATGGACCATTCCACCATCAGTTTGCAGATGGGTACCAATAAGTGTGCTAGCCAGGTGAGAACTCTTACAGAGTGTTTAAATCTTTGTTTTAACTTTTTGTTTTGTTTTAGCTGTTTAAAACTCTTACAGTTTTAGTCTTCCAAGCCAAAAGAGGTTTCCCCCAAGATATACAGGTTTATTTATAGGATATGCAGAGCCATATTGGTGGGCACATGAGGTTTGCCCTAGCTCAGCTCTGGCATGGATGCATGTGCTGGCCAGCTGATTTTCGGGCCTTCCGGGCCCACCGAAGTCGGGAAACAGGCTGTTTCCGTCCTCTGGGGGGGGGGAAGGCTGTTTTCGCCCTCCCCAGGCTCCAAGAAAGCCTGGGGAGCCTGGGGAAGGTGAAAAACTGGGCCGACCGTGCCATCGCGTGCCAAAAGCAGGGGAAAACGTGGGAAGGTCACGTGTGCATGCGCGGGGGGGGGGCGGGGCACATTGAATTATGGGTTTGGGCACGCACATGGGTGACCCCCCCATGCTCCCCCCTCCCTGCTTTTAGCACGTGACAGCAAAAAGGTTTAGCCATCACTGCTTTAGGCCATGATTTAATTATCGTTTGTTGGATGAGCCAGTCAGGTAAACTCAAACACTGCAATGAGTCCTAATCTATTGTTTAGAGACCATGTTTTGGTTTGATTCAATTTTGTCTCTTTTTCAAATTAGCAAACTATTTACAATTTATTGGGTCAATTCTTCGTTTTCTTCATTTCTGCTGACACTAACTAGGACAATTGGGGAAGACATGAAAACCTGCCAGAAATAAGCATGGTATCTGACCCCAGACATCAATCAGGCAAGAATTTATAGACTAATCAGCCATGTTTCCAATCACTAGTGACAAATCACAATCTTTTCCCTCAGATAGTTCACTTGTAAGCCAAAAATGAACCATATTATGGCTTTGCATTACAGATAAGCCAGCCATTTCTGTTCCAAATAAAATACAATCCCAGGTTTCTGTCCGCTTGATGAAAGATCTCCCATAGCTGTGACGTATTTTTTGTGTCAACTAACTATATTAGTTACTTTTATTTAATTGTTTTAGTTGTTTCCAGTTATACCTTTTACCTTTATTGTGATAAACATTCATTCATTTCATTAATCCATCCGATTTATTTATTTATTTATTTATTCACTCATTGATTCATTCATTCATTCATGGTTTGGAAGTATTACTGCTTTGTACTGGAAGGCTGTGCAAAGAGCAGTGAGGATGGTGGAAAAGATTACTGGAAGTTCATTTCCTTCTATCCAGGACATAGCATATAAGCGTTACTTGACCAGGGTCTTCAGTATTGTCTGGGAGTTTACACATCCCCTCCAAGACCAGGTTTCCTTGTTGCATTCTGGGAGGAGGCTTCGTGGACAAGTTTTATCCTGGTTGTCACTTCTTTACCCTCCTACCATCAGGAAGGAGATAGAGAAGTATAGCCAGCTGCACAAACAGGCTGAAGAACAGTTTTTATCCATGGGCTGTATATAGGTTTTAGTATAATTTGCCATTTTTGGATTCTGCTGCTATTATATTATTATACTGTAGTTATCCGTGGGACAATGACATTGTTTGGTGAGGGGCGTTCCTTCCTTCTTCTTCTTTTTTTTTTTGAATTTATATCCCGCCCTTCTCCGAAGACTCAGGGCGGCTTACATTGTGTAAGGCAATTTTGAGAGCAGTGCATCAGAATTTCATTTCAATGTGTGCCATGAACCATGGTGGCGCAGTGGTTAGAGTGCAGTACTGTAGGCTACCGCTACTGACTGCCTGCAATTTGGCAGTTCAAATCTCACCAGGCTCAAGGTTGACTCAGCCTTCCATCCTTCCGAGGTGGGTCAAATGAGGATCCAAATTGTTGGGGCAATATGCTGACTCTGTAAACCGCTTAGAGAGGGCTGTAAAAGCACTGTAAAGTGGTATATAAGTCTAAGTGCTATTGCTATTGTGAATATAGGAAAACAACAATAAACATTATCTATTTTCTCTTCCCATTCAGGTGGGCATGACGGCTCCAGGAACCCGCCGGCACATCTATGATTCCAAGCTGGGCACAGACAAATGCGATGACAGCTCCATGTCCCTCCAAATGGGCTCCAACCAGGGTGCCAATCAGAGCGGGCAGGTGTTCGGTTTGGGCCGCCAAATCTACGACCCCAAGTATTGCCCCCAAGGCAACGCTGGGGTGGCGAGCAACGCAGCCCCCATTGAGGATCAGAACTCAGCCAATTATTATTATTATCAGGAGGACCAGTGAACTGGATGTATTCTTTCCCTTGCCCTGTTTTCTGTTCTTTTCCCAAACCATCGCTGGGCAATTCCTGGCAAAGTCCAGCAATTCTGCAATGTATGTATTTTTATTTTTTTTCAAAGGACAAAAAAAAAAAAAAGAGTTGTCCAAGCTTCATTTCCCTTCTACCCCTCAAGGATAGGAAAACATAGAAGTGATTATCCTTTTTTTTATTATTTTTAAGAAAGAGAGTAAAGTTGATCTTTAATGTTACAAGGGTTAGACAAAGATCGTGTGAACTTTCCCTAATGCCCAAATTTACCTCTAGAAACTGGAAAGAATAAAGATTGCAGTATTGATTTCACGCTTCAAAAAAAAAAAAAATCCTCACTATCCTGAACGATTTATTTAAATTATACATATGCAGATGGAGAGGGTTGCAAAATTTAACCTGGTATGTCCAGAAAAAGGAAGCCATTTCCAAAACCTGAAAATCATACTTTATAACTGTCATTGGTCGCAATGCCGAGCTAGAATTTTTTAAAACTATGGTTTGTTGAACAAGCCAGAGATCACGGGAATCTTCCCAACACTCCTGCATCTGGTTTGTATAGCTTGCATTACCTGAGTGAAATTTGGCCTGGTTGGATTTGGTGGGGTATTCAGGTAGTCTTCGGCTTATGACCACACTTGAGCCCAACATTGGGTCCTTGAGTGGCTCAGACTGCTAAGACAGTCTGTTATTAACAGCAGCTGCTTGCAATTACTGCAGGTTCAAGTCCCACCAGGCCCAAGGTTGACTCAGCCTTCCATCCTTTATAAGGTAGTTAAAATGAGGACCCAGATTGTTGGGGGCAATAAGTTGACTTTGTATATAATATACAAATGGATGAAGACTATTGCCTGACATAGTGTAAGCCGCCCTGAGTCTTCGGAGAAGGGCGGGATATAAATGCAGATTAAAAAAAAACCATTTCTGTTCCTAAACAATATTATTATTTACTGAATTTTGCCCCTTTTTACGACCTTTCTGGCCACCGTTGTTAAGTAAATCACCACAGTTGTTAAGTTAGTAATACAGTTGTAAAGTGAATTTGCTTCCCCATTGATTTTGCTTTGTCAGAAGGTCATAAAAGGTGATCATATGACACAGGAACCTTCATAAATATGAGCCAATTACCAAGCGTGCGAATTTTGATCACGCGATCATGGCGATGCTACGGTGGTGATAAGTGTGAAAAATGGGCATAAAACACATTTTTCAGTGCTGCTGTGACTTTTGAACTGTCACTAAATGAATCGTCGTAAGTCGAGGACTACCTGTAATGCCCCACCTCACCTGGAGCCTTAGCCTGCCTCCTCCGAACAACATCAGGAGGCATTGAAGGAAAAATAAAACCTTGTTCCCAACAACCAGATGTTATCCTCAGTTCCCATTTAGTTCTGCACAGAATTTTCCCTGTTTAATTTCCAACCAATCAGAATGGATTGATACCAGGCCGGATGGACCAATAGCAAGAGCTGAGATAAGATACTTTCATTTCCCCACATCCATAATAGCAATAGCACTTAGAATTATATACCGCTTCACAGGGCTTTATAGCCCTCTAAGCCAGGGCTGTCAAACTTGATTTCATTGAGGGCCCCATCAGGGTTGTGTTTGACCATGTGGGGTGGGCTTGGACAGTTCAACATCACTCGTGTCAGGGGCACCTGTGGTGGCCTGAGCGTTCTGCCAGCGAAAATGGGCTCCCAAGTTCTGTTTCCGGCTGCGACTGCCTCCTGCAACCCTCTGCCAGGAAAAATGGAGCTCTGGAGGGCCATTCACAATCCTCCTGAACG
This sequence comes from Ahaetulla prasina, assembly GCF_028640845.1. Taxonomy (NCBI): domain Eukaryota; kingdom Metazoa; phylum Chordata; class Lepidosauria; order Squamata; family Colubridae; genus Ahaetulla; species Ahaetulla prasina. Next base: position 361,260,120 of record NC_080539.1, read on the forward strand.
CCGTTTTCGCCGGCAGAAGTACCACGGGCTGGTCCTTCGCTGTTTCCAGGGCAACCCCACGGGCTACATCTAAGCTCTCCGCGGGCCGAATGCACCCAGCGGGTCTTGAGTTTGACACCCCTGCTCTAAGCGGTTTACAGAGTCAGTATATTGCCCCCAACAATCTTGGTTCTCCCGAAATAGGTGGAAAGTTTATTCTTTCTTCCAAGTGTTCAAGGGGAATTATTCTGATCCCCTTTACGTATTTTAGGTGACCACGTCAAGGCTACATAAATCCAGACAACAGCTTTTAGAGGGCAGCACATACATGCTGGAAACTCAATTTTTGCTGCGGTCCAACAGGGCTGTCTGGATTTACAGCCCTGTAATTTCACTGCAAAGTAAATCTTGAGGCCTTTGTGGCTGTAACAGAATCATGTAATTGGATATTGATAGGCTTTTTAATTCAAGCACTGAAATCTTCCCTGATAAACATTTCTATGCTATTAAAAAGAAATGGATATGCTACCTTCACCAGCCCGGTCACTATTGGGATACGAAACCTCAGAATTCTCAGCCAGCTCAGCTGAAAAATTAATCTAGACTGGAGGGAAATGGCGCGAAAGGTATAAAACTGGAATGGGGGGGGGGTGGAAAAGGATTGGTAATTTGCCCAACGGAGAGTAGAAGCTTCATTACCTTCAAAGGTGTCCAACCTTGGCTACTGTTAAGATTCGTGGACTTCAACTCCCAGAATTCCCCAGCCAACATGAGGAATTCCATGACTGGAATTCTGGGAATTGAAGTCCACAAGTCTTAAAGTGGCCAAGGTTGGACAACCCTGATTACTTTAAACTAGTTTAGTGAACAAACGAATGCGTTTCTTTCCAGAATATGTCCTTAATTCTGTCTAGGCCCTTGGCATGTTTTCATTCTCACGTTCATTCCCTCTCTTTGGAAGCTGTATCAGATTTTTAATCCAAGGCGATGAAGTGTAGAAAGTAGATACTAGCTAGGATCATTTCTTTAATACTTATGGCACTTAAGTTTCAAAAGAATTTTGTGGTTTAATTCACTGTTTCTCAAGCTTAGCAACTTTAAGATGTCTGGACTTCAACTCCCAGAATTCCCCAGCCAGCCAAGCTGACTGGGGAATTCTGGGAGTTGAAGTCCAGACATCTTAAAATTGCTAAGCTTGAGAAACATTGGTTTAATTCATCCTTTATCCGCTGTTACAAAAAGGAGTTTGAACCCAGATGAAACCTCTCTCCATTGTCTGATATTCAGTTATATCGAATCTGTTTGGCTTTCTGCGAGTAAATGATTGACCACTTTTTCAGAAGCTAGCTGCTTATTGATATCACAGGGGTGATGCTGGATTAGAACTTTTTTTTTTTACTGTATTTTTATACTGGAAAACTAACAATGTGTAGCTATCGGTCTTCATCATTTTTAAGATTTGATTCTGCAAGGGTCACTGTTACTCAAGCAACACCCATAGGGATGTAAGATTTCATGTTGCAAGGATGGGGATATCTAACCTGTAGAGGTCTAGGAGCTTGAAAAAAAAACTTTCAGAAGTCCTATTTCTCTCCTCTGGCCCCTCCTCAGTTTGATAGGGCTTAATATTCTTTTTTTTTTCTGCTGCTATACAACGGATCAAAGGACCATGATCAAAATAAAGCTTTTAAGTCTAGGTACCTGCATAAAGGTCTTAGGGACTAGATACTTAAGGACTAATATATTTAAACATCATTGCTTTTTCAGACATTGGATAGTTGCCTTAATTTTTTTATATGCTGGGGGGAAAAAAGAAATCATGATTTCTTTGCCATGCTAGCTTTCTTAGCAGAAATGAATGTTTCATTACTGTATTAGGTAACACTATCCATGCTGCCTAGCATGAATGATGTTACCTAGTATGGTAATGAAACGTCTGCCAGAAAAACCACCAAGCTCAGAGAGCACCAAGGACCCCACAGTTCAATCCTAAGCTACAAATACTATTCCTTTCCAGCTGATGTGTCAATCAAGAAGTAGAGATAGCTCTAATTTGCACACACTTGTATTAGACAATTTAGACTTTCAGGATGCTACAAAGCTTTTGACTGTGGACAATATTTCTGTATGAATAGTCTCTAGCATTTGACTTGCCAAGGGATGCATTTTGTGAATGAAGGTTTTTAAATCTCTTAAAAGCCTGTATTTTTTAACCCAGCTTCCCTCTATTTTAATAATCAATGTTCTTTCTTTTAAACAAAAACTGGATCTGCTCTTCTGTAACGACATAGGTAGAGCTACCTACATTTCTCTGGCAGAGAAGCCGACGCAGAACGCATGCTGTCTTATCTTAGAAATAGCGGTAGGACTGATGGACAAAATGTGAACCTGCAATATTTGAATTTAAATAAAAGGGCTTCAAAAGCAAAAACACCTGTGTACATTTGTGGGGGGTTTGTTTTCCAGAGGGATCCAAAATCAAGCAAACAAACAAACAGGAAGTATGCAGGGATTTATTTTGGAGAAATAAAGTTGCCTGTTGCAGGTATACAAAGTCCCACTTCTTTTCACCTGTGCCATAAAAAAGGAGGCACGGTTTGCGTTGTGTAGTTCAGCTGCCAATGTGATTGATTTATTTAAGAAAAAATTTATTGGTTTTAAAAACAAAACAAAAACAATGGACATTGCTCTGCATCTGAATTGCATTCAGTTTTGGTCGCCACGATGTAAAAAAGATGTTGAGACTCTAGAAAGTGCAGAGAAGAGCAACAAAGATGATTAGGGGACTGGAGGCTAAAACATATGAAGAATCGTTGCAGGAACTGGGTCTGTCTAGTCTGATGAAAAGAACGACTAGGGGACACATGATAGCAATGTTCCAATATCTCAGGGGCTGCCGCAAAGAAGAGAGTCAAGCTATTCTCCAAAGCACCTGAGGGTAGAACAAGAAGCAATGGGTGGAAACTAATCAAGGAAAGAAGCAACTTAGAACTAAGGAGAAATTTCCTGACAGAACAATTAATCAGTGGAACAATTTGCCTGCAGAAGTTGTGAATGCTCCAACACTGGAAATTTTTAAGAAGATGTTGGATAACCATTTGTCTGAAATGGTGTAGGGTTTCCTGCCTGGGCAGGGGGTTGGTCTAGAAGGCCTCCAAGGCCCCTTCCAACTCTATTATTATTATTATCATCATCATCATCTCTGATTTCTAACATTTACGTCAAGTTCAAATTACTGTATCATATATTCCTCAGGCTATATACAAATTTACATATCTCCTAATTCCTTATATATCAAATATATACTATATTGCTACTACCCCTACAACTATAAACATTTAATAAACCTATTGTTCTAAAGTAAGTCTGTCCATCTCTGCACAGTTGTAGATTTTGCTTATTACTTCTTCTGAGGGTATTTCTTTACACTTCCATTTTTATTTTTATTTTTTGGACAGCTTCCACAAACAGTAGAGAGGTCATTTTGTATGCGGATGTGAAAGATCCGTGCTTCGTGCAACATTTCATTTTGTAATTCAGGCAGTTTCATTCTGTGAGAGCAGAGCAGCTGAGAAAAGTCTGCGTTCAGGACAACATGATAAGCAAAACACCAAACATCATATTGACTCAATATGAGTCAAATTATGAAAATCACAAAACACAGCCTTTATCTTTTAAGCTTCAGTGAAATTTAAAACCCATGACTGAGCACAAAAGCAATGCTGGTAGCAATCACCAGCATGTTTGCTACATGGGTAATCCGGATTACAAACACGAGGGGAATTAGAATTTCATTTGCTAAACAAGGATGCTGCTAAGTGAATCACTGGATTTTACAACCTTTTTTTGCCACCATTCTTAAGTGAATCATTCAGTTGTTGAGCAAATCGGGCTTCCCCCACTAACTTTGCTTGTCGGAAGTCAGTTGGGAAGGTCACAAATGGCAATAGCAATAGCACTTAGATTTATATACCGCTTCATAGTGCTTTACAGCCCTCTCTAAGCGGTTTACAGAGTTGGCATATTGCCCCCAACAATCTGGGTCCTCGTTTTACTGACTTCAGAAGAATGGAAGGCTGAGTCAACCTTGAGCCGATGAGAATCGAACCGCTGGCAAGTCGGCAGAATTATCCTGCAATACTGCTAACCTCTGTCCCACCGCAGCAATCACGTAACTCTGGGAATCTACAACTATTGTAAATACATCCCAGTTGCCAAGCACCTGAATTTTCATCACCTGACCATAGGGATGCTGCAATGACCATGAGTGCAAAAACCAGTTTGTGAGTCACTTTTTCAGTGTTGTAACTTTGAACAGTCACTAAACAAATGGTTGCAAGTCAAGGACTGCCTATATTTAAGTTCTGTCACCCACCATACCTGATTTACTTAACCAGGGCTTATTCAATAATCCATTATAAAGCCTACACACAAAATCATCAATCATGGTTTACAATCCTAGCAGCTAAATTCCCAAGCCAAGAACTGAACTACATGATGTTTTGGGCTGTCATTCCTTCCGATGTTGCCGAAATATAGTTCTTGCTGTTTTATCTTTAGGAGCTTGGCAAGCTACAGCTGCCTGTTCCCTGCTTAAAAGTAGGGCAAGGCTCCAGCTTAATCGTGCCAGCAACTCCACCCTTTCAAACTTTAACAGAAGAAGCATCTGTCTCATAATATGCAGCCGAGAAAGCAGGTGTTGGAAGCTGTTCACCTGGGAGTGTTTTTCAGCAGCTCTATATTGAAGCAGCAGAGAGATGCTGGTTAACAACTGGGGGTTCCTCCTGCTACATTTGTCTAACATGCTGGGCTAAATGATAGTTTGCTTGTTTTTGGCACCCTCTGCTTGATAACAGTGCAATTTCTTAGCTTTCAACAGCACAAAACCATAAATTAACCACCCAGGCTGGGTTTCCAGAACACCCTGAGCTAAAGTATGCTTGGGAAGTTTCTGTGTTATGCAAAGGCAGTGTTGTGTTGCATGAGCTCAGCCAAGCTGATTAATTCAGTAGACTTGTAACAATGCTTGTAAACTTTAGCGCTGGACTGTGTTCACAAATTCAGCCAAGTACATTTGAGTTTACTGAATGGGACAGGCTCAGCCTTGGTGGTGGTTTATGGTCCAATGTGTTGTGCAAATCACACTTAGATCTGACTCAAATCTAAGAAAATATTTATTTATTTATTTATTTATTGATCAAATTTATATACCGCCCTATCTCCCGAAGGACTCAGGGCGGTGTACAGGCATTTAAAAACATATAAATACAATATAAAAACAATTAAAAAACTTATTCTAAAAAGCCCGTTAATTTAGAATTAAAAATATAGAATAAAACCCAATTTAAAACCAGTAATTTAAAATCTAGCTCAGTCCTGCACAGTTAAATAAATATGTTTTAAGCCCGCGGCGGAAGGTCCGGAGGTCCGAAAGCTGACGAAGTCCGGGGGGTAGTTCATTCCAGAGGGTGGGAGCCCCCACAGAGAAGGCCCTTCCCCTGGGTGTCGCCAGACGACATTGCCGCGCTGACGGCACCCTGAGGAGACCCTCTCTGTGAGAGCGCACGGGTCGGTGAGAGATATTCGGTAGCAGTAGGCGGTCCCGTAAGTAACCCGGCCCAATGCCATGGAGCGCTTTAAAGGTGGTCACCAGCACCTTGAAGCGCACCCGGAAAGCCACAGGTAGCCAGTGCAGTCTGCGCAGGATGGGTGTTATACGGGAGCCACGAGGGGCTCCAGCTATCACCCGCGCAGCCGCATTCTGGACTAACTGCAGCCTCCGGATGCCCTTCAAGGGGAGCCCCATGTAGAGAGCATTGCAGTAATCCAGGCGAGACGTCAAATAGATTTATCTCATGGAAAAAATGTGTTTATAAAACTGCAGATTCGAAGGGACCTTGCAGATCATCCTTGCACTGTGCAGGAAATTTGTGTTGTATAAGCACAGTCTTAATACAGTGGAACAGTTTACTATATTTAGGGAGGTCTAGGGTTGTCAACTTTGCAAAGTAGTCCAGACAAGAAACACACCCAGAATTACTAACACTCTTTATTGATACATTGATAATTAATGCACATTCTGTACATTAACAGAATCTAGCAAATCTGAAAGTACATCTCTTCCCCCACCCCTCACTTTTACAGTCCAAGAAACTAGGGAGGGTCTCTCATGAGATGTTTGGCACGCCCTCATTCCTTCATTTATCAGGCTATTGTGCAATCTGCCAGTCTTCCATTGATCTCCTAAGATCATTTCCCACATACCATTACAGGTAATGCTCAATTTTACAACTGCAATTGAGCCCAAAATGTTCTGTTGTTAAGTGAGACATTTGTTCAGTGAGTTTTGCCCAGTTTACAAGCTTTCTTGCCACCGTTGTTAAATGAATCACTGCAATTGTTAAGTTAGCAATATGGTTGTTAAATGAAACTGGTGTGCCCGTTGATTTTGCTTGCCAAAGGTTACAAATGGTGATCTCATGACCCCTAAGAAACTGCAACCATCATAAATATTAGTCAGTTGGCAAGCATTTGAATTTTGATCACATGACCATGAGGATGCTGCAATGGTCATAAGTCACTTTTTTCACTGCAGTTGTAATTTCAGACGGTCACTAAGCAAGCTGTTGTAAGTCGAGGACTACCTATGTATGTCTTCTTTGTCTCTGTAGGTTTTTAAAAAGAAGCTGGACAGCCATCTGTTATGGGTGGCTTAAATGGTTTTCCTGCATATTGCAGAGGGTTGGATTAGATTAGTGTTTCTCAACTTCAACAACTTTGAGTTGTGTAGACCAGAGGTCTCCAACCTTGACAACTTTAAGACTTGTGGACTTCAGCTCCCAGAATTCCTCAACCAGCTTTGCTTACTCTCTTGTAATCCCTTCCTCTGCAATCTCTCCACTTTGGCGGATAAGAGAAAAAGAAACAGACACGTCTGGCTGAGGAACTCTGGGAGTTGAAGTCCTCAAGTCTTAAAGTTGCCAAGGTTGGAGACCCCTGGTGTAGACCAACTCCCAGAATTCCCAGGTTGATGACAGAGGAATTGTGGGAGTTGACGTCCACACATCTTAAGTTGACAAGGTTCAAGAAATACTGGTCTACATTATCATTTGTCTCTTCCAGCTATTAAAACAGGGGTGTCAAACTCGCGGATTGCGGGCTGGATATGTCATGTGCTGGCCATTCCCACCCCAATTTAGCAAAGGGGGGAAAGTTGCAATATGTCACGTGACGACAACATGACACTGCAAGTTTGACACCTCTGTCTTAAAACATCTATATTTGAAAGAAAAAATACTGAGTACAGATGTTATTGTATTAAAGTAATGTGTTATTAGAATCCAGACATTGCTGATAAGCCATGGCTTATTACTTTCCATATTAAGCAAACCCAATCAGCAATCATGGATGATAAACTAGGATTAAACAAAACATTGTTTAATAGTATGGATGAATAACCTCAAAAAGAACGACATACTTGAGCTCATTACAAATGTTTTACCTTTCTCTTTACCTCAAAAATCTTTCAGAACAAAGTTTTCCATTACCATTTGTTGTTTACAAGTCCTCTCAGAGATAAAAAGACTTTGGCCACTCTCTGCTTTTTGAGACGGTGATAATGCAAATGTGAGCTTTGCTGGCTGAGTTGAAGTCCACAAGTCCAAGGTTGGAGACTCCTGGTTTAGAGAACAAACATAATTGCTTGGGTTAGTACAACATGCTAATCAATCAGTCAGCCGCAATAGCTCATTACATAGATATTCATGTTAAAACAAACTATACTTTACCAGACATGAGTCTGGTAATTTACAGTGTGTTTTAACATGAACATCTATGTAATCGCAAATGGTCCAATTGCATCTTTTAACTTAGCGTATTATAGGAACCTAACTGTCTTTTTAGTTTATGCTTTGGTCTGGGATGCAACCTGTGATTTAACTGAGTAAATTATGATTAACTATGGGAATGTATTAATCTAAGTGCAGCTGCTATGGCCTGATTCACATAACATGCTATGTCGAATATATACAACCCTACACAAGTCATGTGTGAATACAGTACAGCCTTGAGTCTTCTAGTTGAAGATAGGGTGGGAAAAAAGAAAGGCTCTTGCTTTAAGATTTTTTTAAATTATACCTTACTAAATGTATACAGGTGCCCAATTCAGCATCACTCCATTAAAATGAATTTCAACCAATTAAGCTTTTGAAAAGGCAAGGTATGTGATTCCCTTCATACAAATCTAGATTTTTTTCTCTCTGCTGTGTTGCTCTTTTAACCTACTCAGCAACAATATGTAAAAGCTGATTATACTTGTTGGAAGAAATATCCATCTGGGTTCAGTTCCAAGTGGGGACAAAGACACTGGAAACATGGAGGCTGCTTGGAAAGATGGTTTAATGGTGGCCAGGATCACATGGCTTGAGATCCTGAACAGAAAAAGGGCTGAGATCCTGTGTGCTCCCTGGCTTTATGCTTTTTCTGAGCTTTGAACTTCCTGGGGCACAGGAAGAGTACCCTGATTGGTTGTCAGACTCCCAGGGGGTGGGGGTCTTAGCTAGCCTTGCTGGCTGATGTAATCTTCCCAGGTGCCATGTGGTGAGTTTCAGTTGCTAGATGGGTTCTATTATGATGCAGATGATGGTTGACAAAGGTGGGGGGAAATGAGTGAGCTTAGCTGAGGCTTTAATGGCCCATTGACAAAGGTGGGGGGGAGTGAGTTTCTGTCTCTGACCCATTGACAAAGGGGGGTGGGGAGGCAGGAAGCTGCTTTCTTTAAAACAGGTTTCTCCATTTCTCATCCAGGGAAATATATTCTGCCTTTTAAATATTTTCTAAAATATTTCATTCTTCTAGGAGGGGGGTGGGTGCTAAATTCCTACATACTTTAACAGAAATTGATTTGCATGCTTTGAATCAACTCTGCATTTTGGATCACACCTTCAAACATTCCTGATAGGCTTGTGTGTGAGAACTGGAAAGTTGTGTGCTTGATCATCCTTAAGGGTTTAGAGACATAAATTGCTATTCCACATTCCAGTTCCTGCAAATCCAAAATGGTAATATACACATAAACTTAGAACTTGATTAAAAACTCATTTAAACAAGAACTTGACTTTCTGTCTACGACAATGTTTCTCAACCTTGTCCTTGGCAGCCTTACGATTTCTGGACTTCAACTCCCAGAATTCCACAGCCAGCAGCTCTTAAAGCTGCCAAAGCTGAAAAACACTGATCTGCAATGTAAAATGTAGGGTCTTAAAATCTGGGTTGCAAAGATATCTAGTTGAGTAATAAAATGTCTGCCAGGAAACAATCAAACTCAGAGAACATCAAGGATTCTATATTGATTGCCACTAGAGGGCAGCACAGAAACAAATTAGAATTTTCTGTATCACTTTGCTGCCCTTTAGTGGTCATTCAAAGTGTTGCAGCCCAGACAGGACAGGTCTAAAATCATATACAGCAATAAATGGGTGAACAAGCTTGTGACTTAGCAACATGTGTGAATCTAGCTCAGGGGTAGCATAATCTTTTCAAGCCTGGTACCAGTTGCTCTACCATGCAACTTCCAGAATTCCCAGTCAGGTTTAGTCCCTGGAAGACATTATGCTGAGAAACACCAATTGAAAAAAGTTCAATTATTTAATTACAAGTAGTCCTCAACTTAACAACAGTTCATTTAGTGACCGTTCAAAATTACATCATCACTGAAAAAAGGACTTATGACTGTTTTTCACACTTATGACCGTTGCAGCATCTCCTTGGTCACATGATCAAAATTCAGATGCTTGGCAATTGGATGGAAATTTAATAAAATAAATAAAATAAATATACAAAGTCAACTTTTATTGCCCCCAACAATCTGGGTCCTCATTTTACCTACCTTATAAAGGATGGAAGGCTGAGTCAACCTTGGGCCTGGTGGGACTTGAACTTGCAGTAATTGCAAGCAGCTGTGTTAATAACAGACTGCTTTAGTCTGTTGAGCCACCAGAAGCCCCTTTAGTTTAGGAGGCAGAGGCTGCTTTAGTTTCATTTTCATTTTCAGCACAGCCTGATTAGCACAGGAAAAAAAAAATCTGCCTCCCAGCAATTTGCCTCCTTGTATCAAACAGCGGAGGCCTGCGTGGCAATAGGCAATGGCAATCCCTGCAGCCTGAAACAGCTGAGGGTCGGAAGGCCGATCCAACAGACAATCAGCTGCTTGTGCTAATCAGGCTGTGCTGAAGCTGAAATGGACTGTTTGCTGTTTGCTGCAAGGAGGTAAATTGCTGGGAGGCAGATGCCGAAGGGTCGGGGCAGGCGGGTTGACAGGGCTACATTCGGTGTATAAGATGCACCCAAATTATCATCCTCTTTTTACAGGGGGAAAAAAGTGTGCCTTATACTCCGAAAAATGAGATTTTCTAGTCCAACCTCCTGCTCAAGCAGGAGACCCTGTATCATTTCAGACAAATAGCTGTCCAATCTCTTCTTAAAAACCTCCAATGTTGGAGCACCAGCTACTTCTGAAGGCAAGCCATTCCACTGGTTAACTGTTCTCACTGTCAGGAAATTTCTCCTTATTTCCAGGTTGTTTCTTTCCTTGATTAGTTTCCATCCATTGCTGCTTATTCTGCCTTCAGGTGCTTTGGAGAATAGCTTGACCGTCTCCTCTTTGTGGCAACCCCTCAAATATTGGAGGACATCTAGCACCTTATTTGAGGGTCCTTGGTGCTCTCTGATCTTGGTTTTCTTGCAGACGTTTCTTTATCCCAGAGTTTCTCAATTTTGACAACTTGAAGGGGTGTGGACTTCAACTCCCAGAATTCCCCAGCCAGCTGTGGTGGCTGGGGAATTCTGGGAATTGAAGTCCATACCTCTTCAAGTTGTCAAAATTGAGAAACACTGCTTTATCCCAACTACGTAACATCATCAAGTTACCTAGTTTGGATAAGGAATTGTCCAAGCTCAGAGAGCACCAAGGACCCCTCATTTCAACCCTGAGCTACAAGTATTCTCTTTTATCAGTGGCTCCTTATTTATTTATTTTATTTATTTATTATTTTTATATGCCGCCTATCTCATGCACGAGCAAATCTTTGCAGGTCTTAAGCTGCTCCTTGCCCCATATATGACTTTGGCTTGGTTTTGTTTGGTGGCCTTGATCATTAAAAACGGTAACCCATGAGAAGAAAGGAATTCCATCTGAAGTTAGAACAATCAGTGGAATGACTTTTTTATTTTATTTTTTATTTATTTAGTTTGTCGATCATGTACTAGATAACAGGTATAAGTATAAACATGGACATGAACACAGGAAATGAGTACAAATGAATGAGGACAGTAAGACAGGGATGGTAGGCACGCTGGTGCACTTAGGCACGCTCCCTTTATGGACCTCTTAGAAATGGGATGAGGTCCACGGTAGACAGTTTAAGGTTGAAGCTGTGAGGGTTAGAGGATGTAACAACGGAGTCAAGTAGAGCATTCCAGGCATTGACCACTCTGTTGCTGACGTCATATTTCCTGCAATCGCGTTTGTTTACTTTGAATTTGTATCTATTGTTTGCCTGTGTATTGTTGAGGCTGAAGCTGAAGTAGTCATTGACAGGTAGGACGTTGTAGCAGACAATTGTGTACTATGCTTAGGTCAGACCGTAGGGGGCGTAGTTCCAGGTTGTCCAAGCCCAACATTTCAAGCCTGGTGACATAAGGGATTTCTTTGTGAGCAGAGGAGTGGAGTAGTCTTCTTGTGAAATACCTCTGGACCCGCTCAATTGTATTAATGTCCGATATACAGTGTGGATTCCAGGCAGATGAGCTGTATTCATGAATTGGTCTGGCAAAGGTTTTGTATGCCCTAGTTTGCCATACAATGTTACCGGAGAAGAAGCTTCGCAAGATTAGGTTAACAACTCTTAATGTCTTTTTGGCAATGCTGTTACAGTAAGCTCTGGGATTTGGATTGTTTGAGATGAGTACTCCTCCTTGACAGAGTGAGGGTCGTCTACAAGGTCGTATCCACCCAGCTTGTATTTGGTGTTCTGATTTTTATTGCCAATATGTAGGATAGAGCATTTGTTAGTTGAGATTTGGAGTTGCCAATTGTGTGACCATTCTGACACATAGTCAAGGTCGCTTTGCAGGGCAGCATCGTTGTCAGTGTTTGACTTGTCTCCAGAATTTGTTGGTGTTCCAACACTGGAGGTTTTAAAGAAGAGACTGGACAGCCATTTGTCTGAAATGCTTGAGCAGGGGGTTGAACTAGAAGACCTCCACGGTTCCTTCCAGCTCTGTTATTCTGTAAGGAGGCTATGAAAATTATGGGGCTCAACAGTTCCAACTGGGAGCTCAGCTGGTTCCTGAGCAGTTCCTTCTTCTTCCTCCTTGGTGCCTCATTGCTTATCTTTATTGCATCAGTGCATCATTCTACCTTGCCCTCAAAGTAGCTTGTATTCCCCAATGCTTATTCTTTGACTTTCTCCCCACTTTTACTAAAGAAAGTTAAGACATGTAGTGTTCTTGCTGTGCTTTACTAGTGAAAGAGAAGATGAAAGGGTACTTTGTACAATATACGGGGACCCAGTTATATGAGGGCGACATCTGGAATTTGTCATGATACACTTATCTTTTCTGTATACTTTCTTTTTACTTCAAAGACTGTCTTCTGAGAGATTCAGCAGATGTTATCCAATGCTTTCAAATATACTTACACCCATGAGACCTCAGAAACTAGGATGTTTCTTTCAAAGAAATCCTGCGCTGACATAATACACTTGGTGGAATTGTTCATACAGAGAGTTATTAATGCCAGAGTTTACTGGCAAAACTCAGTGTCTTATAGCTGAGGAGATTTTTTGACCCATTTTTAACTATTTGGAGGCATGTGTTGCAAGGCAATAGAACTTTAATAATATAATAATAATGTAATGCACAAAATCCACCCATGCCTTCTATAATTTTGTAAACAGAAAACTTAAAGACTCGAGATCCATCCCACCCCTAAAAGAACCAAATGACGAAGACTGTATTGACAAAACCGCTAAAGCCAATCTCTTTAACACATTCTTCGGCTCAGTCTTTGTAAACAGCAACAACACATACCCAATATTTCCCAGTCATACTACAGACAATTACAATGATTACGGTGATCTTATACATATTGATTTTACAGAAGACAACATTGAAAAGGCACTACGCAATCTAAAACCATCTCTATCTATTGGACCTGATGGACTACGTGCATACTTCTTAAAAAAGCTTTCCACTGCAATTGCAGAACCTCTAAGCATAATTTTTGAAAAATCTTTCAGTACCAGCTCTTTGCCCTACCAATGGTCACAAGCCATGGTCATCCCTATCTTGAAAAAGGGAGACCCTAGCCCAGTTGAAAATTACAGACCAATCTCTTTATGTTGCGTCACCTGCAAAGTCATGGAATCAATCATTAATCAATCTATTACCCTCCACCTAGAGACAAACAACCTACTCTCCAACAAACAATTTGGCTTCAGAAAAAAATTATCCTGTAATCTGCAACTCCTACACTGCAAAAACATATGGACTAAACATCTCGATCAGGGAAAGCAATAGACACAATTTACATAGACTTCGGTAAAGCTATTGATTCAGTGGTACATGACAACATTACTTCTAAAACTAAAATCCTATGGCATTTCTGGACTCCTACATAAATGGATAGCTGCCTTCCTGTCAAACAGACAAGTGGTCAAAATAGGAAGCGCTCTATCAAATCCTGTACCTGTTAAAAGTGGTGTTGGATGGAGACACTGAAGCAGTCGGCGTGAGCTTAAATGGACTCCAGAGGATGGTAAAGGACAGGAAGGCCTGGAGGAACGTTGTCCATGGGATCACAATGGGATGGACACAACTTTGCAACTAACAACAACAACAAAAATGCATTACTGGGAGACCTGGAGGACAGATTGGGAATAAATTATCCTATCTACAATCATATGAAAAAGAAAGTACACCCTTTTTAAGTGCTATGGTTTTATGGGTAGATACAACCTCAGATACACAACAACACATGACATATGTCATCATTTACTTTACAACAAGAAAACTTGACAATGACTGTATGTGATTGCTAGGAGTCAACTTAGACTTGACATTCAAAAGCACTCAAGAGTTTATTTGGACCCACTGTGTGGTGGGGCAGAATTTTCTTGCCATTCCTGGATTAGAGATCTTGAAAAGCCATTCCTGAATTGAGGATCTGGGAATACTTTCCATACCTTTTTTGAAGTGTCAATTCTCACAGACTGAAGGAATGGTTGGGTTCATGTGTTAGGCAAAACTATTATTTCTTTTAGCCAGGGTGTATTAGGCAAACCATAATGGATCTGATTCACACATAATACTAAGATGTACAGTACTGTTGGAAGAAATGTCCATCTGGGTTCAGTTCCAAGTGGGGAGAAAGATACTGGAAACCTGGTGGCTGATTGGAAAGAAGGTTTTTAATGATGGGCAGGATCACATGGCTTGAGACCCTAGGCAGAAAAGGGAAGAGATGCTGAGAGTGCCTGAGTTTTATACCCTCTCTGGGCTTTTGAATTTGAGCTTGTATTCTGATTGGTTGTCAGACTCCCATGGGGCCATGCAGGGATAACTTTGTAGGTTGTCTTTTTTGAGTCCCAAGCTTGGTTGAGCCTTGCTGGGTGATGATGTAATGAAAGGGCTTTGGGATTTCTATTATGGCTCTGCCTGAAGGAGGTACCGTAGATCTTTGTTATGTAGAATAGACTGGGCCAGGCCTTAATGACCCATTGATAAAGGGGGCTGAGTTTCTGCCTCCCTTTTAGGGAAAATATTCTGCCCTTTTAATATTTCCTAAAATATCTCATTTTCCTAGGAGAAGAGTGCTAACTTCCTACAGTGCAATACAATCTTGTTTGAAAATCAGACAAGGTACATGATAGGTTAAGCACAATATCTGAAGATAAGAAAAAATCTAAGATAAATATGAGCTACTCCTATACCTGTTGGTACAAATGTAGATTATTCTCCACATATGGTGACCTTGGATAATTCTTGCTCGTGTACATCAGCATCAAGGAATTTAAGCTGAGAAGAAAATAATAATTAGAAAAAAAAACCCAAAGAGAAATCATAATTGCAGCAAGGTGTATTATGTAATGTATTAAAGATCAGAACAGACTCCGACAAGTATGTATTTTAGACAGTTAAGTCAAGATAATACAAAATATCGTGTCTATTTATAGGTTATGGAATAAATGCAGAAACTTCAGTTTCTGGAGGATAGCTTTTACTATGTTTAACTCACCCATCTTGAAGAAAAAGGAAAACTTTACCCTCTTACACATATGCAATCATTTAAGATGTTCTAACAGATGTTCTTTGTGTGTTGTTTGTGATCTTGGTAAGGGAGCTTATCTTGGTCCTTCTGTCTGGCTCCAGACAACACAGGTGGCTGATTTGCACAGAGACCATCTTTGTTTTCTGCAGACCCAGGGAGAGGTGGCTGAAATAAGCACAGATTGCAAAACCTTTGCAACAGTAAAGATTATTTCATGTCCGACCCATTGCGACCCCATGGACAACGTTCCTCCAAGCCTTCACGCCTACTGCTTCAGTGACTTGATCCAGCCACCTCGTTCTCTGTTGTCCCATTCTTCTTTTGCCCTCATTCTTTCCCAGCATTAGGCTCTTCTCCAGTGAGTCCTTCGTTCTAATTAGGTGGCCAAAGTATTTGAGTTACATCTTCAGGATCTGGCCTTCTAAGGAGCAGTCAGGGTTGATCTCCTCTAGGACTGACCGGTTTGATCCAGTGGTAGGTTTCAAAACTTTTTACTACCGGTTCTGTGGGTGTGGCTTGGTGGACGTGACAGGGGAAGGATACTATAAAATCTCCATTCCCACCCCACTCCAGGGGAAGGTTACTGCAAAATCCCCATTTCCTCCCAATCAGCTGGGACTTGGGAGGCAGTGAATAGATGGGGGCAGGCCCAGTCAGAATTTTTACTACTGGTTCTCAGAACTACTCAAAATTTCTGTTTCTTGTTCTCCAGAATTGGTCAGAACCTGCTGAAACCCACCTCTGGTTTGATTGCCTTGCAGTCCAAGGGACTCACAGGAGTCTTCTCCAGCACCATAGTTCAAAGGCCTCAATTCTTTGGTGCTCAGCCTTGGTTGCTTGCTTTCTTACTTACTTATGTTGGAAGAAAATGTCCATCTGGGTTCAGTTCCAAGTGGGGAAAAAGACAATGGAAACATGGAGACTGCTTGGAAAGAAGGTTTAATGGTGGACAGGATCTCATGGTTTGAGTTCCCAAACAGAAAAAGGGCTGAGATGCTGAGCATGCCTTGCTTTTATGCCCTCTCTGAGCTTTGAACTTTCTGGGGCACAGGAAAAGTATCCTGATTGGTTGTCAGTCTCCCAGGGGGTGGGGGTCTTAGCTAGCCTTGCTGGCTGATGTAATCTCCCCAGGTGTCATGTGGGGAGTTTCTGTTGCTACATGGGTCCTATTGTGTTGTAGATGATGGTCCATTGACAAAGGGGGGGGAATTGGGTTTCTGCCTCTGGCCCATTGACAAAGGTGGGGAGGGGAGGCAGGAAGGTGGGAGCTGCTTTGTCTTTAAAACATGTTTCTCCATTTCTCATCCAAGGAAATATATTCTGCCTTTTTAATATTTCCTAAAATATTTCATTCTTCTAGGAGAAGGGTGGGTGCTAACTTCCTACACTTACTTACTTACTTGCAGATTACTAAAATAGCTTTTATGCAGAGAAAGGCTCTGATAAAGAACATGAAAGGTTTTGTGGGGAGATTTTTTCCCCTCTGCATCCATGTATATTCTGAGACCTTTTGCAAACTGCCTACATGCAACAGATAGCAAGAGTGGGGTGGGTGAGTGGGGAATCCTGGAAGCCGAAGTGCACACATCTCTTCAAAGAAATTATTTCTAAAGCTTTTCTCGTGTGCAAATGATCTTGTTTCCTTCCACCAGGAGTCACTCTCCATTCACAATTCTTTCTCCGCGGGTAGCGACTCATAATCTGTGTCTCTCCTCTGAGCTGGGATTCAGCTGGAAAGAACAGGTTTGCAAGCGTTGCTTGTGCGGACAGAGTTGAGATTTTTCTGAATAAAATCCTGCAATTGTGTTGATGATTACCCTCACCTTTCTATTTTTAGGAAGTCCCTCTCCTTTTTAAAGTCCTAGCCAGCAACCTGTCATAGGAACTGCCTGACAATGCCCCCTGTTCATTGAATTTTGGAGAAGCGAAGAACCAGATTTCTCAGTTTGGGATAAAAGCAAATGTATATTGCCAAGCAAGAGCCCTAATTTATGAAGATCCCCCTGCTGTACGTTTTGAGCATGGGAAAAAGGTAATCCATGTATTCTGATAGCAGCGTTCCAATATTTCAGGGGCTGCCACAAAAGAGGGAGTCAAGCTATTCTCCAAAGCACCTGAGGGTAGGACAAGAAGCAATGGGTGGAAACTAATCAAGGAGAGAAGCAACTTAGAACTAAGGAGAAATTTCCTGACAGTTAGAACAATTAATCAGTGGAACAACTTGCCTCCAGAAGTTGTAAATGTTCCAACACTGGAAGTTTTTAAGAAGAGATTGGATAACCATTTGTCTGAAGTGGTGTAGGATTTCCTGCCTAAGCAGGGGGTTGGGCTAGAAGACCTCCAAGGTCCCTTCCAACTCTGCTATTCTATATTTTTAAGTAAGAACATGTTCTGCTCAGCTCTGATTGACACGGACCTATGATGCCATTCATCCTTTTTTTATCTTGTAGATTGTCTTTTCAGGCAAGTTGGCCCTTAAAAATATGCTTTTGTTCAAGAAAGAAAGAAAGAGAGAGAGAGAGAGAGAGAGAAAGAGAGAGAGAGATGATAAACACTTAAAGTGGAAAGAACACATAAGGGATACCTGTAGATGGTGGGAATGGAGAAAAAAGTTTACCAACTGTACCAGCAGATAATTTACAAATGAGCCAAGTTAGAGGTAAATATAAAAAATTGCTTGGGTTTCACATAGTTAGGCCAGGTGAATTATGGACCATGTTCTCACCTTAATTTTCCTCCAGATTTATACAGACTGAAGAACACTTATACAGATATATACAGACTGCCTCATCACCACCCATGGTCATTGCATTTGGGGCATTTTACAGCAGACTCATCTTTATGGCCGATTTCATTTAATGACCACCGCAAAAGACAATCAAAAAATTGGATCCATAACAACCGCAAAGGCTTACAGCTGCAATTCTGGGCTCAATAATGGTCATGAGTTGAGGATTATCTGTAATACTGTCTCAGTTTGATGAGTTTGGCAGTTGGTGACTGTGGGTGGGTGACCCGAATCTTTCTCTTTGCTTGGCTTCCCTGTTTTACTCACTGTTGCAATGTTACATCATTCTTTTCCTTGAATCTTCTGACTAAGCAACGAGTTGGTTAAAAACTCACCAGCAGAAGCAAGAACAGTAATCACGATAGCAAAGGTTGATGTTATAAAAGTACGTCTATTTACTGATTCTAATTTATTAACAATACAGTCAGTGGCATATGAACAGAAGCACAATACATTCAGGGTTATTTAATTAGATTGTCTACCTGGAATGTGGAACACTCAAACATTATGCCTTTGTTTACTATAAATAGGTTTAAACCAGGTGAAGTAAAAAATGCATTATCAAAAATTTCCATTGGGGGAGGGTGGTCAATGTTTCCATTAGACCTGTTTTGCAGCACACCAGCCACTCTAGGTTGATCATTTCCTAGGTTCTTGCTGCAGCCGATCCGGTTGCTTCCAGTTTAAAAAAATCCTATCGATTCTTTATGTCTCAAAAATGCCATTTGGGTTACCAAGAAAATAGAATAGAATAGAATAGAATAGAATAGAATAGAATAGAATAGAATAGAATAGAATAGAATTTTTTATTGGCCAAGTGTGATTGGACACACAAGGAATTTGTCTTGGTGCATATGCTCTCAGTGTACATAAAAACCTAGGCCAACGTAGGATCCAATATGATCTGGTAGGATCTAATATGATCCAATATGGTCTGAGTGGCGATTGGTCTTATTTTCATCAAAAAAAAAAAAAGTTATGGTCTGAAAAACCTGGACAACTTTCCAAGACCACCCTATAAACTAAAGGTCTCCTGGGCATCTGCTATTCTACCTTCTCTTCACCTTCTCCAAATCTTCCTTGCCAGCTTGAATCAGAGAGCAGAGGGTGAAGTAGAAGATAAGCCACCCTAATCCCCCCCACCTTTGAGAACAGAAAGAGTTAACCACTCCCCCCCAGCTCTGCTTTTCCATTGGGTGACTGCAAAGCTTTCTCTGCGCCCCCCCCCACCTTTGATTTCTGTTCTTTGGAAGTGCCAGCCAATCAAGCTTCATCGTGCTCCTGGGGTGCCCACATTGGCGAAACTGCCAGCCAGGGAGAAATTGTTACCGCTGCCCATTTCATTTAATCTCTTCTCATTACTTCTCTCCCATCTTCTGTCAGCCCAAGAGGAGAGAAAAGAGGAAGCTGGGTGGAGGGTCTTTTTGGGGGTGGGGGGAGCAGGGTCCCCAGGTGTAAACTTGGAAAGCCATCCTCTCTTCCCTCCCTTCCTTGCCATGGAGAAACCCACTTGCAATTCGACTCACAGCAAGAAGGCGATCCAACCCCTTCATTATCTTAGGTAAGTGGCTGTACACTGAACAGGGGTGAACCGTTGCCATGTCTTCCTCTCCCAGCAGGGCTCCTGTGCCTGCTGGGATGGGAGGCAGGGGTAGAGGTGAGTCATCCCTGTGCCCGTTTTTTTTCTGAGTTGAAAGAAACGGCCTTAGTTTGGATGCTAATTGTCCCAGGCAAAGCCAGCATGGGAGAATCCTAGCTAGGGAGGGGCGTTCAGACACCAGCTGGGTTATTGAGTTGCCACTGATGGAAACAAGGGCTGGACCAAAAGAGGGAAATCCAGCCTGTGAACATTGCACCCTATTTGCATAGGGGGAAGAATGTCATTTTTGGGGGTTGCTGAGCAAGTGGGGGAGTGGGTGGGGTGGAATAATGCACTGGCTGAGAGATGAACGAAGAGCGAAATTGTTGCTAGCTCCTCCAATACAAATCAGCAAATCAGGAAAATATGATAGTATTAGTGCTGCTGACCCCTTCTTTTCCCACCCCACATGCAGTTGCATGCTGCAAGTGTCATTATTGCACAGCGGTTAACATTTTCGAGTAGGACCGGGGAGATCCCTGCTAAGCCCCTAAGTTTGTTGTTCAGTTTGGGGCCCGTCCCCACCCGACTAGGCTGTGCAGAGTAGAAAGGAAGGGTGCGGACTAAAAATAAACCGGTTAAGTCTCTTTTGCACACCTGAGACGCATTTTGGCTGCACATTCATGAGCGCCGCACGGCGCAGAGCAGAAGGATGCAGCGGTCACTGCTTGCAAGTTTTCTTTCTCTACTTAGGTCCACAAGCACATTCCCAAAAACCTCTAAAAAACAACAACCCAGCAGTGAGAAGAGAAGGGGGGGGGTTTAATACCCCTTCCCCCATTTCCTGGAGCAGGATGGCAACCAAAATTGTTCCACCCTCTTTGCAGTTTGACAGGAGAGTTGTGTGAATAGCTTGGTGTGCCCCCTTGCCACCGATCACCATAGTGACCATCAGAAAGCCGCGTTCATGAGTGAAATGTGGGTGGTGAGGTGTGCAAGGAAGGGGGGCATTTTCTTTCCAACCGTTAACGGTTTGATTGCTGGCGAAGGCTGGTGTCCTTCTGAATCCAAGCTTATACAGTCGGTTTTAATTTGACTGCTGGCTAGAACTGAGTCTTCCCAGAATAAGAGGTTTCAAACCAGGGGGGTGGGGACCTGTAACGAGGAAAAAAAAATAGAAAAGAAAAAATCTTTCAAGGGGGGAGAAAAAAAGGACGGACGCCCCAAAGCGCATGCATTTATATAGAATAGGGCCAATGCACTTTCACGCATCTAGAAATCTCTAGGTTCTTTGCAGGACCGTCGTTTGCAAGAGGGCACAGCCGACTCTAAAGAACTCTCTGCCACTGAATCGTCTGGACAACAAAAGCATGGGGAAGATTCCTTTTTAGGAGAATTTATAAGCTAGGATTCCCTGCTTTTGCTCCAAAATGGGGTTAGTGGGGGTGGGGTGAGAAACCCACTCGGTATATACTCGGAATCCTACAAAATAGCTTCTAGGGCTCAGGGAAAGAGTCATTGTGCTGGAAGATTCCTTTTTTAAAAATAAAAATGAAGTGTTGCCATTACGATGAGCAGCACGGGATTAGATATCCAGAGGCAGAGAGAACCAGTGGCTTTAGGGCGAACAGAAGTCACCAGGACCTGCTTGTGCACTGCTGTATTGTTTGAATCAGATTAGTTCTCTTGAACAAAATCCCCCTGTTTCCCCGTTACTGTAGCAACAAATCCAAAGGATCCATCGAGCTGGAAAGCTTGCTTTTGGGGAATCTCTTTCAGAAAGAAAAAGGGGGAAAAAAGTCTCTTTCCAGCAAAGTGAGTGAGACGCAGGGCTGTCTTAACGCATGGGCCTGATGGGCACTTGCCCGTGGCCCCAACGAGCATAGGGGCCCCATACTAACCTGTGCATGTTAACCTTTCAATGCACCTTGTATCATATAAATACACCAACATATTTATTTTACATTTTACTGCATTTTTTTTATTAATACTAACATGCAAATATATGTTTAATTTTATCCACCTTGACATTTTTATTCCTGTGAGTAATTGTCCTAGGGGCCCCAGTACACTGTTTTGCCCCAGGGCCCATAATGCTGTTAAGGTGGCCTTGGGTGAGAGAGAAGAGTGCAAATGGTTCTTTTCCAATTGCACAGGCTGGGGATCATGGGAATTAAAGTCAGATAAGGGAAGATGATGTAAAAATGAACGTTCACAATCACAATTGGGTCCAGAGTGTCTGTTGATAAGCGAGGCCGTTGTTAAGTGAGTCGCAGCTGATTTTACCACCTTTTTTTGTTATTGTTGTTAAGCGAATCACTGCAGTTGTTAAGTAAATCTTGTGGTAGTTAAGCAAATCTAGCTTCTCCCATTGACTTTGCTTGTCAGAAGCTGGCTGGAAAGGTCATAAATGGCGATCATGTGACACACACACCCACACACACACACCCGAGACACTGCAACCATTGTAAATACATGCCAATTGCCAAGCACCTGAATTTTGGTCCACATGACCATGGGGATGTTGCAACAGTCGTAAGTATGAGGACCAGTCACTTTTTCATTGCTGTTGTAACTTTGAATGGTCACTAACCGAATGGTTAAAAGTCTGTAGAGATTCTTGGTCATCCAGGTCACGTTTGTCCCAAAGGTGCTTTTTTTCAGGAGGCAACTGGACTTTCATGTTTTTTTTTCTTTCAAAGACGTTTTGCTTCTCATCCAAGAAGCTTCTTCAGTTCTGACTGGATGGTGGGGAATGGAAGGATTTGAAACGTTTTCAAAGAAAAAGCAAGGAAGTCCAGTTGCCTCCTAAAAAAGCACTTTTGGGACAACCATGACCTGGATGACTGAGAATCTGTACAGACTTTCATATCATTTATTTATTTATTTATTTATTTATTTTATTAGATTTTTATACCGCCCTTCTCCCGAAGGACTCACATGGACTAGCTAGATTTCTCCTAGATTATTGTTGTTGTTGTTGTTAGTTACGAAGTTGTGTCCGACCCATCGCGACCCCATGGACTCCAGGCTTTCCTGTCCTCTACTATCCTCTGGAGTCCATTTAAACTCACGCCGACTGCTTCAGTGACTCCATCCAGCCACCTCGTTCTCTATCGTCCCGTTCTTCTTTTGCCCTCAATTGCCCTCCTAGATTAATAAAACACAATTAAATATAAATGTTAAATATAAATATATAAATGTTAAAAGTATCTCTATTCAAATACCAAGGTCTAGGCCATCTAACCATTAAAGCGCAGCATTGTTTATATGAAAAAAATCAGATACTAGACCAGTATATGCCCTCAGCTTACAGCTTACAACCAGTCATAATAGGATCTACAGCAGTGGCCCCCCAACCATTCAAGTGCCAGGAACCGGTTCTGTGGAAGGTGGTTTTTCTGTGGACTGGGGCGTGTGTGGATTTTTTGTGCTGCCGGGATCTCACGCCTGCATGAACGGGGTTTTGCGTGCTTGTGCAGCCTGGTTCCTAGTGGGCTGTGGACAGAGGTGGGTTTCAGCAGGTTCTGACCAGTTCTGGAGAACCGGTAGTGGAAATTTTGAGTAGTTCGGAGAACCGATAGTAAAAATTCTGACTGGCCCCACCCCCATCTATTCTCTGCCTCCCAAGTCCCAGCTGATCTGGAGGAAATGGGGATTTTGCAGTAACCTTCCCCTGGATTGGGGAGGGAATGGAGATTTTACAGTATCTTTCCCCAGCCACGCCCACCAAGCCATGCCCACCAAGCCATGCTATGCCCACCAAGCCGTGCTACGCTCACAAGCCACACCCAAGGATCCATTAGTAAAAAAATTTGAAACCCACCACTGGCTGTGGACCAGTGCCAGTCCATGCATGGGGGTTGGAGACCCCGATCTACAGTTGGCGTGGGACCGCACAGTCACACTAAGAGGATACTGTGCCCCATTAATACAGGGGGTCCTGGCAGACGCCGTGTGAGGTGCATTTACAGGTACATATCTCTCAAATTTCAGCTTACTATTTCTTGCGAAGTTCCGTAAGCTCCCAAGGCTTTTTAATTAGAAATATTAGAGCAGGCGTAATATTGGCTAAATGGCAAACATGAGACGTGCACAGTCCAACCAACAGCTCTGCACATTCTGCACATTCCCTCCGGCCCTTCATGGGGAATGATAAATATTGTGCATTAAAAAAAAGAGAAATATGTTTACAGGTGATGGTCGACTTACGACCATTCGTTTAAAAACCATTCCAAGTTACGACGGCGTTGAAAAAAAATGACTTGAGACTAGTCCTCACTTGATTGTTGTAGCACACCTGCAGACACATGGTCAAAATTTGGCCACATGGCAACCAACCTGTATTTAGTACGGTTGTGGCCTCCTGGGGGGGGGTCACCTGATCTCCATTTGTGACCTTTCCAGGGAGCTTCCGAAGAGTAAAATCAGTGGGGACACTGGATTTGCTTAACAGCCGTGTGACTTACCTAACAACTGTGGCAAAAAAAAAGATTGCAAAATCAGGTGCAGCTCACTTAACAAGCCCGTCGCTTAGCAATGGAAGTGCCGTCTTAGTTGTGATCGTAAATCGAGGATTACCTGTACTTCCCGGTTAACTTCTAACCAGCGGTGAAATCCACATTTTTTTACTACCGGTTCTGTGGGCATAGCTTGGTGGGCATGGTGTGGCTTGGGTGGGCGTGGCTTGGTGGGCGTGGCAGGAGAAGGATACTGCAAAATCTCCATTCCTACCCCACTCCAGGGGAAGGATACTGCAAAATCCCCATTCCCTCCCCACTCCTGGGGGAAGGATATTGCAAAATCTCCATTCCCACCCTACTCTGGGGCCAGCCAGAGGTGGTATTTGCCGGTTCTCCGAACTACTCAAAATATTCACTACCGGTTCTCAGAACTGTTCAAAATTTCCGCTCCCGGTTCTCCAGAACCTGTCAGAACCTGCTGGATTTCACCCCTGCTTCTATCTCTCTAGGAAGCCTTGATGAACGTGCATATATCTCTCTGATACATTTTGTCCATAATGCAGGCAGTGTATAGATTCCCTGGTTAACATATAATGTCCAGGAAATGTAACATCAAATTGCTGCAGGCTAGTTTTTCCGAGAGTGAGCAGGTTATAAATTCAATAAATAAATAATTTGTTTGGCCTCAGGCACAGAAGTAATAACCACAGTAAAATCTGCAGTCTTTAAACAACCCCCAGTATCTCTTCTACCTCCCCTCATTCAGCTAAATAGCAGAGAAGGAGCACCCACGGCTAGCACTTAAAAAAACAAAACCTACTGCTAAGGGGTCCCTTGCCTGTCACCTGGACAATGTGCAGAATTTGAACCATCTGTAGTGAAGAGATAAGATTTCATCTTTTGTTCCTGTAGCAACAGACCTGATGCTTGGGGGTGGGGGGAGAAATAAGTTTCTTTTTCTGCTCTAATGTCTTAATGTTGTGAAAGGTGGAAGGGCAGATAAGAAGAAGATGACCAGCAGCAATTGAAACGGACTCAGTTACACCGTTAAGGGACTTAAGGGAGCACCTTAGAGATAAATTGTCACGAAGAAAATCTCTCTGTGTGGTTGCTAAGAGTTGCACTGACTTGATGGCACATAATTAATCTGCCAGTCAGTTAGTCAGCCAATCAATTACTCTGCTTAGTTGGTCATCAGAAAATAGCTGAAAAGAAGGGGATGGATGGTTTTTATCTGCTGCTCTGGCTCTTTCTTGCCACCTCACTTGGCCTTTATGGAACAGCTCTGTAGGTGGAAGAAAAGGGGGGAAGGAGGAGGTTGTGTGTGCCTTCTGTGATTCCATTCTCACACATGCATGCACATATCGTTTTCATTCAATTCTTTAATATTAATGTACTTCCTACGGCATATCCACTTATTCGCAAATAAGCCAAACTAACCTTGCTCAAAACCCAGTTCAGCGTGCTCTGCAAATCTAGCTGCAAGGTTGGGTTGAGCAACTGGCAACTGTAGGTCTGAATGTCCTCCCTTGTTGTGGCCCACCGGAGCTGGCAGCAGAGTCAGACAGTGAGGAGGTTGGGGAGGAACATGTGCCAGTCCTGCAGGCTGGGGAAAGCTTGGACGAGGGCTCTGCGTCAGAGGCAGAGAGGGAGAGAGACAACAGTGAGGCAGAGGAACAGCTGGAGCCCGTTCCCAGTGTGCGCATGTGCAGAGCTGCCAGAAGACAAGTGTTGTGGTCCAACAGCAGCCTGCGGACCTGGCAGCAGAGTCAGACAGTGAGGAGGCTGGGGAGGACAATGGGCCAGTCCTGGAGTCAGGGGAAGGCCTGGATGAGGGCTCTGCATCAGAGGCAGAGATGGGGCCAGGGCCATCTGGGAGCGATGTGCAGACTCCGGAGCCTCCAGAGGCAGACAGCAGGAGCCTGTTCCTAGTGCACGCATGCTAAGAGTTGCCAGAAGGCAAGAGCAGCTAATGCGAAAAGGACGACTCGGAAGTAAGGCCAGGAGATGATTGGCCCCTCCCATAAGGCTTAAAAGAGCAGCAACGGCTCTTGGGCTCTTTGTAGGAAAGCAACATTGCTATATTTGTTTCTTGTCGGCATCTCTTGTTTCTGTACTTTGTGGGGCTTTGCCAAGAAAAGCCTTTGGCAGGGTGCCAAAGAAGACAAAGGTTTGTGATAAGGCCAAAGAACTTTTTCTGAAGAATTTGTTTTGGAATTAATTTGGACTAAGCTGAGAATGAAGTAATTCTCAGCTGTTCTAATAAAATATGTTTGTTTAGGACTGATTGTGTCTGGTAATAACTACTTGGGCCTAGGTCACAACAACAAGAACAGCTCAGAAAGCAGGAGCTGAATTGGGAGTAAAGCCACACCTTGGAGGTGATTGGCCCCTCCCATAGGAAACAAAAGAGGAGCGAATGGGGAGGGGGCTTTTGCAGGAAACGGTTCGTTCGTTCGGTAGTTTCAAGAGTGAAAAGTTCTGTTTGTGATTCTGAGAGAGACTGTGCCAAGTTTTGCCTTACTCTGCGTTTGGAAACAAGTTACATGGCAGCTTGCCAAGCGAGATAATGTGTGTTGAGAAATATTCCTTTGAAAAAACTGTTTGGACAGACCTTGCTGACTGTGAATGAAAGTAATTCACAGTCGTGTAAATAAAAGAGGCTTTGCCAGGACCAATTTCTGGTTCCTGGTTTTTAAGGGAGCCTAGCTCAGAACATCCCCCCATCCCCGATGTTGAAGCCATTAGTGTCAGCCTTCCAAGGTAGACCAGACAAGAAACATAACCAACTGAGGTAATTCTACTTTATTGTAAGGCTATATTAATTGAATCTTGTAAGTCTGGAAGTACAAATCTCCCAGTGACACTTTTCCTAGCCTGATAAGTTAGGGAAGATTGTCCCAAAGATGCTTTTCCAAAGGCAACAGGACTTACTTGTTTTTTTTCCCTTGAAAACGTTTCCCTTCTCATCCAAGAAGCTTCTTCAGTTCGATTAGAATTGAAGTTAGAACTAAAGAAGCTTCCTGGATGAGAAGTGAAATGTTTTCAAGGAAAAAAAAAAAACCCAAGGAAGTCCAGTTGCCTTTTGGAAAAGCACCTTTTGGGATAACCATAACCATAACCATAACCATAACCTGGCATCTCCATAGATTGTTTGGGATATTCTTCCTGAGTTTCTTTCTCTGCTCATTGTGCAGAGAACTTCCCCACTCTTCTCTGTTCATTCCCTAGGCCATGGGTCTCCAACCTTGGCAACTTTAAGACTTGTGGACTTCAACTCCCAGAGTTCCTCAGCCAGCTTTGCTGGCTGAGGGACTCTGGGAGTTGAAGTCCACAAGTCTTAAAGTTGCCAAGGTTGGAGATCCCTGTCCTAGGCATCATCCCTTTCTCCAACTCCCAAGGTCTTTCCCACATAACATGACAATTAGAGCTCCCTGAAACCATGATGGCTGAAAACTGACAGCAACACTTTTTATGGATCTGAATGGGAACTTCATGAAAACTATAGTGTAGACTTAAGAGAGATTGTGGGATGGAAGTGGGGAAGGGGTGAAGTTTAGGGGAGAAGAAGCAATAAACAAGCAAGGCCCTTAACACATTCAGCACCCCAGACACAGGAATATAGCCAAGTTTTTAGGGCCTTCTGAAAGGATAAAAGGATCGTATCTTTCCGATTTCTGAAGGTTTGGTTAACTTAACTGTTTTTCGACATAAATTACCTCAAATAAAAATCAATACCCGTTTTTATTTTTAAGCAATATGCACGTGTCTATTCTTTTCTCTGCTTCATTCCATCCACTTCAGTCCCCTTGCCCTTCCACCATCACATCTATGTTACCTCTTAATCTCAGCACTTGTCTTCAGGCTAGTAGGCTCCTACCTCTGGCTTGGTTGGTTCCTCTTATCTCTTCCTCCTCACGGTCTTCATCACCCTGTCTTGGCACCTTTTTGAAAGCTTGTGGTGTCCTCCTTGAGAAGTTTCTCAATCGTCCCCCCACCCATCTCTCATAGGGAAGATCTATGACTGTGTTTCTCATCCTTGGCCGCTTTAAGATGTGCGGACTTCAACTCCCAGAATTCCCCAGCTAGCTGGCTTGGGAACTCTGGGAGTTGAAGTCCACACATCTTCAAATTGCCAAGATTAAGAATTACCAATCTATGCACATGGATGGAATTAGGGCCAGAGGTTTCTTCTATGAGTTCTGGAAGGAAAGCAAACGCAGCCAGTTTGGGGGATCATATTTTTGAGATCAATGAAGTAATCTTCACTCCCAGATTTCCATTAGATCCTTATATCCAGTAACTTGCACTTATTTAACTACTATGCTGTCCTTTCCCAAAGATTAGAATACCAGGAGCAGATTTTCAAGGCTTTCCTTGATCCAGACTCACCTCACTCCACTTTTCCTTTTAACCACCAACAATGGTGGTCAGTAATATGACCTTTCTCTCTCCTTTTTGATCCCTCGGGTTGAATGAACTGACGTACGTGAACGATTCTTTCCATCCCTCACCCCGGCCTTCACACCGCCTGCCAGGGCTTTTGGGGGCTGTGAGCCAGGAGTAGAACAATCGGAGTATTGTCTCCATTTTTGCCATGTACAAATTCCTGTCTGTGGCTTCTCTCATTCCAGAATGGAAAGCCCAGAGGTAACTATAAGGGAAGAAACATAGGGTGAGGGGAACAGTCTGTACCCGTTTTTGTCTGGAAGCCAGATGACCTGATTTTGGATTGTGCAATTAAAATGAATATATGTATAATATATTCATACGCACACACACTGCAAGCACACACGCATAAACAGCCAAACACTTTTTATTGCCTAAATGCAAGGCTAATTAAAAAGTCAGTCTGTACAGGTTGAAAAAGAAACATGACACATTGGGGGCATGTATATATAAGGTGACCAATCATCCTCCTTTAGGGAGGACAGTTCTTCTTTTGTAAATGCTGTCCTCTCTCGAAAAGTGACCTCCTACATGTCCTCCTTTTCGATATTTGAAGACTAATTTGTAAATCTTCGTATTTGATCAATGCCAGGCTGATTCATTGCGTGTGATGTGACGTATTTGTATTTGACATGACGATTCACCAAGGCTCGGTACAGTGCGGCGAGACGCAATTATGAGATGCATCCGCTCCGCACAGGAGAATTATTTTGAGAGACTGCGCTGCACACATGAGTGCGCCATGCGCAAGTGGCTTTGCTTACTTCTTACTGAAACACGACATGGCACAAACGCACACAAAAAATATTCATTCAATGGAAAAGTACTCATTTAAATAATGAATAGGCATGTAAATATAATTACAATATAAAATGTTATTGTTACAAATGTTTTTCATTATGTATTTATCATATTATAGTGTATTCTGTATTATTGTTGCAATGAATAAAATGTTTCTTTTATTTGCAATATTTTTTTTCTTCAATTTGTTTGTGTCCTCCTTCTCATTGTAAAAAAGTTGGTCACCTTGGTATGGGGTGGGGGGAAAGGGGGAAAAAGGGTGGGGGGAGTCTTCAGCTGTGTTATTTTAACATTCATTGAACAAAATTATCTTTGAACTATGGTGCTGGAGAAGACTCCTGCAAGTCCCTTGGGCTGCAAGGCGATCAAACTGGTCAGTCCTAGAGGAGATCAACCCTGACTGCTCTTTAGAAGGCCAGATCCTGAAGATGAAACTGAAATACTTTGGCCACCTAATGAGAAGGAAGGACTCACTGGAGAAGAGCCTAATGCTGCAAACGATTGAAGGCAAAAGAAGAAGGGGACGACAGAGAACAAGGTGGCTGGATAGAGGCACTGAAGCAGTAGGTGTGAGCTTAAATGGACTCCAACCGGGAGATGGTAGAGGACAGGAAGGCCTGAAGGAACGTTGTCCATGGGGTCACTATGAGTCGGACACGACTTCGCAACTAACAACAACAAACAAAATTATATAGTATTGCATGTGAACATCTGGAGAGCTGGTGTAGAAATAGGTTACACAGGTAGTCCTCAATTTACGATCACAATTGAGCCCAACATTTCTCTTGCTAAGCAAAACAGTCGCTGTGTGAATTTTGCCCCATTTTACGACCTTTCTTGTTAAGTAAGTCACTGCAATTCTTAAGCTAGTAGCATGGTTGCTAAGTGAATCTGGCTTCCCCGTTGGCTTTGCTTGTCAGAAAGTCGCAAAAGGTGATCACAAAACCCCTGAACACCACAACCGTCATAAATATGAATCAGTCTAGTTACTGCCTATTGTTTTGTTCTTGCATCTGGAATTTAGAAGTAAACAATCTCTGAATGTGGACATTCCGCCAGGTAATTTGGTAAGAAATTCATCAGCGCTTTGATTACAGCCTAGCTTTTGAAACAACGTGCAAATGGGATTTTCAGGAGAAATGTAACTGTGGTTCCTTCTACCCTTCCTTCTTCTGCAGCAGAGCGGAAGCTACAGCTATTGAGAAGGAGCTGTTAGAAGAATTTAAATTTGGTCATCAGCAGTTAATTGAGATCTGGGGTCATGCATCTGCCATGGCAGTGACCAAGGTGAGTTCATAGTATCCATGATAGCCAATGAAAGTTTTCCAGATTATTATGTTGGAAGAAATATCCTTCTGGGTTCAGTTCCAAGTGGGGAGAAAGATACTGGAAACATGGTGGCTGTTTGGAAAGATGGCTTAATGGTGGAGAGGACCACATGGTTTGAGATCCTGGGCAAAAAGGCACATGGGAGAGAGAGAAAGAGAGAGAGAGATTTATACCCTCTGTTGGGCTTTGAATTTGAGCTTGTATTCTGATTAGTTGTCAGACTCCCATGGGGCCATGCAGGGCTAACTTGTAGGGCCGCGGTGTGGCTCAGGCTGTAAGAAGCCTGTTATTAAAACACAGCTGCCTGCAATTACTGCAGGTTCTAGTCCCACCAGGTCCAAGGTTGACTCAGCCTTCCATCCTTTATAAGGTAGGTAAAATGAGGACCCAGATTGTTGGGGGGGCAATAAGTTGACTTTGTAAATATACAAATAGAATG
This sequence comes from Ahaetulla prasina, assembly GCF_028640845.1. NCBI lineage: Eukaryota > Metazoa > Chordata > Lepidosauria > Squamata > Colubridae > Ahaetulla > Ahaetulla prasina. The sequence goes on from NC_080539.1 coordinate 361,291,275, forward strand.
AGACTATTGCCTTATACACTGTAAGCCGCCCTGAGTCTTCGGAGAAGGGCGGGATATAAATGTAAATAAAATTTTTTTTAAAAAAAATAACTTTGTAGGTTGTTTGCATCCCAGGCTTGGTTGAGCCTTGCTGGGTGATGATGTAATGAAAGGGCTTTGCGCAATTCCTATTATGGCTGTGCCTGAAGGAGGTAGATCTTTGTTATGTAGAATAGACTGGCCCAGGCCTTAATGGCCCATTGACTAAGTTGTGGGGGGGGGTTGAGTTTCTGCCTCCCTTTTAGGGGAACTATTCTGCCCTTTTAATATTTCCTAAAATATCTTATTTTCCTAGGAGAGGGGTGGGTGCTAACTTCCTACAATCAAATATAATGTAAGGAACCACAGTATCAAGAAACTGCTTCAAAGAATCTCAGCTGGCAGCCCTGGCAGTACGGATAACTGGACAGCTGGATCTAAGTTAGACTTTCCCAACTTCAGCAACTATAAGATGGCTGGACTTCAACTCCCAGAATTCCCCAGCCAGTCGGTCAACTTCCTTTCTGGAAGCTGAAGTCCAGATATTTTAAGGAGGAGGTGAGATTGAGAAACTCTGGTCAAGGAAACAGCAACACTGATTTCAGGCCAGGGTGATTGAGGAAATAGCTTTAGGTTTAAGAAGGAAAGTGACTGCATGTAGATAGAACAGAATATTTGGATTTTTCCTTGGGAATCAATTTTTATTTCTTTACAGGTAGACCTTGACTTATAACCACAATTGGGGCCAGAATTTCCATTGGTAAGCAAGATGGTTGTTAATTGAGCTGTTCCTGATTTTACAACCTTTTTTGTCAAGGTTGTTAAGTGAATCACAGTAGCTGTTAAGTCTACTTAAGTCTACTTAAGTCTACAAATCTGTCTTCCCCCATTGACTTTGCTGGTTGGAAGCTGCCTGGGAACATTACCAATGTCAGTCATATCCCCAGGATACAGCCTTCGTAAATACATGCCATTTCCCAGTGCCCAAATTTTGATCACAAGTCTAAGGGAATGCCACAACGGTTGTAAGTGTGAAAACCAGTTGTAAGTCCCTTTTTCTTAGTGCTGTTGTAACTTTGAATGGCCGTGAAACAAATGGTTGTAAGTTGCGGACTACTTGTGTATCCTCATAGTTCTGAATCTATGCTCCCTTGCAGAATTTTGCTCTGTACTGTGTTCCTATCCCCTTCGATAAAAAGTTCTAAAAATAATCTGAGGACTGGAGGAAACACAAACTGCAACTGCATTTCCCTCAATTTCATAAAGCAAACGAAGAACGCATTAAAAAGGATTTTCAATGACTAATTGAGATTCTAAAACACGTGCACAAAAAAGGCTTCTGGAATTTTTTCTGAACCTTTTAGCAGCGGCGGCGGCGGCGGCCATAAAGAGGCATCTCCAGTTTCCCACAAAGCTTGTACAATCATGTGCCTACACTTTTCTTTCTAGGACCTAATCAAGGTTCATGCATACACCTTGCCTGCATGTGAGGATCTAATCAAGGCAGGTGTAGCATCAGTGTGGTGTGTGCTTGTGCAATGCATGTGCACTGGGAAAGCAAGGTTTAGGCTGCATTTACTATTTTTGGTCACATGACAAGAAGCAATCAACAAAATCCCAAACCACACCCAACCATTGCTGTCACAGAGAGGCATTGATAATTCCTAAACGAGTTCCTAGACTAGTTCTTCCTCAAATTTAGCAACTTTTAAGACATGTGTCAGGCCTGGAAACCATCTTTTTCATTGGATCTTCAGGCCTGCCACATTTACTTCTGTGGGAAACTGGGAGTGGGGAATAGTGTGGAGCCAGGGTGATATATAGTCATAATAACATTCCTTTCTCAGAGAGTCAAGGACATCTTGCCCTGCACCTCAAAGTCTGGAACTAGGAGGAATCTCCAGTTGGGATGGTGCTCTGATTGGATCATGTGATGGACTTGTGGGTGTTGGGCAAGGACTTGAACTTTCCTTTGGGTGGGGAAAACCTGGAAACTTTCAGATTTGGGTTTTCCCAGATGTGCCAATATGACATCTCTAATAAAATGGAACTTTGAGGAACTTCAGGCCTCGGAGTCTTATAACCTTAACCCTGACAGCATATGGACTTCACCTCCCAGAATTCCCCAGCAGGGCATTGACAAGTTGGAAAAACACTGCCCTAGACTACCCCATTTTGAAACCTCCTGTTTAAACTGTTTACCCCATTTTTAAACTCACCATTGCCAGATTTTCCTTTATACACCAAATCTAGTCCAGTTCAGGAGTGGTGGTCAAAAAAGGCAAGATGTCAGTCACAGCAATGGGATGAAGGCCCAGCCCCTTCATATGTTTGCTTGTTTAACCTACTGGAATATAGAGGCTTTCAGCAGGTTATAATCTAAAGCACAAAACACGACAAAGAATGTTTATAACCATCTATAATAATTGAAAGTAAAATCATAATGCAGCCAATCAAAAAGAAGGTGCCGTCTCTAACTCAAAGCGCTTTTTAAAACCTCTATTTTTAATAATCTCTTGAAGCCGAGCAAAATAGAAGTTATTGGATTTTGGAGGGAGAGGCAAGGAAAGCTGTAGAGAATGGCAATGGGTTTTTTTTTCCTATACAGGATAAAAAACTGGGAGAAGAAAATTGGAGGATAAGTAGCATTGGCAAAATTGTCAGTTTATATATCCGTAATAGAAGCTAACTCAATTTAAGCATGAATAGCTCCCATGGATGCAACACAGAGCAAGACAAATTGAGATATCTAGAGCATGATTTCTAGGAAGAGTCATGAGACCAATAAAAATAATGGATGACATGATTTAAAGAGATATTAGCTGCAACCCACAGTGCTCAATGCCCATTGCAAAGTACAAATATTTAGGTCAGCGGTTGGGAAACAAAGGGAAGGGAAGGGAAGACAACATCACTACTAAAATCTATTTTTAAAAAATCAGAAAAAATGGCTGGACTTCATCCTTGTAATCTTTCAGGAAAAAAAAAAGATGTATTGGGAAACTTCTACAAGCAGTCCTCTACTTACAATCATTCATTTAGTGACCATTCAAAGTCACAACCCCACTGAAGAAAGTGACTTATTACTACTCTTCATTCTTACAACTGTTGCAGCATCCCCATGGTCACGTGATCAAAATTCGGTTGCTTGGCAACTGGCATTTATTTATGGTGTTTGCGGGTCATGTGATCACTTTTTGTGAGTCTCTGATGAGCAAAGTCAATAGGGAACTGTGTTACTAACTTAACTACTGCAGTGATTCACATAACAACTGTAGCAAGGAAGCTTGTAAAATGGGGCAAAATGGATTTAACAAATGTCTCACTTAGCAACATAAATTTGGGGCTCAGTTGTGGTCGTAAGTCGAGCCAAGCATCCAGATTTTGATCACGTAACTGCACAAACACTGCAATAGTTGTAAGTGTGAAAAACAGTCATAAGTCACTTTTTTCAGTGCCATTGTAACTTCAGATTGTCAATAAACGAATGGTTATAAGTTGAGGATTACCTGGTATCAAGTCAGCATTGCAATAGCATCATCTGTTTAGCCAGGACTGGAGAATGTATAATTGGGTATCATCATTTATTTAATGGCATAATTCAATTTGTTATACTTCCTGATTCTCAACAACACTGGGAGACTTTTTATAAATTTAATGAACTTCTTTCATCTGCTAAAGAAATGTATTATGTTGTTTGTGTGCAGTGAACTGTGTTGGAATTCTGCCCTCTTCCTGATCTAAGCTTTATTTTTAGGAACACTGTGAACCTGAACAATCTTCTCCTCCTCCTCCTCCTCCTCCTCCTCTTCCTCCACCTTCACTTGCTGGATTTCTTTTGTTTCAGGTTTTCCCCAGGCAGTCTCTCTCAAAGAAACAGCCGACACTATTGGTGATCTGTGGTTGTGAACAGAATGGGGCAATCGGCCTGGCATGTGCCCGGCATTTGCGTATATTTGTAAGTATCCAACGAACTCTGAATGCTGTGGGGGTGGGCCACCTTTAGATCATGGAACTGATTTATTTATATCTTGCCTTTATTATTCTTATAAATAACTCAAGGTGGCAAATTTTTTATAAATAACTCAAGGTGGCGAAGAGACCTAATACTGTCCTCCTTCCTCCTGACAACAACCCTGCAAGGTGGGTCTGAGAGAGAGGGACTGGCCCAAGGTCATCCAGTTGGCTTTCATGCCTAAAATGGAACTAGAACTAAGAGTCTCTTGGTGATTGGCCCAAAGTCACCCAACCGGCTTTCATGCTCAAGGCGGGACTGGAACTCACAGTCTCCTTGTGATTGGCCCAAAGGCAGCCAGATAGCTTTCTTGCCTGGTCTCCTGGTTTCTAGCCTGGTTCCTACATCAGTAGACCAGTGAATGAATGGCTGATGCCAAAGAGCATAGGTCTTGCCTTGCACAAGCTCAGGGAATTGATAGATTGCCTTTTGTAGAGTATTTGCAAACCGTTCCCTTAGCTGAGTCTCTGCCCCACTAACGTGAGCTTTTTAAATGCAGATTCTTCCAAACAAAACTCCCTCCAAAATAATTTATTTCTAGTTATCTGCATTAAAGCCAACAATGCCACCAAGAAAACTTGCCCAAGGCTTTCTGACTATTATAGCAAACTATGTAAGTTGCTCAGTGGCAAACATTTCTCACACATTAGCAGGATTGCTATTATCTTGAATATAGTACATATACTGAATTCAGGGCCACCAAACATGATACATTCATTTTAATCGTACATATTTTTTCCTTAAAAACTACCGTACATTTGTACAGTTGCTATAAAGCCAAGAATTGTATCGCATAATTCAGTGATTTGGCAATTGAATGGATCATTGTGTTCCCATGCATTTAGTAACTCTAGAAGTGCAAAATTAGATTTGCTTAATAAGAATAAGTATTAAACAAATGTTCCTGCCATCCTGCGCAAGATTTAAAAATATATTTTAAATTGACAGATTTACAAAATTTGGATTACAGAATTTCTGAAGAACACCACCAACATCCAATTGTTGGAAGAAATGTCCATCTGGGTTCAGTTCCAAGTGGGGGAAAAGACACTGGAATCATGGCAGTTGCTTGGAAAGGTTTATTGATGAACGGGATCACATGGCTTGAGATAGTGGGCAGAAAAGGGCAGAGATGCTCAGAGTGCCTGAGTTTTATACCCTCTGTTGGGCTTTGAATTTGAGCTTGTGTTCTGATTGGTTGTCAGACTCCAATGGGGCCATGCAGGGCTAACTTTGTAGGTAGTCTTTAGAGTTCCAGGCTTGGTTGATTCTTGCTGGGTGATGATGTAATGAAAGGGCTTTGCGCAATTCCTATTATGGCTGTGCCTGAAGGAGGTGGATCTTTGTTATGTAGAATAGACTGGCCCAGGCCTTAATGGCCCATTGACAAAGGTGGGGTGGGGGGCTGAATTTCTGCCTCCCTTTTAGGGGAAATATTCTGCCCTTTTAATATTTCCTAAAATATCTCATTTTCCTAGGAGACGGGTGGGTGCAAACTTCCCAACTAGCTTTTAATGTCTTTACAGAATCTTATTTTCTGAGGTAAAGAGGTCTTCTTTACTGCATTAAGGACCCAGATATATTTCAGAATCTATGACATAGATTTTTGATCATTGGATTAAAACCAACATGAGATGTTCAGGGTCTTATGTAACTGATAAAAGTCCTGGAAATGATTTTCTGAACCTCTCCTATGCCACCAATTACAAATTTTTAATGTGACACAAAAAAAAAATACACACAGAAACCAGTGTAAAATAATATCAATTAAAGCAAATTTTGTTTTTGTAGTGGTCCCCTCTCACTTTTTGCTATTCTTTCTCCAAGTATTAACTAAACCTTTCCCTGCTTACATTTATGAGATTAGCATTTAGATCAGTGTTTCCCAGCCTTGGTGACTTTAAAACAAATAGACTTCAACTCCCAGAATACCCTAGCCAACATGGCTGGCTGAGGAATTCTGAAATTTTTCATGTCTGCTAGTCTTAAACTTGCTAAAGTTGTGACACCCCGGTTTAGATGCTACCACCTACCAAGGCTGGCATTCTTAATATACATTTCTATCATCAGAGTATTGATAAACTCATCTATCAACACAAGCCTTCGTTGATAGATTAGCGGTTATTATCACGGGTGGACTTCAAAAAATTTAGCAAGAGGTTCTCTGCTCGGTTGCTGGATGGGTGTGGCCATGGTGGGCGTGGCCTACTCGGCCTCCTGCACCACAGTGGGGGTGGGCGTTTTTGCCCTCCCCAGGCTCCTGAGGCTTTTCTTGAGCCTCCAGGAGGGTGAAAACGGCCTGAAATTTCTTCCTAAAATTTCTGTTAGGCCCGTTTTTCCTCCTCCCCGAGCCTCCGTGCGCGCTCTGCACTTACCTGCATCCAAAACTGGCTGTGTGGGGATTCCTGGGAGGGGCAGGGCAGAGTGGGCGGGGCCAGCCAGGAGTGGGATTTGGGGATTCTCTGAACTGCACAGAATCTTAGCTAGAGGTTCTCCCGAATCCTTGAGAACCCGTAGCAGCCCACCCCTGGTTATTATATCTCTTTGAGTCAAACTAAAGAGAATGAATTTTCTTTTTGGGAGCACTAAATGTCTTCGGTATTTGAAATCTGTCAGTCCAGTTTCTCACCATTTCATGTTTGAATAGACATGGTCAAATACATTTGAACAAATTTTGCCAGATTAGAGTCGATTTCAATTTTCTGATTACTTAACTGAAATCTTTATGTTTCCTCAAGGACAGGATTCTGATTCATTATGTTTTATAATTTGGGTACCCTTACAGAGGACTGCGGAAAACAATAGCATCCTGAACCTTGAAAATATCCTAAATTTCTTCGAAGTTTCAACTCCTGGACTGAGCATAATGTCCAGGATTTCTTACAAAGCTGCTTTGAATTGCGATCCAGTTAATTCATCTCGTAGTTCCTAAAGAAAATCTCATTAGGAATTTCCCAATAGCAGTTTGTAACTCTCCTTTCATTATTTCCTCACCTATGTTCTCTTCCGTGTCCTGCCTCTGGAATTTTAATTTAATTAGAATGATTTCTGGGATTAAACATATTCGCATTAGCTTTGGTTATAACGAGGGAAGTGATTGCCCTTGATGCTTATATGCAGTCATCTCTTGTTTTCTTTTCCAGGAATACGAGCCGACCATTTTCTATCCCAAAAAGTCATCTAATCCTCTCTACAGAGATTTCACCACGCAGTGTGAAAAGATTGACATTCCTTTCCTTTCCTACCTGCCAACAGAGGTAAGGCGAGATGCTTAATCGCATTTGGGAAAGGAAGCCGATTACAGTAAAAATCCTTTTATTTCCAGCTTTCACACGTATTAATGTTTCCATCCCACCTTCAGAACTACGTGGGCAGAGACTTACATTTTAGCATCTCAGCAAGCACAGTCTTCAATTTACAACAATTCATTTAGGGACCATTCAGAGTTTCAGCAGCAATGAAAAAAGGCAATTTTTGACCATTTTTTGCACCACCATGACAGCATCCCTGTGGTCACGTGATCAAAATTCAGATGCTTGGCAACTGACTTGTATATATGACCATTGCAACGTGCCCTGATCACACGATCGCCTTTTGAGACCTGACAAGTGAAGTCCATGGCGAAGCCAGATTCACTTAGCAACCGTTTTACTAATTTAAACAACTGCAGTGATTCACTTAACAACTCAATTGTGGTCGTAAGTCAAGGACTACCTATAAAATGATCTAGATCAGGGGTCTCCAACTTTAAGCCTGGAGGACTTCAACTCCCAGAATGCCCCAGCCAGCAAAGCAAAGCTGGCTGGGGCATTCTGGGAGTTGAAGCCCTCCAGGCTTAAAGTTGCCAAAGTTGGAGACCCCTGATCTAGATCTTTTTTTCAAAAGAACTGTAGTTAGCTGCCCTTCTGTTTAGAAGGAGGTTAAGATGGCTATCTCACCAGCTTTTGTCCTCTGGATGTGTTTGGCTAGAGTTCCCATAATCCTGTAGGTGCTATGCAAATAAGACATAGTTGAAGAGCACTGGATAAGGGAGGTACAGTATGTTTCTCTCTTTCTGTGTATAGTAGGAGCTCATTGTCTTAATTATGTATCCTGAGCCATCATTTCCACCTCTCTCTGCAATTTTCACATGATCTGAATTTGAGGTTGAGTCAAGAGTGTTTTGGTTATATTTTAGCATTGATTGCACATGTTTAATTCCCCCAAAGTATGGTGCCCACCTCAGTGCAGTCATGCGTATGATGCCATCGTTGCTGTTTCAATGCATATTTCTGCCTCGTTGAATCTATAGTGCAGAGCACACTGTGAAATGGCAATATGGAAGAAATACTTGAAAAAGGATTTCAAGAGAATCCTTAGCTTTCATCTCCAGAATTAGTTTTAGAAGTATTAAAGGATCAGCACAGATAATCCAGTTATTATGATTATTCTGGGTTCTCAGTAATTCATCCGATTAAATCATTCTCAACATTTCTTTCTCTACATTTAATAAGTATATCATGTTACCCTATTAACAATGATACATAACTTTGGAGGTCTTTTGTGGGGGGGGGCCTCGGCAGGTGAGGGATGGGATACGTAGCCTGTGATTTAAATTATACATGCTTGGGTTATATTTGAATTATTTTCTTAGGGAAGGAAGTTGCAAATGTTTCTGATGAATTAGAAAAAGACTTTAATACTTTTGCTAAGGCCTTACATGGCTTGCAATATGAGGTTGAAGGAAACTGACTGTGCTGGTTGTGTGTGATTTTGGATGGTCTTCTGGAGTGTGCAATCTCCTGTTGGATACAGATGCATGAGGATAATAAAGTTGAAACTGATATTAATATGCTGTTAAGTACGCCTACCAAGGGTGAAATCCAGCAGGTTCTGACAGGTTCTGGAGAACCAGTAGTGGAAATTTTGAGCAGTTCGGAGAACCGGTAGCGGAAATTTTGAGTAATTTAGAGAACTGGCAAATAACACCCCTGGCTGGCCCCAGAGTGGGGTGGGAATGGGGATTTTGCAATATCCTTCCCCCAGGAGTGGGGAGGGAATGGGGATTTTGCAGTATCCTTCCCCTGCCACGCCCAACAAGCCACACCCACAGAACCGGTAGTAAAAAAATTTGGATTTCACCACTGATGCCTACCCTTTTATGCACGACAGCATAACACATCAGCAGTACAAGTACTCCTTATTTAGCAATGTCCTTGTTTAGTGATTGTTCACAGTCACAACATGATGAAAAATAATTTTGAGACCAATCCTTGAATGATTACCATTGCAGTTATGTAAAGCACCCTTTTTTCTGAACTATTACCATCTGGCAGACAGTACAGTACAATAAAAACAAAGACAAATAGGCTGAAAAACAGCTTCTATCCCAGAGCAGTAACTATATTGAATTCTATTGTATAGTGCAATATTAATGCAATATCGGGGGTTTCGATTCAGTTGTATAGAATGTGAAGGATGTGTGTTTTTATTTTATTTTTTATGCATAATGCACACTGAAGATGGCATTTAATTTCATTGAATGAGGTACAATGACAGTAAAGTAGAGTAAACTACACTAATGGAAAGGAAAGCTGAAATAAGATCATAAACACAGTTGTGTCAAAGGTGCTTTTTCAAAAGGCAACTGGATTGTTTTTTCATGAGGAAGACATTTTGCTTCTCATCCAAGAAGCTTCATTAGTTCTGGCAGAATGGTGGAGGTGATGGACGGTCAATTAGAATTTGCGCTGACTACAAGGCGACGCTTAACAAAGCCTTACAGAAAAGCGCTTACCGTTCCCGTGTGCAACACTTATTGCACTCTTTGGGGCAAGGGCAAGTCTTTGCAGTTAGACTTGGCCCAAGCCTACCAACAACTGCCAGTAGACGCCCGCACAGCGGAAGCCCAAACGATTGTGACGCACAGGGGGGCCTTCAAGTGCACCCGATTACAATTTGGGGTCAGTGTGGCACCAGGGCTGTTCCAAAACCTGATGGAACGACTACTGCAGGGCTCCCAGGGTAGTTCCTTACTGCGATGTCCTAATTTCAGGGAAAACATGGAGGAACTGGGGAGTTAAGAAAGGTCTTGAGCATTTTCCGGACAGCCGGGTTAAAAGTCAAGACAACAAATGCCAGATAGGGGGTCGAATCCGCCGATTTCTTGGGCTACCGGATAGACAAGAAAGGAATTCACCCTACTGAGAGCAAGGTTAAGGCAATTAGAAGGCTCCAGCGCCCAAAAACAAAGCAGAGCTGCAGGCATTCCTGGATTGGTTAATTTTACGCGGTCTTTTTAAAGAACAAAGCAACTGCTGGAACCGCTGCATAGGCTCTTAGGAAAAATACTGTTTGGTCTTGGGGAAAGTCGAAAATAGGGCTTTTGAAGCAGTAAAGAACCTGCTCTCAAGTGATAGCCTGCTCATCCAATATCACGACTCATTACCCTAGTGTTGGTTTATATGCCTCCTTATGGGGTGGGGCTGTACTCAGCCATAGACTTCCAAACGGCACAGAAGCCCCTATAGCTTCTACTCTAGAACGATGTCCTCCCAGAGAGGAACTACAGCCAGTTAGACAAAGAAGCACTAGCCATTGTGTCAGGGGTCAAGAAATTCCACAGTATGTCTTTGGGCGGAATTTTGAAATCGTGACTGACCACAGACCGCTACTAGGAATACTGGCTGGCGATCACCAACGCCTGTGGCACTTTCGCCACGCTTGACCCGATGGACTATATTTTGGCAGCTTATTCATACAAGCTGCAGCATCGACCAGGAAAAGAAGTGGGCATAAGCCGATGCCCATTACCTGGGCGCATCAAGACCCCACTCCGGGACGCCCATCCTACTTATTGACTCTTGACTCTGGCCCAGTCACATCTAAGGAAGTGGCTCGGCATCATACCGACATTGTGTTAAGGACTGTACCGGTTGGGTACAGAGAGGGTGTCATTGCGCCGGGCGAATAACGGTTCAAAGAATTTGTTAAAAACGAGATGAGCTCTCAGCTCAAGGGGTGCCTGTTATGGGGTGATCGTGTAATAATTCCTGAAAAGTTAAGGGAAAGGTATTGGACCTCTCCACGAGGGTCACCCAGGAATCGAAGGATGAAGGGTTAGCCAGAAGCTATGTATGGTGGCCACCATGGACGCAGAGATTGCTGAGAGGGTAGGAAATGCCAGGCTTGCCAAGAGTCCAGACCTCTACCCCCAACGGCCCCAGTCAGAGAATGGGAAAAGCCCCAAGGGCCCTGGTCAAGAATCCACATTGATTTTGCTGGCCCTTTCCACGCCAAACATTCCTAGTGGTTGTGGATGCATTTTCTAAATGGTTGGAGATCATACTCATGAAATCCACTACGCCGGTCAGCAGTAATCGCAACCCTGCGCCACCTATTCGCAACTCACGGGTTGCCGGACACTCTGGTGTCCGACAATGGGCCCCAATTCACGGCAGCCCAGTTTGAAGAATACCTGGCAGAGGAAGGCATCCGACATGCCCTCTCTGCGCCTTTCCACCCTGCGCCGAATGGCCTTGCAGAGCGCTCCGTCCGAGCGCTAAGGAGGCATTGTCCAGGCTAAAGCCAGGTGACTGGCAAACAAAATAGACTTTTCCTAGCAATCCAGCACAGAACCCCAAGCACGCCACCGGAAAAGCCCAGCCGAATTGCTAATGGGACGGAAACTCCGTGCCCACTTGACCGCTTGAATCCCCATTACACACCAGAGGGTTACAAGGAACTAGAAAAGACAAGGAAATGAGCATAGGCGACGGTGTGGGCCCGAACTATGGGGACGGCCCAGTTGGCTCAGGACAAATAATAAAAGTAACTGGCCCAAAATCACGTGGTAGAGCTACCAGACAACCGAGTGTGGGCGCCACATAGATCAGTTAAGGAAACGAATAACTGACCAAACCGAACCAAATGAAACAGATCATGACCAATACCAATTTGATTCCACAGCTGACAATGACCCGGGAGGCGCAAGACTTAGCTGAGGTCCCAGAGTTCCAGCGACGCCATCAGGTTCCCGAGGGAAACAGCAGGAAATTCCAAAAGTAATCCAAGGCCGGATGGCCAAGAAAAGAGTCGGCTAATAATCCGGAGCCCGTTGGCCCAGAGAAAGAGCTGGGAGGAGAAAACAGCCTCCGACCAGCTCAAAACACCACCCAGAACTGAACCGCGAGGTCAGAAAGAACTAGAGGCGCCCAGGTTATTTGCGTGACTACGTCGAAAAATAACATGTAAATATTTATGTAAATATAGGCAAAGTGTTTTCTGGGAGGGAGGAGTGTTATGTATTAATGCTGTACCTTTAAATATTTGAGCGGAAATCAGCACGTTGCTGATTGGTCAAAACCTCAACAGAACTATATAAAAGGAGAGGTTTCACATGGGAGCTACGAGCTCCGTGCAGCCACATTCTGGACCAGTTGGAGCTTCCGGGTGCTCTTCAAGGGAGCCCCATGTAGAGAGCGTTGCAGTAGTCTAGGCGGGACGTAATGAGGGCATGAGTGACTGTTCAGAGGGAAGCCCGGTCTAGAAAGGGACGCAACTGGCGTATCAGGTGAACCTGATAAAAAGCTCTCCTGGCGACGGCCGTCAAATGATCTTCAAACGACAGCCGTGCATCCAGGAGGACGCCCAGATTGCGAACCCTCTCCGTGGGGGCCAACGACTCGCCCCCAACAGTCAGCGATGGAGTCAGTTGGCTGTACCGGGATGCCGGCACCCACAGCCACTCGGTCTTGGAAGGGTTGAGTTGGAGCCTGTTTCTCCCCATCCAGACCCATACGGCCTCCAGACACCGGGACATCACTTCAACGGCCTTGTTGGGGTGGTTAGGGGTGGAGATGTACAGCTGAGTATCGTCAGCATACAGATGACACCCCACCCCAAAACCACGGATGATCTCGGCCAGCGGCTTCATATAGATGTTGAACAGAAGGGGCGAAAGAACCGACCCCTGTGGCACTCCACGCAGGAGGCGCCTTGGGCTGACCTCAGCCCCCCTGCCAACACCGTCTGCGAACGGTCCATGAGGTAGGAGGAGAACCACCGAAAAATGGTGCCCCCCACTCCAAGCCCCCCGAGCTGCCGCAGCAAGATACCATGGTCGATGGTATCAAAAGCCACTGAAAGTTCTAGAAGGACCAGGACAGAGGAACAACCTCTGTCCCAGGCCCTCCAGAGATCATCTACCAACGCGACCAAGGCCGTCTCTGTGCTGGGACCAGGCCGGAATCTAGACTGGAACGGGTCAAGATAGTTTCATCCAGGTACCGGGGGAACTGTCATGCCACCACACTCTCAACAACCTTCGCCACAAAGGGAAGGTTGGAGACAGGACGATAATTTGCTAAAATTACTGGATCCAGGGAGGGCTTCTTGAGGAGGGACCTTACCACTGCCTCTTTCAGGGCAGTAGGGAAGACACCCTCCATCAAAGAAGCATTGACAATTCCCTGGAGCCAGCCTCGTGTCACCTCCCGGGTGGCCAGCACCAGCCAGAAGGGACACGGGTCCAATAAACATGTGGTCACATTCAGTCTCCCCAGTATCCTGTCCATGTCCTCAGGAGCCACAGTATCGAACTCCTCCCGGATGGCAACCTCAAGACCAGCCTCCGCCATCCCGCCCGACCCTACCCACTCAGAATCCAAACCTTCCCGAATCTGAGCGATTTTATCGTGCAGATATTGCCCAAACTCCTCAGCACGTCCATGTAAGGGGTCCTCCACTGCTCTCTGATGAAGAAGAGAGCGGGTCACCCTAAACAAGGCGGCTGGGCGGTTATCTGCCAACGCAATGAGAGCGGAAAAATACTCCCATTTTGCCACTCTCATCACCACTAGATAGGTCTGAATTTGAGACCTAACTAGTGTCCGGTCAGACTCCGAACGGCTGGCCCTCCAATTACTCTCTAGGCGTCTTCTCTGGCGCTTCATCTCTCTCAGCTCCTCGGAATACCAAGGAGCTAATCGAGACCGGCACCGGGTCAGAGGCCGCAAAGGCACGACGTGGTCTAGAGCCCCCGCCGCCACCCTTTCCCAGGTGGCGACTAGGTCTCCAGCCGAGCCGTGGGCTAAATCCTCAGGTAGTGGTCCAAGCTCCATTTGGAACCTCTCTGGGTCCATCAGGCACCTGGGACGGAACCAGAAAACCGGCTCCGTCTCCCTGCGATGGGGGTCGGTGGTTCGAAAGTCGAGTTGAAGGAGCGAATGGTCTGACCATGGCAGGGGTTTAATGACTAGATCCCCTAACTCCAGATCATCCAACCACTGTCCAGAGACAAAAATCAAGTCTAGAGTGTTTCCCCCAATGTGAGTGGGACCATTTACTAACTGGGTCAGGTCCAGGGCCGCCATGGAATCCATGAACTCCCAAGCCGAAGCGGATGCCCCACCAACCGACGGCAAGTTGAAATCCCCCATAACCATAAGTCTGGGGGTCTCAACTGCCATCCCAGCGATCGCATCCAACAGCTCGGGCAGGGTTTCTGTCACGCAGCAAGGAGGCAGGTACGTGATCAGCAAACCCACCTGCATCCCCAGGCCCCACTTCACAAAGAGGGACTCACATCCAGCTATCTGTGGTAAAGTGATCTCCCTCGACTCAAGGCCTTCGTTTATAATAACCGCTACTCCCCCACCCCTACCCTGGGCCCTCCCCTACCCTGGGCCCAAGGAAAGAAGCAACTTAGAACTAAGGAGAAATTTCCTGACAGTTAGAACAATTAATAAGTGGAACGACTTGCCTGCAGAAGTTGTGAATGCTCCAACACTGAAAATTTTTAAGAAAATGTTGGATAACCATCTGTCTGAGATGGTGTAGGTTTCCTGCCTGGGCAGGGGGTTGGACTAGAAGGCCTCCAAGGTCTCTTCCAACTCTGTTGTTGTTGTTGTTGTTATTGTTGTTGTTGTTGTTGTTGTTGTTGTTGTTGTTGTTATTATTATTATTATTATTATTATTATTATTATTATTATTATTATTATTATTATTATTATTATTATTATTATTATTATTATAGAAAGCCTTCTTTGCATTAGCATGCCTCTACTTCTTTTTCTTCTTCTTCAAGTTTTTTATTTTATTTTATCCATACCATGCATATTTTGTGGACAGTGTATTGACTGGGTCAATGTCCTTTTTAAATATAGTGACCAGACGTCCCGCTTTTGGCGGGACAGTCCCGCTTTTTAATAATTTGTCCCAAATTATATAATTCCAAAAAATCCCGATTTTTTTTTTGTTTCATTCCCATTCTAAAAATGGGAGGCAGCAACACAAGAGGAGGAGGTGGAGAAGGGGGAGTGGCGGAGAAGGGGGCGCAAGAGGGAGGAGAGATGCCGCTTGACTTCACCTGAGAGGAAGAGAAGAGCCGAGAGGAGAGCCGAGCCTGCCTGGAAGAGCGGAGAAGCAGCAGCCGCTCCTCCTCCTTCAGGCAGGTGGCAAGACTAAGTGCGCATGCGCAGCCCGCCCACCCCCCGTCAATGGTGTCGCGCTTTGCCAACGCTGAAATCTGGTCACTTTATTTTTAAACAATGTTGACAATAATAATACAAATAAGTATACATAGTCCTAATCTTCCAACTTCACCAATAACATTCTCTCTTTATAATTCTTTATTGTTTTTTCCCATTAATATATTTAAACCTAAATAACATTTCTTTGCACCATTTATTTGTTATCCCCTACTAAGTCACTAATATTTAATATTTAGAAATTACTCATTATTCCACCATAATTTCGATATCCCAAATGTCTAGGACTACTAATAAAGCCAAATATTAACAAAATTTAATCAATCCCGGGATTATATCTTAAAATCCTCACAATTTCTAAATAAAAAGAGGGAGAATGTGCTGGAAACAAATGAATATTATACAAATTGTATGGGATTTTAGCAACGGTAGAGAATTTTCATGACCTATTTTGCTCTGCGTAAGCTTTGTATTCTATTGCTCTGTAGATAATTTGTTAATTTCTCCGTGTTCTTTGCAGAAATGGATGCCTTTTGTGAGAGCTATCCAGAAGTGAGGATGTATAGCAGTTGCTTTCTGATCTTTTCTCTTTCTGCTATTAATTCAGGGTTATTATGTTCCTTTATTCTGCGCTGTGGTTAAGCCAGCACGTTCAATATTTATGCTACTGAAAAGTGTAAAATTGAAACCCATCCATTTTTAATGGGTATTTGTGATACGTGAGCCTATGTCCCTGTATACATTTGTGAGTTATATGATTTATCACTGAATTTTTATTTTTATTTATGTATTTAGAGAATTTACAGTAGTGGCCAAAATTGTGGAAACCTTTTGGGAAAAGTGTATTTTTGAGGTTTGAAAGGGCTAAGGAAATTCTCATTATTTCTTTGCATCTCTGTGCAAATATGACACGTCCTTGAAAAATTTTGCCTGTGTAACCCAAAGTGAGATGGAGCCCATCAAGTGGCTTGTTTGACTGATTGCTGTCGCCAGGGAGATGGTAGATTATTGATTTTATACTGGGATTTTATTTTTTTGTAAGCTGCCCAGAGTCATCAAGAGTGAGTGGGCAGTGATATAAATTTTCTAAACAAACAAACAATTTTATGTGGCTTTCACTCAATACTTCTATTTCATCTTTCAAACAAATCAGAGCCCAACCACTTTCTTCAAATCACGTTTCTAATACAGCTGCTCCTGCCTTCTTGGAAAGAAGCTTCAGGAGAAATTAGTTTGGCTGGATTTCTGTTGAAGCTTTCCAAAAGCATTATCCTCTAAATGATTCCTGGGTTCTAAAGTTTTCCTAATTTCAGTATGGATAGAGGCAGAGGGGGGGCAGGGAAGTAATTTTTAAAAATGGTTTTGGCTTTGCAGTTTGACTTCACCTCATGAAATTGAAGTTCCTTTCGTCAATCTTGCGGTATAGAAGCCACCCAGAAGTCAAGTGAAAAACAAAAACTTTTGTGAGAATACAAAGATCTTAAATAAAAGCTTACAACTGAAACCTCTAATGGTAAAAATAAGAGGGGGCCGTGCAAAACTTTGTTCCTGTTTTCCCTCTTATCCAAAGAGAGCTTCTGCTAAATATCCATGCCATTTAATTTATCTCACTGGTTTCACTCATTGACAAGCTAGTTTGGTTATTATGCATTTCCCTGTTCATTCTTTCATTAGATTTATGTCCAATTTTCCTCCAAGAGTTCGAAGCAGAGTACAATGACCAAGTTTTTCCGCATGCGAGGCTGTTTGAGCTAAGTAATTAATGAAGCGTCTACAGCTGTGTTTCTCAACCTGGGCAACTTTAAGATGTATAGACTTCAATTCCCAGAATTCTGAAACTTGAAGTCTATACATCTTAAAGTTGCCAAAGTTGAAAAACACCAGACACAGAGTGATCCTAGATAATCAGGAATCACAGATGTTCTCTTCATTCAGAGATGCTATTTCCTGCACTTTGTGGATGCATTTGGTCAAGTTACATTTTGTCTTCAGCTCTTCCCATCAGTGCCGAAGAATTCAAGATATTCGGGGTAATGAGCTGTCACAATCTCTCTTCCATGGGAGATGTTACAATGCAATAAAACCATGATGGTGAACCTTTGATGTTCCCGCATGGCCTGCGTGCAGGAAGTGGCACGTCAAACCATCTCGCGAGGTATGCGCAGCCCTGCTGGCCTTCGTGCGCGCGGGAGCGCTGATACTCGGAAGAGCAGTGGTCCATCGTGCATGCCTGAGCCGGCACCCAAACAGCCGGGTACCAGTATGGAAGCGCACCCGACGAACAGCTGGCCATCACGCATGCGCGCAATGTCAACTTGGAAGGTCAGGTGCCGGCCTGTGCATGTGTGCCGGAACACCGCTCTTCCCGGTTCCACCGCTCCTGCGCGCGCGACGGCCAGCTGACCGGCGCGCGTGTGATCACAGGAACCCGGAAGAGGAGCCTGCGAGGCCGCGCATTCTTTGTGGGATGGTTTTGCGTGCCGCTTCCGGCACATGTGCCATGGGTTCACCAACTGCAATAGTACATATATGAATACCGTGATGGGATTCAACCAGTTCTCACCACTTCGGCAGAACCGGTTGTTAACTTTCTAAGCAGTTTCATGAACTGGTTGTTGGAAGAAATCATTAGGGCAGAGAACCGGTTGTTAAATTATTTGAATCCCACCACTGCATGAATACCACAGCCCAAGAGAGAGATTCAGGTTTGGCTTGGTGATGATATCCCTGAGCAAATTAAAACTGATGAAAGCTAAACAGTAATATCCAAATTTATTTGTCACATAGTTAATGTAACACAATGTAAAAGTAGGAAACAAACAGAAATAGATATTAAGCTTCCTGTGCAAAGGGCTAAACATAAAACTGGATACATTTAAAAAAAAAACCTGCACGATGAATTCTGAGTAAGCTTGTTTCATTTTGGAAATAATAAGGAAACCTTTGGAAAGCTAATATGGCATTGAATGCAATTTTTCCTTTTCCTTCTGGCAGGTTCAGCTAATCAGTGATGCATACAACCTGGTAATTGACGCCATGCTTGGCGTAGAAGACAGCCTGGGGGAACTGTCGGAGCCCTACTGCACAATCTTGGCAACGCTCAAACAAATTCGGATTCCTCTTGTCAGCCTGGATGTCCCATCAGGTGTGTAGATGAGAGCTCTGATCTCCCCTTGCTCCCCTGCCCACATTTGGAATACTGCATTCAGTTTTGGTCACCACGATGTAAAAAAGATGTTGAGACTCTAGAAAGAGTGCAGAGAAGAGCAACAAAGATGATTAGGGGACTGGAGACTAAAACATATGAAGAATGGCTGCAGGAATTGGGTATGTCTAGTCTGATGAAAAGAAGGACTAGGGGGTGAAGAGGGAGTCGAACTATTCTCCAAAGCACCTGAGGGTAGAAAAAGAAGCAATGGATGGAAGCTAATCAGGGAGAGAAGCAATTTAGAACTTAGGAGAAATTTCCTGACAGTTAGAACAATTAATCAATGGAACCACTTGCCTCCAGAGGCTGTGAATGCTCCAACACTGGAAGTTTTTAAGAAAAGGCTGGATAACCATTTGTCTGAAGTGGTGTAGGGTTTCCTGTCTGAATAGGAGGGTTGGACTAGAAGACCTCCAAGGTCCAATCCATCTATTCTATTCTATTCTATTCTATTCTATTCTATTCTATTCTATTCTATTCTATTCTATTCTATTCTATTCTATTCTATTCTATTCTATTCTATTTGCATTGGTCTGGCCTTCCCGTTAGGTAGAGGGAGGCAGCCACTATTCTAGGAATCAGCTTTTGATGTTGTGAAAGGGTAGCCATTTGCTGGTCTTTAGATAATGGAGGGGATCGGGGTCCCACTCAGGTACATTTGAGCCCCTTCAGATTCTTGGAGGTCAATTGAGCTCGTCTTTTGGGAAGTAGGCGGCTATGTCCCAATTTTTCATCCTTCCTTTGCTGCGAGATTCCTTCCTTCCTTCCTTCCTTCCTTCCTTCCTTCCTTCCTTCCTTCCTTCCCTCCCTCCCTCCCTCCCTCCCTCCATTCATTTTGCTAGGCTTATACAGGTAATCCTCTACTTATAACCATACATTCAGTGACTATTTCAACTTGCACATTGAAAAAAGTGGTTTGCAACCAGTCTTCACATTTATGAATGTTGCAGGATCCCCATGGTCACATGATCAAAATTCAGCACTTGGCAACTGGTACGTATTTGTAATGGTTGCCGTGTCCTGGAGCCATGCGATCGCCATTTGCAACCTTCCCAGCCTGCTTCTTCGGACAAGCAAGGTCAAGGGAGGAAGCCAGATTCGCTTAAGAACTGCATGATTCATTTAACAAGTGCAGGGTTTCATTTAACAACCATGGCAACCAAGGTTGCAAAATCGGGCGCCACTCACTTAATAATTGCCTTGTTTAGCAACAGAAATTAGAATAGAATAGAATAAAAACTTTATTGTCCCTTTAAATGTACACTAATCAGCATACATTAAAATGCAATTTCGTTGCGTTCAGCTCTCAAAGGATAACCATTATGCATGTATCCACACACACACACACACATATGACACAGAAACATTACAGTCTAGTTTGAATGTATACATATACATGGCAGGAAAAAAAGTGTGTTTACTGGGCGGATGGCGTAAGGAACAAAGCTGTTACAGAAAGTAGTAGTCCTGCTATAAATACTTTGAAACCTCCTCCCAGAGGGGAGCAACAGAAACAGACCGTGAAGTGAGTGTGTGGGGTCTCTAACAATGCTTCAAGCTCTAAAATTGGATCCCAGCTGTGGTTGTAAGATGAGGACTACCTGTATGGTGTTCCTCTCATGTCTCGTTCTAAGCAGCATGCAGATTTCCAGTCAACAATAATGTTAAAAACTAACAGGCACAATATATTAACCCGAAGTTTTGCTAAAACAACCAGGTCTTATTTATTTCATGAAAAGAAAACAAATTTCAAAGCTGATGTTATTGGGAGCCTTCTTCTAGGTTGACTCCAAACCACTGGTGAAAAGCTGGTCCTGCAAGTAACCAGTTCCTAAACAATAAAGAGCTTTAAAAGTGACAATTGGCAACTTGAATTGCAGTGAAGAATCACCAGGTATCCCTAAACATTTGAACCACTGCTTCTGGACAAGCTGCTCGTCTTCAAGGGTAGCCTCATTGTAATAATCCAAACTGGAGGTGACGAAGACATAAAGACAAATATCATTTGTCCCCAGTGTTTGATAACTGATAACTGATAACTACTCCTGCACATGGAATGTCAGTTTTGCCATATTCACTGATGTCATTTGATAGATGTGGAAGAATTTAAGAGGATCGCAGATGAACCAGATGGAACCCATTTATATCTACACTACCTTCGCTCCACAACTGTTTCTTTTAATCAAATATGTTTCAGAAGTTACTTTCATAAAATGGAAATAACGCACTCCCTTCAATTTAGCTCCCAATCCCAAGCCTTGCCTAGGGAATTATGGGAGTCGAAGTTCATATACCACAAAATTGCTGAGATTGCTGAGATTGACAAATGCCGGTTTAGATAGATCAGAACGTCTCTCGCACGCTATGATTCCATGCATTCCTTAAAGCTTTGTGGGTGGAATATTTGTTATGTAGTCATTAAAAACAACCAAACTAAACTAAATTAGGACAAAATGCTCACTGCTGGCTGGAGATTCTGAGAAGTAGTCTGAAGACATCTGAATACCAGGTAGGAGGAAAGCTGCTTGAGAGAATAAATTTCGCAAACATGAAGCCTCTATTAATGTCGCCCCCGCGCATTGCCATCACCACTTCCCTGTTCTTTCAGAACATGACATTCCTTGATTCTCCCTCATCTTCATTTTAATCCCTTCTCCACTTCTTCGTACTTCCGACCTCTTGCCAAGTTCCAACTTGGCTCGTTGGCACCCGCGGTGGCTGTCTGAAGAGGCGGTTCTTTTGAACGGCAGAGCTTGCTGTAAGAAGATTCAGTTTTTCTAAAACGAGACATGATGTCATCTTCAGACACGTTTTGCTGTGTCTGGAGAGTGTGGTAGCCTGAAACCTGCTTTCACCATCAAGGGAAGGAATTTTTTCTGTGGAAGAACAAACAGGCAGATGAGACATGAATGGGAATAAATTTCTCCTCCCGGCCTAAATGTTCTAATTTCTTTCCACTGACAATGGCTGTTTCAGAATTTAATTTAAGTTAACTTAAATTAATGGAACAAGAAATGTGATATCCATCGGCACAAAACATTGGTCTGTTTTTAAACAAGCTGGTCGGGGAATTCTGGGTGTTGAAGTCCACACATCTGGAAGTTGTCAAGAGTGAGAAACACTGCACTACACTATCCCTACTATTCTGTTTGAAAATCTCCACTGAAGAGATAGAAACCATTCCACGCAATCATCAGTTCTACTGTTCATCAGTTGTTACTTCCTAAGGTCTTCCTAATCTTTCTTCTGTATCTACCTCCTTGACAATTCATCCCATTCGTTCTAGTTCTACCAGATAGAATCATGGGGTCAAAAGGGATCTTAGGAGGCCTCCTTGTCCAAACTTTGCCCATGGCAGAATCCACAGACCATGCAGCTACCAAACATTTCTTGCAAATCTCCAGCGATGAAGCCTCCATGACTCCAAGAGGCAAGTTGTTCCACTGCCTAAAACATTCATGGGTGGGAAATTCTTCTTTAGTTTGAGTTTGGATCTGCTTCTTGCCCTCCCTTCAGGAGTAATGACAAATAAGTCAGTTTGGTCTAAGTGGTTAAGTCATCATACTAGAAACCAGGAGCTGTGAATTCTAGTCCTGCCTTAAGCATGAAAGTCAGCTGAGTGACTTTGATTCTATCACCAGGAGACTGAGTTCTGGTCCTGCCTTAAGCATGAAAGAAGCTGGGTGACTTGGGGTCTATCACCAGGAGACTGAGTTCTGGTCCTGCCTAGGCATGAAAGAAGCTGGGTGACTTGGGCCTATCACCAGGAGTCTGTGAATTCTAGTCCTGCCTTAGGCATGAAAGCCAGCTGAGTGACTTGGGGCCTATCACCAGGAGACTGTGAGTTCTGGTCCTGCCTTAGGCATAAAAGTTGGCTGAGTGACTTGGGGCCAGTCACTCTCTCTCAGCCCAATCTACCTCACTAGGTTGCCATTGAGGGGAAAATATGAGGAGGAAGAAGTATGAAGTACGTTTGCTGCCTTACATTATTTATAAAACAATAAAGATAGAATATATATATATTCTATATTTTATATATATTCTATATTTTATATATATATATTATATATATATAAAATCAGTCCCCACCCTCAATCCTGGGTCAGCCCTTCAAGTTTGGGAAATCTGCTCCCATGTGGGATATGCAAAGGCCAATAGAACCACGAAGCTTTAGCATCTAGAGTTTCCTTTAATTAAAGCTGTAAAAATCTCTGAAAATGAATTATTGAAGGAGAAATAGAGAATACACCACCACCACCCTGCTGGGGACATCTGGATAATTAGAGCTCAGATCAGGCAGCATTCCTGTAATTGTCCTGGGGTTTGTTTGTTTTTTGCCTTATTTTTGCTCTTTCTTTGCAGGTTGGGATGTAGAGATGGGCAGCAGTGATGGAATCAGCCCCGATGTTCTTGTCTCCTTGGCGGCTCCAAAGCAATGTGCCACGAGATTTATGGGCAAGCACCACCTGGTGGCTGGGCGCTTCCTCCCCTACGACGTACAGAAAAAATTTGAACTGAATTTGCCAGAATACCCTGGCACAGAGTGTGTGGTTTCTCTGTAGAGCAGGGGTGTCCAACCTTGGCAACTTTTAAGACTTGTGGACTTCAACTCCCAGAATTCCCCAGCCAGCATGGAGAGTTCTGGGGAATTGAAGTCCACAGGTCTTAAAGTTGCCAAAGTTGGACACCCTTGCTGTAGAGCTTAGAAACATCCAGCAGTTTGTGGCTTCTGGATATCTTGGCCCTGCTAAGAACTCCCTGGTTTGCTTCTCTTGAATGTCAAAACGAGATCCCCAGTATTAATCAGTTCCATGTCTAGGCTTTGGAATGTATAATAGTATTGTTTAATTCAATGTAAAAAAATAATCTGGCAAAACCATTTGGAAGAAACAGAATAGCCCAGACAACTGAGCCACCTAAGAGGACCCCTCCGGAAAACGTGAATTAAAAGAGACACACATAAATTCCTCTTCAAATAACTGTTATGAAACCCATTAAGATTCAAGCCAATTTCTTTTTTAAAATCTGCTGAAAGCTGATTTATGTCTAGGTTGTGTGTGTGTGTGAGAGAGTGAGAGAGAGAGAGTGCACGTCTTTAGGAAGGCACACTTAATTTTTTAAATTTTCCTTCTTTCTTCCCTGTTGACTCCTCAAAGCAGTCTTTAACAATTTAAGGCCAAAAGCTGATCTAAATATATTTTATATGTCTTTGAGCACCTTTCATGGGTATGTTCTCTCAAGATGGTCTCACCCAAACATTGTGCACTCCATCTGGGACTAGGCCAGAGTTGGGTTTCAGCAGATTCTGACCAGTTCTGGAGAACTGGTAGTGGAAATTTTGAGTAGTTTGGAGAACCGGTAGTAAAAATTCTGACTGGCCCCGCCCCCATCTATTCTCTGCCTCCCAAGTCTCAGCTGATGGGGAGGAAATGGGGATTTTGCAGTAACCCTGGCACGCCCACCAAGCCATGCCGTGCCCACCAAGCCACACCCACAGAAGTGGTAGTAAAATTTTTTGAAACCCACTACTGGACTAGGCCATTGCAATCAAGGTAGGGGTGGCTGCAAGGGAAGGGGCTAATATGCCCTCCTCTTGCAAACTTTAAATATCTCACCCCATCCTGCCTTCAGGTTACCACACCTGAATTGAAAGATCTCAATGTATAGGTGAGGCAAAGGTGCTGGGAAGAGGCATTCAAGTTTGCTAGGCCTTAAGGAACAGTTTGGGACAGGAGTTGGACCTTGATGAAAAAGCGATAAGCAATGTTCTATTTATTTCTCCTTATTTATATTAAAATTCTTCCCTGCCCTTCTAATGTATACACATGACGGAAAGCAGGAGGTGCTTAATATCAAAAAAAGTGGAAGGACAACAGATAGAGCAATGCTGGGTATAATTGCAACTGGCATTTTTAAAGCTTTCTCTCCCCCCACAGAATTTGGCATCTGCCTAAATATTTGGCATCTGCCTCAATCTATTAAAATGGACATACAGGTAGTCTTCGACTTATGACGGTAATTGAGCCCAGAATTATGGTTGTAAATCGTGATAGTTGTTAAGCGGATCACCATATGATCCTGACCAGTTTTATGACCTTTTTTGTAGAGGTTGTTAAGTGAATGGAGCAGTCGTTAAGCAAATCCATAGTGTGTAAGTAAACACAGGTTTCTGGCAAAAACACCATACATCATAGGCTGGTTGCCGAGCTCCCAAACTATGACCACATGACCACATGTGGGTGTGGGGTCTGTCAGAACTTTGAATCTGTGTTGCAAATGACACTGGGTGGTCCATCATAGCTTGTAAAAGTTGCTAAGCCACCAGTCATAAGTCGAGGTCTACCTGTACCATTAAATGGCAGTAAAGATATAGAAAAAGACTCTTGCTTCCATCTAGTGATCATTTTATTTTTTTCTAAATGAATTTTTAAGTTTTCAGAATAGTTCTTTTAAGACCATCAACAATCCTTGTGAGTAGGGTATAATCTAAAGGTAATTTATCTGGAGTTTTAAAAGGCTTTCCAGAAATGTCCCTCAACTGACCAATTTTAGGATAATTTGCGTCTGTTTACATCTGTAACTCTCCCCAAAATATCAAAATATTTTTTTGTACACAACCTTAATGTGCATGGTTTGTAATGGAATTTCCCAGAGAAACACTTTGTTAACACAAATGTTCCTGATGTCATATTTGTAAACTTTTCCCAATACAAGCTTTTAAAACATAAATATCACAGATGTGAGCTCTTCTCTTCTTGTTTTTTTAGACAAAACAAAAGCCCTTTTTGTATAGCATTTACTGAATTACACATTTGGAAGTTTAACTGTGGGAAGGCTAATTAAGACAACAACCAACAAAACATCCAGCACCAAGTCGAGTTGAGCAATGCAAGAAGCCATTAAACTGTGCAAAAAGTGGGAAAAGGAAGCTCTGGATTTAAATTGTAATAAGTATGAGAGAGAAACTGCATTATCCCATAGACAGGGGCAACCAACCGCTTATTTTGGTATTCAATAGAGATTCTTGTCTAGATGCAACTTTGTCAAGTTTGAGTAGCTGCTGCCAAAAATGAGCCAGTGACTGTAAATTTTCCTCAAGGGTTTACAAGGGCTGTTGTTGGAGCGAGTGTTATGTGTGCTTTCTTGAGTTGTACAAATAATAAAGTTGGAGTATATGGACCTAATAAATAGACTAGTGCAAAATCTGTGTGTAGTTCATGCCAGAATGAGGAATATAGTAAGTCTAATAGATGTAACAGAACACTTATTCTCCTGAGGGATAATGAACAAGAAGCTATTGTAAAAAGTGAATTTGGAGAATTTGACTAGTTTACAACAAGCAAGGAGTGAAATAAGGATTCGTGGTGTCCCCCTGTCTCTTTAATTTGAAGTAGTCCTCAAATTACAACCATTCATTTAGTGACCAAAATTACAACACTGAAAAAAAGTGGTTTGCAATCACTCTTTGAACTTATGACCCTCACAGCTTCCCCCCAAATCATGTGCTCAGAATTCAGGAGCTTGGCAACCGGCATTTATGCAGCATCTTGGGGTCACATGATCACCATTTGTGACCTCCCCGGCCTGCTTCCAACAAGCAAAGTCAATGTGGGAAGCCAGATTTGCTTAATGACCATCTGATTCTCTTAATAATAGAGCCTGACTAGGTGCCTCAATGGCTAAGACTCTGAGCTTGTCAGTCAAAAGGTCAGCAATTCGGTGGTTTGAATCCCTAATACAGGTCTC
Source organism: Ahaetulla prasina (assembly GCF_028640845.1). Lineage (NCBI taxonomy): Eukaryota > Metazoa > Chordata > Lepidosauria > Squamata > Colubridae > Ahaetulla > Ahaetulla prasina. Next base: position 361,317,730 of record NC_080539.1, read on the forward strand.
TTGCGTGAGCAGGGGGTTGGACTAGATGACTTCCAAGGTCCCTTCCAACTCTGTTACTGTTACTGATTTGCTTAGTTGTAAAATCAAGTGTAACTCAACAACTGCTTTGCTTAAGAACAGAAATTCCGATCCCACTTGTAGTTGATACTTATATCTTATCATAGCAAGGAAGTTTTCTTGAGGGGCGCTGATGATGTTGCCTAGCCTGGTAATGAAAGATTTGCAAGAAAACAACCAAGCTCGGAGGGCATCAAGGAACCAATAATTCAAGCTTGATCTACACATACTTTCTTCCACTGGAATAATTGTAGAGAGGCAGGCTAGCCAACCTAAAGAAGACTCAGAAGATGCAATTATGAGACTAAATATGGAAGGAGGGAAATCCTGGTGGTGGGGAAAAGAAAATCAAGATGGCGGCTGCAACTCTGCGAATAGCTGCAGCAGTGATGAGTCCAGTGGTTAAGAGAGGGGGGGAGTTGCTATTTGAGGGACAGCTTATCTCTAATTGTCTCTGCCTGTCCAGGTGGTCCAGCAGGATGAGCCTAATAGTATGTGGGAATGACCTTGGAAGATGTAGGACGAGCTGCAGACTAATGTAGGAAGTCAGCACCCACCGCCCTCCTAGAAGAATGAAATATCTTAGGAAATATTAAAAAGGGCAGAATATTATATTTCCCTGGATGAGAAATGGAGAACATGTTTTAAGGACAAAGCAGCTCCCTGCAGCTTCCTGCCTCCCCTTTGTCAATGGGTCAGAGGCAGAAACTCATTCCCTCCCACCTTTGTCAATGGGACCATCATCTGCAACACAATAGGACCCATCTAGCAACAGAAACTCACCACATGGCACCTGGGAAGTTTACATCAGCCAGCAAGGCTAGCAAAGACCCCCACCCCCTGGGAGTCTGACAACCAATCGGGACACTCTTCCTGTGCCCCAGGAAAGCTTAGAGAGAGCATAAAGCCAGGGCGCGCACAGCACCTCGTTCTTTTCTGTTCAGGAACTCAATCCATGTGATCCTGACCACCATTAAACCATCTTTCCAAGCAGTCTCCATATTTCCAGTGTCTTTATCCCCACTTGGAACTGAACCCAGATGGACTTTTCTTCCAACACTAGTCAACTTTCAAGTTATATAGAATCACAGAATCATAGAATAACAGAGTTGGAAGGGACCTTGGAGGTCTTCTAGTCCAACCCCCTGCCCAGGCAGGAAACCCTACACCACTTCAGACAAATGGTTATCCAATCTCTTCTTAAAAACTTCCAGTGTTGGAGCATTCACAACTTCTGGAAGTAAGTCGTTCCACTGATTAATTGTTCTAACTGTCAGGAAATTTTTCTTTAGTGCTAGGTTGCTTCTCTCCTTGATTAGTTTCCACCCATTGCGTCTTGTCCTGCCCTCAGGTGCTTTGGAGAACAGCTTGACTCCCTCTTCTTCGTGGCAACCCCTGAGATAAAGTTATCTTGGTCCACAGAAAGAGACAAGGGACTTGTGAAAAGCGTTTCAGAAGGGATCATTCCTTATTTTTCCAGAAAGTAAAAAGAGCAGAGGGGGAAAAAACTTTCAGACTTTCAAGATGCTGTTAATGTGACCTTACAATAAACATAGAACTAGCATTTATTGTCCTGCTTCTTTTCAAAGAGGCTGTGCTGTTCAGATATTCTGACACAAACTTTTCAAAAACTGTTCCGTTCCCCCACCCCCCAAAAAATATTGGTGGGCAGATTTGTATAATGACAGCTTTTAACTGCAACTTCAAATGTTGCAGGAATCCAAAGGTCTATATTCCCTCCTCCTGCCCCGCACACAATTTAAAAGCCACCTCTTTAGCATGACCTCGCTTCACATTAGCTCATTTGTGGTTTCGTTGCCTTCCAGCTTCTGTCCAATTTTAGCAGCCCACACTAGAATAGCTTCTGTTGAAGCCTTCCCAAAAACAATAATAACAACAGAAAAATCCCCTGATATTCTTCCAAGTGCTGCTCAGGTTGAAACGCTCTGGGTTCTTGCGTCTCTCTAATTTCTCCCGTCCAGGCAGTCGATCCAAGAAGGACTCCCAACCAATGAAGGCTGAAGGCTGAGTCCTATAAAAACCTGCTGTTCTGCTCAGCCTAGGATCTTTCCAACTCAGCTCAGGATCTCAGCCTAGAAGTCCCTCCCCAGAGGTGCAGAGAGCAGCTTTCTGACTCCCACACACCCCAAAAAAAGACCTGGAGCAATGACAGGATTCAAACTGGCCCTTGTCTTCATTTCTTTTGTCTTCATCGGCGTCTTGGCTCAAGGTATTGGTACATCTAGATGTGTGCATGTATTTGTGTATATGTGGACAGAGAAAGAGAGAGATTTTTTTCCTGCCCCTCCCCATATCACATGACAGCCTTTTTATAGATTGCATAGCTACCTAGGAATTAAAATGGCAACAAGATCCACAAATCTTCAACAACAAGGAGGAGGACAGGCTTAATTAATTTCATTGTCTTCTGTCCCCAAGGCAGCATACCTCACCCTCATCTTGCTCCTATTTTTCCCCACAGCAACAATCTCTGTGACGTAAGTTGGGCTTGCAAGAAGCTAATTTACCATGCAGCTGCAATTAATGGAGAGTTGATAATTGTCCATAATTGCTAGACGATATGCTACCGAGATCCAAGAAGAAAGAGAGAGAGAGAGAGAGAGAGGGAATATTTTCTTCCTTTCTAGTGAGATCAGAATTTATTTATGTTATTTATTTTTATTTATTTATTTGTCAATCACATATAAGATAACAGGTAAAAGTATAAACATAATTTGGATACATGAAAAGAGTAAGTAAAAAGGAATATTAGGACAGGGACGGTAGGCACGCAGGTGCACTTATGCACGCCCCTTACAGACCTCTTAGGAATGGGGTGAGGTCAACAGTAGACAGTTTAAGCTTAAAGTTTTGGGGGTTTAGGGAAGAATAAGGAAGGGGCCTCTTCCTATAGTTTGTGACCAGAACACTTGCACTATGGTAAGAGAATAATGCGAGTGAGCTGTTGTGTTCACAAAAAGACAAATATGCTGTTAAGGCAAGTTGTAGCTAACTTTTGAAATGGTGACTGGCCTTATCTATGGTGGAGAAAGATCTAATAACACAACAATGAAACATGGCCTTGATAGAGTCAGATAATTATTGAAGGTGGGATGAGGGGGAATGTTCTACTGAACTTTGAAAAGGCATCTTGTTGCCCAGTCTGTGAACAAAGATTGCTAGACTGGACAAATCTCCTGGTCTCTTCTATGCAGATCACCTCTTATATTAAAAAAGTTGTTGAGACTCTAGTAAGAGTGCAGAAAAGAGCAACAAAGATGATTAAGGGACTGGAGGCTAAAACATATGAAGAACAGTTGCAGGAACTCGGTATGTCTAATTTAATGAAAAGAAGGACTAGAGGGGACATGATAGCAGTGTTCCAATATCTCAGGGGTTGCCACAAAGAAGTGGGAGTCAAACTATTCTCCAAAGCACCTGAAGGCAGGACAAGAAGCAATGGGTGGCAACTAATCAAGGAGAGAAGCAACTTAGAAATAAGGAGGAATTTCCTGACAGTCAAAACAATTAATGAGTGGAACAACTTGCTTCCAGAAGTTGTAAATGCTCCAACACTGGAAGCTTTTAAGAAGATGTTGGATAACCATTTGTCTGAAGTGGTGTAGGGTTTCCTGCCTAAGCAGGGGGTTGGACTAGAAGATCTCTAAGGTCCCTTCCGACTATTCTATTCTATTCTATTCTATTCTATTCTATTCTATTCTATTCTATTCTATTCTATTCTATTCTATTCTACTCTACTCAGATCTATCCATATTTAGATCTATTTATTATAAAGAAAGGGAGAGAACCGTATTCATTCTACAGATTACTTCCCAATTTGCATATTTCAGTCCCTGGATACCAAAAGTCAGGTGCACCCTCCATGGTGTCTAGTTCCAAATTTTAAATACTGTGGTGGGGAAAATCAACCACAGATATCCTGGTCCAGAGAACTGAGTAGTTCAGACAAACCCATAATCTGATCCAGTCACTTTGAATGTTTTTACATGTAGCTTTCCCATCATGATTTTAATGCAAGTGATTGTTTAGTAAAGCTAAGCAATGGAGAGGCAGAGGCAGATGACATCTTAAACTGCTGAGCTCCAATCCATGAGACAGCAGAGAACTATGCTGGCATAAATTGCACTTCCTGATATCTGATCCCTCTTCTATCCCTAGAATCATGGCTGAGCCTTTTCTGTTTTAATATGGAAGATGTTAAGGAAACAATTGGTGGATATTTCAGGCTTTCCTTCTCCCGCTGAGTGTCATTTGCTGACAGGAAAAACAACCACCAGTCAATCTCTTTAACATGCGGTCGGTCAGGCAAATGGAAGCAGGTATTTAGATGGACTGCTTTAGCCACCAATCAAGTTGCCTAAGTAATCTGGGTCTAATGCTCTTCCAAAAAAAAACCATCTCTAAAACTAGCCCAGCTGTAGAGGCATTTAGCTCTGGCTTTTGGAAGGAAGAGGCGAAAAGTTGCTGAACCCTAGGAAAGCAGAAAGAGTGTTAAAATAACTCTGGCCAATATGGTCTTTAGCAAAGTGACAGGCTTTGAAGATAGGATATCTTTCTATAATAAAGTAGCATGCCTGGAATCCCTCTGGTGTTTGTTTCTCGACCTGACCTACCTTGAAAGACTGATGTGGCTTCCATAGCTGTAGTGCTAGTGTAGGAGATGATGACCAAGCTGAGCCCGAAAGAGGGGTCTCAGTCTCGACTCCCTTCGTGCCCACGAAGGGAGATCTAACTCCAGCCCGTCTTGAATTCCATTGACTCTTATCTACCACCAATATGTTTTGACAGTTAGTAGTTTAGATTTTTGTAGAGACCTTAAGCTTGCAATAAACCTTTATATTCATTTGAACTGCCTGGATTTTCTGATTTCTTGTGCTTGACAGCTACACTGCCCAAAGAAATAAAACCAGTGAAGAAAGGGCAATGCTTTGGTCAGGAAAAGCTGTATGAAAATGATAAATGATCATTGGTACCAGAATCAGCAATATGCAACTGGCAGAAATTCAATTTTCTTTACCGTCTTAAATTGACCTTCTATGCAGCAGTGGGTTTGCACTCTCTCAGGAGCCTTATTTTTGTTTTTAAAACACACTCCCACTAAATTCTGATTTTAAAACTACTTTAGAGTTCTATCCAAAGAGCACTATGTCTGAGTATAGAAAGAGCCAGCACGTGTCTTGACGGCCCCTTCTGAAAATGGTAAAAAGGCACAGATGATCCCTCTGCAGAACCAGATGTTGTGAGCCCAATGGGCAGAAGGGAGGGGTAGGAGGAGCTGAGCTAATTAATTAATCAAGGCCCATCTGCCAAAAACAGCCACTAAGGACTGAAAGAAACCCTAAGCTGGGATGGTAAAAAAACTGCATTGTGTTCCATATTTGTCAGAATAAATTATAAAACCATGAAAGATCCTGAAGCCCCGGCTTTCTCTGAATAAAATCCAGGTAATTTGTGATGTTGGATTCTGCCAAGATTTGTAAGTGCTGCTCTCTAGAGTAGGGCTCCACTTGTTAATATATTGGGTGGCATTGTACAGATTGTCTTCCACCTCCAAAAGAAAGGAAGATATCGCAGGCACACACACACATACACCCAAAGCAAGAGCAAAACAGAGAGAACAGTGGAAGGAGATTCAGCACACAGAAAAGCAAATGATATACGATAGGATTTGCTATCAGCCAGTATGCTAAAGGTAGCATCTGGAGAGATCTGGTTAAGTTCATGGAAGGTCAGGCTATGAATGCTCTTAATAATGACAGTTTATTGCCTTCTGACGCAGAGGCAGCAAGGCTTAAATATTGGTTGCTGGGAAGCAACATTTCAAGGGGGTTCTTGGCCTCCAACCTGGGTTGGCAAGTTTCCCTAATGCATCCCTGACGATGCAGGACTCAAGATTGTTGGGGGCAATATGCTGACACTGTAAACGGCTTAGAGAGGGCTGTAAAGCACTTTGAAGCGATATATAAGTGCTGTTTCTATCCACTTGACCAGTGTGTGATGGCAGAGAATGGCAGATTAGATGAGTGGTGGGTTGCTATCGATTCACCCAGGGTTGAGCGAACTAGTAGCAGCAGCGGCAGGCTCCGCCCACCTGCCCGGACGTTTCTGCACATGCGCAGAAGTGTCACGTGTGCGCACGAGCGCACATACACAAGTGAACCGGTAACAAACTAAATTGAAACCCACTACTGGATTAGATGGATCCAAGGCCTGTTCCACTAAGGTTCTTCATATGGCAGTATAATTTTGAATATAACATAAACTTAGAACTTTTTATTTAGAGACCATTCAAATTTACAATGGCAGAGAAAAAAGAGACTTACGACCAGTCCTTGCACTCATAACTGTCATAGCATCCCCACAGTCACATGCTCAAAATTTGGGCACCTGGCAACCAGTACGTATTTACTACAGTTGCCGTGTTTCAGGTACATATCATTGCCATTTGCAACCTTCCCACAAGCAAAGACAATGGGGGAAGTTGGACACATTTAACAACTGCGTGATTCACTTAAGAACTGTAGTGATTCGCTTAACCTTGGGGAGAAAAGGTCATAAAACTGTGCGTGACTCACTAACAACCACCTAGGTTAGCAACGAAAATCCTGGTCCCAATTTTGGTTGCGAGTCAAGGACGTGTATCTCATCATACCAGGGAAGGAAATGGCTGGACTATCTCTGCGTGTACATCGGGGTGGGTTCTACTTACCTTTACTACCGGTTCGCATCGTGCCCGCGCACGCATGCTCTGCTCATGCATGCATGCACTGTTCTGCGCATGCGGAGAAGCTTCTCCGCATGCGCAGATCACTTTTGATGACATTCGGGTCAGTAGGTGGAGCCTCCCGCCAGTTTTACTACCGGTTCTATAGAACCAGTCTGAACCGGGGGCAACCCACCACTGGTGTGTATATATATGTGTGTGAGAGAGAGAGGGGGGTGGGATTTTAGAAGCAGTTTGCCATTGCCGCCTTTCTAAGACTGAGAGAGAGTGACTGGCACAAGGTCGCCCAGTTGACTTCATGCCTTGGGTAGGAGTCTAGGACTTAGCCTGGTACCTTAACCACTACCCCAAACTGGTTTCCCCTCAAGCAGAATCCTCTTTCTGAAATGAAGTTGGACAGCCATCAGCATCTAGATTTTTGCAGTTGATCCTAAGGCCTTCAAGGGCCTTTTTGAACCTTGTAATTCTAGAATGATCTTTTGACCATTCCTCATAGGGATGCTTGTCCATTCCTCCACACAGATGGTTGTCTGAGAAACAGCAACATGTTTAAGTATCTGTCTTGCAAACATTTCTCCAAAGAGCCATCTGTTTCCTACTTTGCATGAAGATATGATCATATCAATATCAAAGCTTTTGTTTTTTTAAATAGCAGTTGGAACCACAGCAGCACCCACGGGAGTCCAAAAAAGACAAAACAACAGCTTTAAAAATGTGGTCCCAGCCACCATTGTGACTTTCCTGAACTCTCTGGGGATGCAAGTAGAGAGGGCAAAATATAAAAATATAGGACATTGAGGGGGAAAAGAGACGTTTGCTTTTTCTTTTGGGCGCTTTACTCTCCCTAGAGAGGTTTTTTATTGTATTCTTTCTTCCCTCTGCTGACATTTGCTCAGTTTACATCTCTGAATTGTGTGACCTTCAAGGTGAGATAAATTTCAAATTCCCAGCATGAGGTTTAGCTGGTTCCGGAAGATTCCCAGCATGGCTGCACAGCAGGGAAAAGCTGTCTGATATGTGTAGGGCAGGGGCTCTGTTGCTTTGCTCGGCAGTCCTGCGGTCCCTGCCACCGGAGTCATGTCCTTTCCTTCTTCCTATTAATAATCAATAATGTCTGGGAAAGGAATATAAAAGGAACCAAAATACATATAGCCATTAAAGCAGCGTTTCTCAAGCTTGCAATTTTAAAATGTGCGGATTTCAATTCTTAAGAATTCCCCAGCCAGCATGAGAGAAACACAGTTTTAAATAATTATGGAATTATTTAAAAGAAGTAACTTTCCTCAACCATTTAGTTAGTAAAGTTTAAATGACAGATATTTTTGCTGAAATAACTATTTACCATGATATTCTTTTAAAAAAAATTAAATTAAAGATTTAAAAAATAACATTTCATAAATAATTTCTACATTAAAACCTTCTTATAACAAGCCCTTTAAAATTTCAATATATCCTGCAGAGTTTCATTTTAATCTGTTATGAAATAGATATTGTCCTGTCAATCTAAATAGAATAATTATTTCTTTCTTTTTGAGCGAGTGGATTTTGTCAGAGATGTTTTCATCAAGATTATCAAGGTTTTTTTTAGTACGACATTATCCAAACATTTCCACTGGTGGGTATGTTATGTCTTTGTAAAAAGATAGATTATAATTTGCTGTAAACTAAAGTATATACAGTACACAGTAGCTGGGTCATATCAATGGACATTTTGACTTTGTAATTAGGCTCTGTGATTTCAGCTGATGGGAATTGTAGTCCAATAGTATTGAAGGGGACAAGGGCAGAGAATAGAGATATACATAGGATAACTGCATAAGCCATAGTAGCTGTCTTCCGATTTATATGGCACTACAAAACAAGCACTGCAGAAATGAAGCCCAAATGCCAGGCTAGTGGGTTTTTCAGAAGCTTCTTTGTGGGCTGTAGTTGGAAACCAGACGCTGGAGTAAATAGAGCAGGGTTGTCAAACTTGATTTCATTGAGGGCCGCATCAGGTTTATGTTTGACTTCAGGGGACCAGGGTGGGCATGGCCAGCTCGACGTCACTTGTGTCGGGGGTGCCTGTGGCGGCCCGAGCGCTCTGCCAGCAAAAACAGGCTCTAGAGCTCCGTTTTCGGCTGGGACGGTCTCCTGCAACCCACTGCCAGAGAAAATGGAGCTTGGTAGGGCCACTTGCTGGCAGAGGCACTGTGGGCCTGTCCTTTGCTGTTTCCAGGGTGGCCCTGCGGGCCAGATCTAAGCACCCCATGAGCCAGATCAGGCCCTTGGGCCTTGAATTTGATGTGTCTGAAATAGAGCAACTTGCTGAGATGGAGGGCAGCAGGCCCAGTAGCAATGTCTGATTTGCCAGGTGCAGGAAGAAAGGATATGCCATTGAGGCAGCTTTTGGATGCCAGTGGGCATCCTTTAAGCAGACTTCAGGTCTTTTTTTTTTCTTATTTATCAGACGTAGCAGACTGAGCTTATTTATTAGAACTACTACACCCTGCCTTTATCAGCAGTGTACGTAGTACTCCCCAGTGGTGGGATTCAAATAATTTAATAACCTGTTCTCTGGCCTAATGATTTCTTCCAACAACCAGTTCAACAAACTGCTCAGAAAGTTGACAACCGGTTCTCCCGAAGTGTGCGAACTGGCTGAATCCCACCACTGGTACTCCCTCTCCACAACAACCTTGTAGGGTAAGTTGTGCTGGGAGAGAAAGACAGGCCCTAATTCAGCCAATGAGCTTTCATGGCTGAGCGAGGATTAATACCTGGCTCTCCCTTGCCTCTCTAGCAGGGGTGAAATGCTCTCAGTTCGGACCGGATCACCCGCTCCGGTAGCGATGGTGGCGGGTGGTTCAGAGAACTGGTAGCAAAAATCTCTGCCCCCCCCCCCGCTTGCCCAGCTGAGCTGCGCGATCATCAGAGGGTTTTTTTAAAAACTTTTAAAAGCATTTTTAAAAAACTATTCGGCTGAAGAGGTTGTAGAAAAAATGCTTTTAAAAGTAAAAAAAAAAAAAGTTGCCCCCCCCAGTCACATTACCCCCCCCCCACCAAGCCACACCCACAGAACCGGTAGTAACAAATTTTACATTTCACCACTGCTCCCTAGGGCAGGATCTTCCCCACTACATCTGATGGCTCGGAGGCTTCGGTTAGTCCAGAATGCAGCTGCGCGGGTGATTGAGGGAGCCACATGTTGCTCCCGGGTAACACCGCTCCTGCGCAGTCTGCACTGGCTACCTGTGGTCTTTCGGGTGCGCTTCAAGGTGTTGGTTACCACCTTTAAAGCGCTCCATGGCTTAGGGCCCGGGTACTTACGGGACCGCCTGCTGTTACCTTATGCCTCCCACCGACCCGTACGCTCACACAGAGAGGGTCTTCTCAGGGTGCCGTCCGCCAAGCAATGTCGGTTGGCGGCCCCCAGGGGAAGGGCCTTCTCTGTTGGAGCTCCTACCCTCTGGAACGAACTTCCCCCTGGTTTGCGTCAACTACCTGACCTTCGGACCTTTTGCCATGAATTGAAAATGTACTTGTTTATTCAAGCGGGACTGGCTTAATTTTAATATTCTAAATTTTTAAATTTTAATAATTTTAATGGGTGTATTTTATTGATGGGTCAAATTTGACGGTTTTATTTTCGGCCATTCAAAGAATATGTTATTTTAACTATGGTTTTAATCTGTATATTGTTCTGTTTTAATCTGGCTGTACACCGCCCTGAGTCCTTCGGGAGAAGGGCGGTATAAAAATCTAAATAATAATAATAATAATAATAATCTGATGGCTCCTGAGCAGAGAGGGAGGGAATGGGCCAAAATCAGCCAATGAACTGTCACAATGGAGGGGCGATTAGAATCTGCTTCTAGCCCAGCACTTTCCAGGGCCGTTTTAACAGCATTATGGGCCCCGGGCAAAGCACTGTACTGGGGCCCCTACGACAACTACTCACAGGAATAAAAATGTAAATGGTCGATAAAATTAAATATATATTTGCATGTTAGCATTAATAAAAAAATGCAGTAAAATGTAATAAATATGTTGCTGTATTTATATGATACAAGATGCATTGAAGGATTAACATACACAGATTAGTATGGGGCCCCTATGCTTGTGGGGCCCACGGACAGGTGCCCATCAGGCCCATGCGTTAAGACAGCCCTGGCACTTTTGCCGCTACACCTGATTGACACTTGGACTGAGAGGGAGGGACTAGCCGAAAGACAGCCAATGAATTTCCACAGCTGAGTGCGGGGGTGGGGTGGGGGGGAGGGACACTAGCATCTGAGTTTCTCTGCTTCTTATCCAGCGTCTTCCTCCATACAGCTGGTAAAATTCCATTTCAGTCTGGCCAGTGGGCGCTGTTATTATTTTTAATGGCAGTGCTTTGATGTAATGAATCTTAAACATCTGAGTTTTATGGTCTTCGATTTACCCGACTGATCCCTTGAGAGCTCTGTTTGTTAGCAAGAGAGCCTTCTGGTTTAATAAATCAAGACTTCCTGTGACTTCACTGATGGAGCAGACAGCCTGCCAAAGGGGGCCCAATTTGTTTTAAATGTATATGTATAAACATATTTCTATGACTGTAAGCCACCAAGAGTTACCCTATAGTAAAATTGGCAGCCAATAAATTTTATAAATAATACATACATACATACATACATACATACATACATACATACATAAATTTGTGGTCCTATTATCAGCTTTGGTTATTATCCTGAGGACGAATAAGGAGCCTTCGTAGAACTCCTTTTAATTCCATCTCCACTTGAGGATTACAGCTCCTCATCTACCATATCTGCCAGTCAAAAACTGTAAAGCTATTAAAAAATATGCCCAGACAACAGAAAAAAAAATTAGAGGAAATAACAGGATTTGAAATTGTAAAAAAGGTTAAATATCTAGGGGTTTATATTACATCATCAATTGTGAAATTGTATAAGAATAATTATGAGGTTTTATGGCAAAAAGTTCAGAAGGAGTTGATTGTTTGGAAAAAAAATGCAATTAGTTGTTGGGGAGAATAGCTGCTATCAAAATGAATGTTTTACCTAGATTTTTATTCCTCTTTCAGATGATACCAATAATTAAGAAGGATAAAAATTTGGAGGAATGGCAGACTGGAATTAATAAATTTATATGGGAAGGTAAAAAAGCGAGGGTTAAAATGAAAATAATTCAAGATTCTCGGGAAAGGGGAGGCCTAAAAATGCCCAATTTTAAATTATATTATGAAGCAGCTGCTCTCTCTACAATAAGTGATTGGTTTAATTTAATGGAGAAAAGAATCCTGAATATAGAAGGTTATGATTTGCTATATGGATGGCATGCATATTTATGACAAAAAGGTGGATAAGGCTTTTAAGAATCATGTGTTAAGAATTGTTCTCTTGTGTGTCTGGAAGAAATATTTTTATAAATTAAATTATAAGGTTCCTATGTGGGCAAGTCCTAGACATACAATAGAGAATATAAATTTAGAACAGAAACAGGAAATGATTACATATAAAGATCTTTTATATACTGAAAGAGGTAGTTTGCAATTAAAATCTTTGCACGTATTAAAAGAAGAAGGGGAAAATTATACTTGGTTTCAATATGGGCAACTACGTGCTAGATGGAAGGAAGATCAGAAAATTGATATAGTTCAGAATGAGGAAAATTTGGTAAAGCAAATTAGAAATCAGTTCTCAGGAGCATATAAAGAGATTGTATAATGTGTTACTTGAAATAGATTCTGAAAGGGATTTGGTAAAGGACTGTATGATAAAGTGGGCACAAAATTTTCAGGAGCCAATATTATTGGAAACTTGGGAAAAGATTTGGGTTAGAAATGTTAAATTTATGCAGGCACAGAATTTAAGGAAAATTTTTATAAAATGTTTTATAGATGGCATTTAGATCCTAAGAAATTATCGAGTATGTATCCAGATATGCAAGCAAAATGTTGGAGATGTAATTGTGATGGCGCTACATATTTTCATATTTGGTGGACTTGTAAGAATATTAAGGCCTTTTGGATAAAAATTTGGTTGATTTTACAAAATGTTCTGAAAAAGAAGATAAAGTTCCTGCCGCAATTTTTTTTGCTGGGAATTATTACGGACTGTACAGTAATTGAGACTAAACTGATTTTAAATCTAATAACAGCGGCAAGATTACTGATAGGACAGTATTGGAAGAAAAAAGAAGTACCCACAATAGAAGAATGGATATTGAAAGTTGCCAATTTGGCTGAGATGGCAAAAATCTCAGCCTTTTTGAAAGACAATAAACAAGAAAGATACTTAAATGAATGGAAAAAATGGATTGTTTATATTCAAAGCAGATATCAGACTAAGAGTTATCAGACTGCCTTTGAATGATTAGGATGTATTATTTCTGATTGTTTTGGGGGAAGTTAGGAATTGATGAGAGTTGTAGGAGTATAATTGAGTTAGGAGGGAAAATTTTTAGCATATATTTGTTTTATTTTTAACTATACCTTGTATTTGTTCCGGGAAGTCGGGGGGAGAAAGGGGGTTTGAAGGGAGGGGAGGGGAGGGGAAAGCTTTGTAAAACTTTTTCAATTAAAAAACAAAACAAAAAAAACCTGTAAAGCTATTTAATAAATAATGCAGCTGGATTTCCAACCAGGACTAGATGGGTTAGCTGAATAGATAAACTCAGGGGTGAAATACTTATCTTCCTTACTGGTTCAGAAGTGCATGCGCCCCACGTGCGCTTCTCACACACACATGTCACATGCGTGCGCAGACCTGCACATGCGCAAAACCTTCTGGGCATGTGCAGAAGGTAAAAAAACACATTACTTCTTGGTTAAAACCAGGAAGTAATGACACCCGGGTGGATGGGCGGAGCTTTGCTCTACCATCGCTACTGGATCGTCAAACTACCGGCCACGATCGCTAACAGATTGCGTGATCCAATCCGATCCGGGAGCATTATACCCCCTGGATAAACCCAGTCAGAATATACTGTACTTTGCCTAGGAGTGTTTTCTAGAGCCAGTGAGGTATATATTATTCAGTAATAACCACAAGGTATAAAAATATTCTTTTTTATTTGTACTTGTGGTTTTCTTCACAGATCCAGAGATGAAAAATGACTCTGAGGCAGCCAAGACAAAACGACTGAATAAACATAAAAAAAGGATAAAAGCCAGGACACGTCTTGATGAAAAAACAGTTGGTGGGTCATGTTCTTAAAAATATGAAGGCTAATTCATGATTTGAAGACATAAGGATGCACAGGGCTGACCGCAAGGACGGCAAAGAGTCAATATGGTGGCTGTGACCGGCCAAGCAAAGCCCCACCCCTTTTTAATGTGTGTGATGTCATATGTATGTAAAGGGGCAGTTGATTGCAGTTGTGGGTACCATCTTGACTTTTTTGACCACCCAGGTGGGCACTCCTAGTGTTGCAAGCTACGCTTCATCCCCAGCATTCCATTCTATTGACTTCTGTCTTTTGTTTAGTTCTTCTTAATTCTGCTTTGATTTCTTTCTTTTTTTTTTTACATTTATATCCCGCCCTTCTCCGAAGACTCAGGGTGGCTTACATTGTGTAAGGCAATAGTCTCATCCTATTTGTATATTTATATACAAAGTCAACTTATTGCCCCCCCAACAATCTGGGTCCTCATTTTACCTACCTTATAAAGGATAGAAGGCTGAGTCAACCTTGGAACCTTTTTAATTGTGCTTAGACAAGAAATGAATATAGATAATTCCAAAATTGGAAGTAATAGCTTTCTGGGTTTCTTTTTTTTTTTACAACTCTCCTTCTCCTCTTATAAAACATAGCTCTGAAATTGCAAAAAGATGAAGCTTTATTTTCAACAAAACTTTTACCGCTGAAGTTTTAGGATTAGGAAAAATTTCATTATAGGTAATCCTCAATTTACAATATCAATTGAGCCCAAAATTTATGTTGCTAAGTAAGACAATTGAGTAAGTAAGTGAGATTTGCCCCATTTTATGACCCTTCTTGTCACAGTTGTTAAATGAATGACTCCAGTTGTTAAGTTACTAATATGGTTGTTAATATATCTGGCTTCCCCATTGACTTTGGTTGTCAAAAAGCCACAAAAGGTGATCACATGACTACAACCGTCATAAATATGAGCCAGTTGTCAAGTGTCTGAATTTTGAACAAATGGCCATGGGGATGCAGCAGTGGCTGTGTGAAAAACGGTCATAAGTCAATTTTTTT